>NW_004443994.1:4226758-4254693 GCF_000243295.1 Trichechus manatus latirostris
CCCCAGATAAGTAAAGCATTACTGAAGAAGAAGAACAAAGTGGAAGGCCTCACACTACCTGATTTTAGAACCTATCAAAACCCCACGGTAGTCAAAATAGCCTGGTACTGGTACAACAACAGATACATAGACCAATAGAAAAGGATTGAGAATCCAGAAGTAAATTCATCCACCTATGAGCAGCTGATATTTGACAAAGGCCCAAAGTCCATTAAGTGGGGAAAAGACAGTCTCTTTAACAAATGGTGCTGGCATAACTGGATATCCAACTGCAAAAAAATGAAACAAGACCCATACCTCACACCATGCACAAAAACTGACTCAAAACCGATCAAAGACCTAAATATAAAATGGAAAACGACAAAGATCATGGAAGAAACAATAGGACAATGCTAGGAGCCCTAATACATGGCATAAACAGAATACAAACCATAAGTAACGATACACAAGCACCAGAAGAGAAACTAGACAACTGGGAGCTCCTAAAAATCAAACACTTACGATCATCAAAACATTTCACCAAAAGAGTAAAAAGAAACCTACGGATTGGGAAAAAAAATTTGGCTACGACAAATCTGATCAGTGTCTAATCTCTAAAATCTACAAGATACTGCAAAACCTCAACAAAAAAAAGACAAATAACCCAATTAAAATATAGGCAAAGGATAGGAACAGGCACTTCACCGAAGACATTCAGGCGGCTAACAGACACATGAGGAAATGCTCACGATCATTAGCCATTAGAGAAATGCAAATCAAAACTACACCGAGAAACCATCTCACCCCAATAAGGCTAGCATTAATCCAAAAAACACAAAATAATAAATGGTGGAGAGGTTGTGGAGAGACTGGAACACTTATACACTGTTGGTGGGAATGTAAAATGGTACAACCACTTTGGAAATTTACTTGAATTTATTTTAAGTAAAGCACAACAATAAAAAATAATAATAATAAATGTGATTTTTAAGTCTCCAGAAGGCTGACTAGTCCAGAAAGTTACCTTATCTTGCTTAATCTGAGATAGATGGATCCAGAGCTTGACTCTTATTAATTTAGCAGCAGGGTTGATAAGGAGGACTAAGTATAATCCCTTCCAATGGGGCTCTAAGGAGTCTTCCAGTTGGTATCTCTTCCAGTGTTAGGCAGATTTGGGGATTCTGGTTTCCAGTCCTCAAAACCTTCTTTAACCTGTGAAAAATATTCCTTAGAGTATTGGATTAAAGACTGACAATATTTCAATACTTTCGGTTGAACAATATTTGAGTCAGAATAAGCAAATAAGGATGGGCCATGGGCCTTCCAGTAACTACTTCAGGGTGTGTCTATGAGATCCAAATGGCGTAGACCTCAGGTTTAAAAGAACTAAGGGAAGAACTTTGGTTCAAGACAAGTTTAAGACATCACAAAGTTTTGCTAATTGGATTTTTATGATTCCATTAGTTCTTTCCACCAATCCAGAACATTGAGGGTGATAAGGACAATGTAGTCTTTGATAAATAGGGAAAACTTGACACAGTTATTGGATAACTTGACCAGTAAAGTAAGTTCCCTGGTTGCTACAAAAAGTTCTTGGTGCTCCCCAGGTGGGTATTATGTTTTCAAGAAGATTTTTTGCTACAAAGGAGGCAGCAGCATGATGGCAGGGGAAAGCTTCCACCCAGTGTGAGAATCTACAAACCATTACTAGTACATATTTACAACCACTTGAAGGTGGGAGTTGAATAAAATCTAGCTGCCATTCAAGCATAGGACTGGAAAGCAAGAGGTATTGTCCAGGTAGGGCTTTAAGGTATTTTCCAGGGCTACAATAGGGACAAACAAGACAATAGGAGGCAGCATGTTGACAGCCTTGAAAAATTTTCCCCACCCATGATTTTTTAAGGTTTCAATCTTTTATCTTGTCCTATGTGGGAACATTCATGTAAGGCTCGCACCATAGGAACATGCAGAAAGTTAGATAGAACAATTCTTGTTTCTGTTGTCTGGCCAAGGTGCCAAGGTGTAGAAATTTATTTTAAAGGGGGGGGGGGCAGCTATCTGACTAATTTGGCACCCAGTGTCTGCAATATATGAATATGTTTCTCTAAAGATGTTTAAGTTTCAACAAGAAACCTTAAAACATGTCCATATTTTGGCATAACAGAATAGGACAATGCATTTTAAAAAGTAGTTTAAATATATTATCTCTTATTTCCATGACTGTTGTTTTGTCTCTAACAATCACACTGCTCATGGTCATTCTGAGTTTAACATTATAAACAATCTGAAGCTATTGTGGCAAAGTTAACTTTAATAGTCTTTAATTTCATATCTTAGACATTTCTTTCATTTTCTGAGGCAGAATCTGAGTCTTGGTTTTCATTTATCATTAAATCTTTTAAATTTAAATTATCTTTATTTGTAATTCACTGCTTTCTGACTATGACCCTACTATTTTCATGGCTCTTTTCTTAATTCTTTGTTTATTTTAATTATTTTCTTTAACCATTATTTTTAGCTATATTGTATCTTCTCTTCATTTACCCAGACCTTCTTTTCTTCACTTACACAGACCTTCTTTCTTTGCCTTTCTGGATATGCCAAAATTTTCAACTTAGTTTTTAAGGTGGTCAAGCATTTTCAGTGAATTAGCCAAATGGAACTTATCTGCAAATGACAACTTAAAAATGTCTATGGTAAACTTATAGTAATAATTTTTAAAAATGAAAGACTTAATGGGAATTAACTACAAAAATAATGTAAAGCCAAATAAAATCAATTAAAAAGAAATTTTACACAAAAATATCACTAAACATAATGATTAACTTTATTTTCAAAGGGCTTTAGTTGTAACACATAATAATCTAAGACATAGTATTAAATAGTCAGGAAATACTAAGATCATCAAGTTTCTAAACATCTAAATGGTAATAAAAGTTCTATGGGTAAACAATATGAATTTCCCAGTTAAAACTATTGGCTTTAAGTCCAAAGGACTAATACATCACAACTACTATGGCCTCCACCAGACTGAGTCCAGTACAACTAGATGGTGCCTGGCTACCAGCACTGACTGCTCTGACAGGGATCAAAATAGAGGATCCTGGACAGAGCTGAAGAAAAATGTTGAACAAAATTCTAACTCACAAAAAAAGACCAGACTTACTGGCCCAACAGAGACTGGAGAAAACCAAAGAGTATGGCACCTGGACACCCTTTTAGCTCAGTAATGAAGTCACTCCTGAGGTTCATCCTTTAGCCCAAGATTAGACAGGCCCATAAAACAAAACGAGACTAAAGGGGCACATCAGCCCAGGGGCAAGGACTAGAAGGCGGGAGGGGACAGGAAAGCTGGTAATAGGGAAACCCAAGATCAAAAAGGGAGACTGTTGACATGTGGTGGGGTTGTTAACCAATGTCATAAAACAATATACATACTAACTGTTTAATGAGAAGCTAGTTTGTTCTGTAAACCTTCATCTAAAGTACAATTAAAAACAGAACTATCGGCTTTGATGATGCTAGATTCAAAGGAAACAAAGTTGTGATTGAGTTAGTCACTGAAATAATAAAATTATGACACAATGGTGTGTGTGTATTGCTTAGTATCAGGCAAACATTATTGACATTTAATTCAAAGAAAATTTGGCACTTCTCCTGATTTGACCACGTTTTATGTAATTAATAACATATTACATAAAGTTTTTAGCCTTTTTTTTCTTTATAAGACAGAAACAAATCTTTTGTGCCTTTCCATGAAGTTTCAGAGTCAGTAGTTTATCATAGGTTACCAATAAAAAATACTTGACTTATTTAACAAAAGATCTGAAAAGTAAAAACCTTAGCTTTTTCCAAAGTCAAGTTGCTTGATTTCTTAGTCAAGGGCATAAAAGTTAACATAAACTCAGAGACACAGACAGAGCTTTTGCCTCTTAGGCAGATTACACAGAATATACAGTAAACTAAGGAAACAAGACTGTTAAAATTAAGCAAACTTTGCTATAATTTTAACGTATTTCATAGCTTTTTAGACTCAGGAATTTATTTTGTTTAACCCTTGCCTTCAAGGCAGATTGAACAAAGAACAAAATTAACTCTTCAACCTAGTAATTAAAGAAAACTTTATCTTAACAGGGAAAAATTTAATTCTTTGCCACTTAACATTAAAGCTTTTAAAAATTGTCATTAATTAACCTATTACACTTTCAGTTGCAGCAAATAAGATCTTTAACTATACCAAACAAATTCTCTTTAGTAAATCTTTTAAATTTCTTGTCTTTGTTATATATCTCCTATAGTACAACTTTTTAAGTGGCAAAAATGAAAACAATTATTATTAAATCTAAATATCAGGATCTCAGTTCATTTACTTACGTTTAAGTTGGGCTAGGTATTTTAAGACAAGAGATAATTAAACTCTTTTCTTCTAATTTTTATTATTTCCTTCGTAAACAGTTTAGTTTATCCCCATGTTCCAACTTCCTCTGTTTGAGCTAATCGTTGATGTTTTAAAAGTTTCTCACATCTTTCTCTTAATTTCCTCAGTCTTAATTTTTTTTTAATTTTTTTATTGTACTTTAGATGAAGGTTTACAGAACAAATAGTTTCTCATTAAACAGTACACATATTGCCCTATGACAATGGTTGACAACCCCATGACATGTCAACACTGTCCCTTCTCAACCTTGGGTTCCCTATTACCAGCTTTCCTGTCCCCTCCTGCCTTCTAGTCCTTGTCCCTGGACTGCTGTGCCTCATTAGTCCTGTTTTGTTTTATGAGGCTGTCCAATCCCCGGCTGAACGGTGAATTTCAGAAGGGGCTTCACCACTGGGCTAAAAGGGTGTCTGCAGGCCATACTCTTGGGGTTTCTCCAGTCTCTTTCAGGCCAGTAAATCTGGTCTTTTTTTGTGAGTTAGAATGTTCTACATCCTTTTCCAGCTCTGTCCAGGACCCTCTATTGTGATCCTGGTCAGAGCAGTCAATGGTGGTAGCCAGGCACCATCTAGCTGTACTGGACTCAGTCTGGTGGAGACCGTGGTAGCTGTGGTCCATTAGTCCTTTGGACTAATCTTTTCCTTGTATCTTGTTCTCTTCATTCTCCCTTGCTCCCGAAGGGGTGAGACCAGTGGAATATCTTAGATGGCTGCTCACAGGCTTTTAAGTCAGTCTTAATTATTTTTGAAGGTCAATATCTCGGGCAAAGTTGGCAGAGCCCTCAGTCATTTCTGGAGCCACGGCTGTACTATTTCAAGTACAAGCAGCATGGGTCTGGCCTGGATGTCTAGTGACATGAAGGTGGTCTTTTTTATTTATATATTTGTTTGTTTGTTTACTTATTTATTTGTTAACTTATTGCAGCTGCGACTATGTTGACAGTTATCAGCACATGCTAGAGGGAGTCTTTAAGATCTTCTTCAAGGCCACTCAATGCAAGCCTGTCTTGAAGGGTTATTTTTTGGGTTTATTCTTGCTTTGCATTGGGTGTTCTCAGTGTGGGGACTCAGAAAGCTGTTATATGAGAGTCTAAATTTTCCTAGTCCCATGAGCCTTCTATTTCTTGTCATTCTATAATTAATAAAAATTGCTTTCTTTCCTTAAATAAAGCATATTTCATATAGTATCTAGCTTAAGTTACTTATAAAGGTCTTTCTTTCAAGGTTGGCAAAAACATAAAAACCTTGTCATTAGTTCCTGGGAATATTAGGACTAGTTAATTTCTATAAGTGCTTATTTATCATTAAACAATCAGAGTAAGTTCTTTGAAGAAATATTGCAATCTAATTTAATAATACCATCTGGAGGTAGGAATTTATCATATTTTCATAACTCTTATCTTCTGTATGGAGCCCTAGTGGCACATTGGTTAAGTGTTTGGCTGCTAACTGAAATGTTGGCAGTTTGAATCTACCAGCCACTCCTTGGAAACCCTAGGGGGCAGCTCTACGCTGTCCTATAGGGTTGCTATGAGTCAGAATTGACTTGACAGCAATGAGTTTTTATCTTCTGTATGCTTTATAGGATCCTTTAGAGAAACAATTTAGAATAATTTGTACTTTTTTAAGACCTTGTTATACTGATTAAAATAAACAGTCCATCTTTTTTCAATGTACTTTTTAAATAGACCAATTTATATTAAAGTTTCTCAGAGTAGTTATTAAAAGCTCAGTTAGCATATGGACTAGTTAAAAAAAAATTGGAAGCCTCAGCTGATAAGCTTCTACAAGGATTTTAAATTCTTTGGTAAACTTGTAAGGATCTTCACATAGCTTTGGAAAATCTTTCGTAATGCTACACAGCCCTGATCAAAAACTAATACGGGAAGGCTCTCAACTTCAGTACTAAGATGAATTTTAAAGGACATTTCAGACAGAGGTTTCAAAGTAGGATATAAAGGAGAGGCAGCTGACAAAAGAGTAGAGGGTATAGGAGCAGAATTTTGGCACTGTAATTCTTTGTCCGATCTAGTTAATTTAGATATAGTGTCCTGCAAGAAGGCAATTTGTTATCTAGCTACCTTTTAGAAGCTTCTGCAAATACCAATCATAACATGTATCCCATTGAGGCTGTTTGACTTTGGAGTCTTGTTTTTCTAATTTATTGAGCAGAAAGATTAACTTAGAAAGTTAAAAAAAAATCCCCAAATTAACCACTGACTTTCTGAATTGTCCCTGGTTAAGTGACGCCAGCTCCTTAAGAGCAAGCATGTTACAGAATGAAAGTGGTTGTTTACAAAACAAGTCAGGAGCTGCCACCTGCCCCTTCGAATTGTCATTACCCATTTTCAAATTGGGATAAAAAACAAATGCATGCACAAAAGTAGGTCACTGCTTTTGGTTTCCCAGAGTCAAACAAATGCCCAGCAAAAGACTCTGAGACACCTTGGTAGTGATTGCATGGGACCTATGTCAAATTTCAATTACAAAGAGAAAGAAAGACAAAATCCCAGGAGTAAAACAAATCCAACAATAAAGACTCCAAAGAGCGTCCATGCAAAGAGAGTGGCAGCTCAGATCCAAGAGGTTATTTACCTTGCCGCAACTCCCAAGAAACTGCTATGAAGACAGAGAGCCCACAGAGGCTCTGTCTGATACTGTTGGCCCTAATCTCCAGTACCTTCGGAATTGCAGAGGTCAATTCACCTTCAGAATCCCACTTTTGACACCAGAAATGTCGAAGAACAAAATTCTTACTCAGGAGTAAAAAAAAGGAATGAGTTTTATTGAGGAATAAAGCAACTTCAGTTGGGGAACACAAAGCAAAAATGCTAAATACTCCAAAGTACAGGAGTTGAAAAAACGATTTATGTATGAAAATTTAAGGAAACAGTAACCACAAGTCATGTAACAGTTAATCTACAGACATCCTGGAACCAATCTAGGCAAGTATTTTGTGAAAATGGTTCTGCCTATCTTTCAAGGACAAGAGCAGTTTGCACGAAAACATTCTTTCTGAAAACAGCCACAGTTTTGCCCCCCTCCTCTTGCTCCCTCAGGGTCACAGCAGATTAACCCATTACTGTGAGCTCAGCCTGAATACCTCTCATTTTAAGGATCTTCTAACAGTACTTTTGTGGTCAGATTGTCAGAACAAGAAGTTGTTGAAGGTTTGTGGGCAGCGAAATGGCATTATGAAAGTAGTGCTTTTGTGGACATTATTTGAGGGTGTAATGGGTACAATGAGGTTTAAAAAAAAAAAAACCTGTTGCTGTCGAGTCAATTCCAAATCATAGTGACCCTATAGGACAGAGTAGAACTGCCCCATACGGTTTCCAAGAAGTGGTTGATAGATTCTAACTGCCGACTTTTTGGTTAGCGGCCAGGCTCTTAACCACTGTGCCACCAGGGCTCCGCAATGAGGTTAGTGAAAGAAAATCTACGTCCATTCTACAGATGAGGAAACAGGCTTGAGGAAGTTAAGCAATTTGCCAAAAGACACAAAACTGATAAGGAAAGGAATCTGGTTTAGAATCCAGATTTGATTTCAGAGTGTGTGTTGTTAGATATTAATGAGAAAACTTAACCAAATCTGCAAATATCGCCTTGAACCAAGTCCTTTAGATCTTCAGGGAATTCCCCCAGTTGAGTTCGTTTGACTTCAGAATGTCACTAATCCTCACTGGGCCTCAATTTCTGCTTCAGAAAATGAATGTCACTCAGCTAAGCTGACTCTATGGCCATGTCTAGGCTCTGAGATGCTATGATTCTCTGTAGAATACAAATGTGCTTCCTAATCAGGAAATCAGCTTGGTGGAAGTGTAAGTGCATTTGTGTACTGGCCCTGAAAAACCTTTTCACAGGTGGTAATCATGACTCCAAAACACAACAAAAGCTGTGAAAATATTATGTTAGATGTCTAATTATTCTTTCCAAATAAGTATTTAAAATATGCTCTGGCATTAAAGTATGACTTTACTGAATTCACAGAATGTCTGTTTATCTGAATTTGCTGTTGTTAGTTGCCATTGAGTTGATTCCAACTCATGACCACCCCATGTTGTTCAGAGTATAACTGCTTCATACGGTTTTCAAGGCTGTGATCTTTTGGAAGCAGATCTTCAAACCTTTCTTCCGCAATGCCTCTGGGTGGGTTCGAATCACCAACCTTTCAGCTAGTAGTCCAGCGCTTAAATGTTTGCACCATCCAGGGACTCCTGCTTATCTGAATACCCAATTCCGACTCATAGCGACCCTATAGGACAGAGTAGAACTGCCCCATAGGGTTTCCAAGGAGTGGCTGGTGGATTGGAGCTGCTGACCTTTTGGTTAACAGCGTAGCTCTTAATCGCTGCACCACCAGGGCTCCCCACTGAGCCACCATATCTGAATATCTGAATAGTCATGATTAAGTCATAGCAAATTTTCCACTTGCTGTCCTTGGCCTGAGAGCCTTTACTCTACCCTAAGTCTGTATCTCACTGAAATAAAGTTCAGCATTGCATTACCAGAGCCTGTAGCACCACTCCCCCACCATCTTGTCACATAAGTCTTAATCAGACATGCATGCAGTTCTCTGACTTCAGGCTGAATCATTGTGTGGAAGGCAGCTGCAAATGTGTGGAATTCAGAATTAATTCTGAAATGAAGAGAAGCTCCACCCATACCAGTAAATAACATCCTGTTTTTCTCCCCCTCCTCAAATTTGTATGATAACTACTTTGATTTGGCTTTCATTTGGAATGATGTCTCTGATGCCATATTTCTAAAATGTACAGAACAAGATACAATCTCATTACAGTCGGCTACATAGAGTGGACCTTTCAGAGCATAAAGAAACATCTGTCCTCCATCTGTGGTGCCTGGAAAATAGGACTTTCAATGGAGTACATTGTAAGACACTAGTGCTTTTAAAGGGCAAGAAATCCATTTCTGGTGAAAATCTCAATAAATAACTCTAACAGAATATTTTCATTGCACACACTGCTTTTCAAAGGGCATTTCAAAGGCCACTATAGCAGAGCAGTTTAAGAACATAGTCTCTAGATTCAGACAGACCTGATTCGAATACTTGCTCTCTGTACTAGCTGTATGATCCTGGGAAGTTATTTAACCCTGATAATGTTAGGTTTTCTTGTGGATGTAAAACAGAGTAATAGTTCCTACCCCAAGGGATAACGTTTACAAAGAGACTAGAGTATAGGAAAGCACTAAAATAAACAGTTGCTGTTACTGTTTTGTTATTGCTGCTGTTAACAGTAGAAGCAGAATCTCTGGATTCCTGATGCAGCTGAAAGAACACAGAATTTGGACTCAGAAGGGTTGATTTTGCACTCCACTGCTCCCACTTACAAGCCGTGTGGCCTTGGAAAAATCACCAAATCCTTCTCAACACAACGTCTTCATCTGTAAAACAAGGATAATACAAATAGCTAACTGTCATGTAACAATCGGGAGGTTCCGATGAGGTGGTTCATGTGAATTTACTTTGCCAACTGCTAAATCCTGTATGTATGTATTGTTATGCTATTGTTAGTAAAGCCAGAACTGAAGAATATATATATATTTTTTTATTCAGCAATTTTCGTTTACAAAAATCTTAGTGATGTGCTCAAGTGATTGTAACTGATTTCCACCTGGCCGCAGAAGTGAGGATTCTCTGGATGGACTGAGGTACCACCATGTGTTGAACACCTGCTCTCTCCAACAAAACATCGTTGTCACCACGTGCTTATCTTAAACTTGACCTTTGTAAACACGTCCTGGTTGAGAGTCGACATGTCTGAAGAGGTGCTAGGACAGAGAAAAATTGTTAACTATAGTCAACATTGGGTGTTGTTTTTAATGTTGTAACTGTTTTTCGGATTTCTTTTCCCACTCCTTCTTAGAGCCTTTAAAACAGCTAGCAGATCAGCCCATTTCCACCCTGCTTGGGAACCTGATCCCCTTTGTCCATTCCCTACTGTGGAAGCCATTGGCCCTGGGATTTTTATATTAGCCAGACCTAATCTTGAATCTTGTTTCCTCAGCTTTCCAGCTCTGTGACCTTGGGCAAGTCACTTAACCTTTCTATTCCTGAATTTTGTCATTTGCCAGGTGGGGAAGAATAATCACCATCTCCTATGGAGGTTGTTAAAATTAAATAAGACAGGATATTTAAAATTCTTGGTGCCATGCCTGACACATAGTAGGTACTCATCAGCTCACCTTCCTTTCTTTGATCCCTCTTCCTACCCACTGATTATTAACACCTTGATGATGCCTCTGGTAAGAGTCAATAGCAAATGTGAGCCTGTAAGAAAGTGCCCCTATGTACATATTAATTAATACTCCTAAACTAAAGCTCCTGGCAAGCCTTTGCCAATGCTTCGGGGCCTTAGAGCATCTTAGTAAAAGGCATAGACTACTATTGAATGTATTTGCTAATTAAATATTTGAATTTAAAATGCTAATATGTGTATATAAGCTTGCATATACATAGAATTTTTCTTGTGGATTCACAAAACACTGGTTATACCATATATACTTTTCTCTGCATATCTTTTTGTGTCTTTTGAATTTTGTATCATGTGCATGTATTACCTATTGAAAACATAATTACTTTAAAAATGTTAGTAATGGTGGGGTAAGATACTTACAGTTCTTGATTTAAGCACTCTAGAAAAAGTTCTCTAATGCCTTGAAGGTTAATGTTGTTGTTGTTAGGTGCCATCAAGTCGGTTCTGACTCATAGCAACCCCGTGTATAACAGAAGAAAACGTCGTTCGGTCCTGTGCCACCCTCACAATAGTAGGTATGTTTCAGCCGATTGTTGCAGCCACTGTGTCAATCCTCCTTTTGTCTCCAAAACTTTCTAACATATGGACAAGGGAAATTGTAGCTTTTGAAGCCGAAATCCACTGTCTGGACCTATCAATAGTCAGAAGAGGAGGTTCTAACCCTATGGCCTCTCTGCCGTAGGACATTTGTAACCTCTTCGCTCATGATTTGTAAAGCAATCATCTGTTACCAGTAACTACAATAATGTTTATTGAGAGCTTACTATGTGTCAAGCACTGTCCTATGTGCACTTCACATGACATCTCCAGTTAATTTTCACACCGATCTTATGAGGTGAGTCACATTATTATCCACATTTTACATATTAGAAAATTGAGTCTCAAGAGTTTCCTAACCAGCAAGTGACAAAGCTGAGATTCAAATCGAGGCACGGAGTTGTTACAAGATTACATAAATTAATAAAGTGCTTAGAACAGTACTGGTTGTAGTATCCCTCCCCCATTAAGTGTCAACATTAACTTTCTGAAGTCAGCCAGGAATTTTGAAAGTTAGAAGCATGATCGACTCAGCAAAAGTAGTCATTTTAATAAGGAGTGAAATGTAAGTTAAGGTTCCATTTAGCCTGTGACTAAGAGCTATATACTTTTCATCAAGATAGTTTTCCCCTTTTTAAAATAGTTTTTATGTGTGCCATCTCCAAGAAGACCTTGTGTACCCGCCAGTTCCAAGCTGTGTCTCACTCTCGTCTTTTTAACGCTTTGTCATCACAGAGAGATTTTTTACATAAACTCAGAAAAAGGTAACATTTTTAAATGTAGCTGTTAGGATGATTGCTCACAGAAGGAGAAATTGTATTACTGGATCTTTCCTTCATGGTTTTTATTGGGTTGTTTCTATCTGTGGGAGGGAAGAGCAGGTGGAGCAGGAGATTCACAGGGCAATTTGCCTTTCCAAGTAGTTGGTGTGCAAAGAGAACTCCAGATCCTCTGTACCAGAATAGCAACTCTGTAACTGCTTGCTATATAAAGCAAAGGAACAAGTAACATCTGTGCCTGACTGACTGAAAACATACCATGTTTCTGCTGTCAAATGGCAGGCTCAGGAAAAGATAAAGCAAGAGAGGAAAATACCTCCTTGTTCCTCTAGAACTGCACTGTCCGTGTGGCAGCCACTAGTGCTGTGTGCCTATTAAATTCTTGAAATGTGGTAAGTTTGAATTGAGATGTTCCATAGGTATAAAAATACACACTTGATTTCGAAGAATTCATTTAAAAAAAGAATAAAATATATCAATATCTTTATATTGATCACATGTTGAAATGACAAAATTGAATATACTAGGTTAAATAAAATATTAAAATTAATTTCGTTTGCTTCCTTTTTAATGTGGAGACAAGAAAATTTAAAATTGCATACGTGACTTGTATTATATTTTTATTGGGCAGCACTGGTCTAGAATAAAGCCTAAACTTTACCTTAACCTCACTCTTAAGTCTCCAATACCTTAGAAACATTATAAAGTGACCAAATTCAAGCTTAGAAATATTTATTACATACCTACTAAGGGTATAAGGGGCAGTGGTGGTTCAGTGGTAGAATTCTCATCTTCTAGGCCAGAGACCCAGGTTTGATTACCAGGCAATCCACCTCAAGTACAGCCACCACAGCCTGGCTTTCTTGTTGCTGTGATGCTGAATAGGTTTCAGCAGAGCTTCCAGACTAAAACAGACTAGGAAGAAAGCCCTGGCGATCTACTTCCAAAAATCGACCAGTGAAAATATTATGGATCACAACAGTCCAATCTTGTTGTGCACGCAGTCACCATGAGTTGGAATCGATAGCAACCAACAACAGCTAAGGGTACAGGGATTAATAACTTAGAGTTATTGTCCTTCAGGAAAAGAAAGCCAACTATGATTCCTTGAGCCCTGTTAAGAGCCGGGCCCTGGGTATCCATGCAGGTCAGCTATTATAATTCCCACGAACACAACTCAACACCAGCCTTCATAGCTTCCTTCTTTCTGGGTCCAAGAAGCCTTCTCAAATCAATATGAGCCCAGGCATTCTTATCCCTCTGGTCCTAAGTCATAAGTGTACCCTTTCCGACTCTAGTCTGTGTTAACTTTCCCAAAAGGGCTGAATCAGTTGATGGGTGGATATGTGTTCTACATTGTGCGTTCCACTGACAGGACCTTCCTTTACTTTTAAATTTGTAAACCTTTCAAATTCCACTAGATAATTAATTGCAAGTAGATAATAATGTCCATGCTAGGAAAGCAAAGAAGCTGAGTTATTTACTTCTCAATCATCTCAGTCTCTCACCACTTAGAATCAGCAGGAATTACTCTTATTTTTCTTAAAGATAAGAACAGTAGTTCTTTTAGATTTAATTTGTTTGATAAGTTCTGGTGTTCCATAGGTAACACATTTTCATTATATCCCTTTAGATTTCTAACTGACATCTCAAATTTAACATGTCCAAAACTAAATTCCAGATTTTCCATCCCTCCCCATCTGTTCCTCCTATGTTGTTGTTGTTGTTCGGTGCCGTCCAGTTGGTTCCGACTCATAGCGACCCTATGTACAACAGAACGAAATGCTACCTGGTCCTGCACCATCCTCAAAATCATTTGTACGCTTGAGCTCATTGTTGCAACCACTGTGTTGCAATCCATCTCGTTGAAGGTCTTCCTCTTTTTCGCTGACCCTCTGCTTTACTATGCGTGTTGTCCTTCTTCAGAGACTGGTCCCTACTGATGACATGTCCAAAGTATGTGAGACAAAGTCTCACCATCCTGGCTTCTAAGGAGCATTCTGGCTGTAATTCTTCCAAGACAGATTTGTTCATCCTTCTGGAAGTCCATGATATATTCAATATTCTTTGCCAACACCCTAACTCAAAGGCGTCAATTCTTCTTCAGCCTTCCTTAATCACTGTTCAGTTTTCGCATGCATATGAGGCAATTGAAAATACTATGGCTTGGGTCAGGCATACCTTAGTCCTCAAAGTGACATCTTTGCTTTCAACACTTTAAAGAGGTCTTTTGCAGCACATTTGCCCAATGTGTCTTTTGATTTCTTGACTGCTGTTTCCACGGGCATAAATTGTGAAGTAAAATGAAACCCTTTACAACTTCAATCTTTTCTCCATTTATCATGATGTTGCTTACTGGTCCAGTTGTGATGATTTTTGTTTTCTTTATGTTGAGGTGCAATCCATACTGAAGGCTGTAGTCTTTGATTTTCATCAGTAAGTGCTTCAAAGTCTCTTCACTTTCAGCAAGCAAGATTGTGTCATCTGCATATTGCAGGTTGTTAATGAGTCTTCCTCCAATCCTGATACCGCATTCTTCTTCATATAGTACAGTTTCTCAGATTATTTGCCCAGCATACAGAATGAACAAGTATGGTGAAAGGATACAACCCTAACACACACCTTCCCTAATTTTAAACCACACAATATCCCCTTGTTCTCTTCAGTCTCTGTACAGGTTCCTCTTGAGCACAATTAAGTGTTCTGGAATTCCCATTCTTCCTAATTGTCTCAGTCATCTAGTGCTGCTCCAACAGAAATACCACAAGTGGATGGCTTTAACAAAGAGACGTTTATTTCTTCACAGTCCAGTAGGCTACAAGTCCAAAATCAGGGCATCAGCTCCAGGAGAAGGCTTTCTCTCTCTGTCGGCTCTGGAGGAAAGTCCATGTCATCAGTCTTCCTTTGGTCTGGGAGCTTCTCTGCGCAGGAACCTCAGGTCCAAAGGACACGCTCTGCTCCCAGCACTGCTTTCTTGGTGGTATGAGGTTCCCATGTGTCTCTGCTCGCTTCTCTCTTTTATATCTCAAAAGAGATTGCATTAAGACACTGATCTTGTCAACCTCATCAGTATAACCTCATCACAGTGATAGAATTTACAACACATGAGGAGATCACATATAATCTCATCACAGTGGTAGAGTTCACAACACATAAAGACATCACATCAGATAACACAATCATACAATACTAGGAATCATGACCTAGCCAAGTTGCTACCCACATTTTTTGGGGGACACAATTCAATCCATGACACTAATGTTATCCATAATTTGTTATGATCTACACAGCTGAATGCCTTTACATAGTCAATAAAACACAGGTAAACATCTTTCTGGTATTCTCTGCTTTCAGCCAAGATCCATCTGACGTTGACAATGATATCCTTTGTTCCATGTCCTCTTCTGAATCCGGCTTGAACCTCTGGCAGTTCTCTGTCGATATGTACCACTGCAACTATTTTTGAATGATCTTCAGCAAAATTTTACTTGCATGTGATATTAATGATACGATTTGATAATTTGTGCATTATTTGGATCACTTTTCTTTGGAGTGGGTGCTAATATGGATCTCTTCCAGTTGGTTGGCCAGGTAGCTGTCTTCCAAATTTCTTGGCATAGACAAGTGAGAACCTCCAGCGCTGCATCTGTTTGTTGAAACATCTCAATTGATATTCCGTCAGTTCCTGGAGTCTTGTTTTTCCCCAGTGCCTTTAGTGCAGCTTGGACTTCTTCCTTCAGTACCATTGGTTCGTGATTATATGCTACTTCTTGAAATGGTTAAATGTCGACCAATTCTTTTTGGTACAGTGACTCTGTGTATTCATTCTATCTTCTTTTGATGCTTCCTGCATTATTCAATATTTTTCCCATAGAATTCTTCAGTTTTGCAAGTTGAGGTTTGAATTTTTTCTTCAGTTCTGTCAGCTTGAGAAATGCTGAGCGTGTTCTTCCCTTTTGGCTTTCCAACTCCAGGTCTTCGCACATTTCATTATAATACTTTGTCTTCTCAAGCTGCCTTTTGAAATCTTCTGTTCCGCTCTTTTATGTCTTCATTTCTTCCATTTGCTTTAGCTACTCTACGTTCAAGAGTAAGTTTCAGAGTCTCTTCTGACATCCATTTTGGTCTTTTCTTTTCTGTCTTTTAAATGACTTTTTGCTTTCTTCATATATGATATCCTTGCTGTCATCCCACAACTTGTCTGGTCTTTGGTCATTGGTGTTCAATGTGTCAAATCTATTCTTGAGATGGTCTCTAAATTTAAGTGGGATATACTTAAGTTCATATTTTGGCTCTCTCAAACTTGTTTTAATTTTCTTCAGCTTGAACTTGAACTTGCATATGAGCAGTTGAGGGTCTGTTCTGAAGTCAGTCCCTGACCTTGTTCTGACTGACGATATTGAGCTTCTCTATCGTCTCTTTCCACAGATGTAGGCAGTTTGATTCCTGTATTCCATCTGGCAAGGTCCACGTGTATAGTCGCCATTTATGATGTTGAAAAAACGTATTTGCAATGGTCTTGCCAAGTTTTATCATGCGATCGCCGAGATGGTTTCTATCAGCAAGGCCATATTTTCCAACTACCAATCCTTCTTCTTTGTTTCCAACTTTCTCATTCCAATCACCAGTAATTATCAATGAACCTTGATTGCATGTTTGATCAACTTCAGACTGCAGTGGTTGGTAAAAGTCTTCAGTTTCTTCATCTTTGGCCTTAGTGGTTGATGTGTAAATTTGAATAATAGTCGTATTAACTGGTCTTCCTTGTAGGCATATGGGTATTATCCTATCACTGACAGTGTTGTACTTCAGGATAGATCTTGAAATGTTCTTTTTGACAGTGAACGCAATGCCATTCCTCTTCAATTTGTCATTCTTGATATAGTAGACCATATGATTGTCTGATTCAAAATGGCCAATACCAGTCCATTTCAGCTCACTAATGCCTAGGATATCAATCTTTATGCTTCCATTTCATTTTTTGACGACTTCCAATTTTCCTAGATTCATACTTCATACATTGCTGATTCCGATTATTAATGGATATCTGCAGCAGTTTCTTCTCATTTTCAGTTGTGCCACATCAGCAAATGAAGGTCCCGAAAGCTCGACTCCATCCACGTCATTAAGGTCAACTCTACTTTGAGGAGGCGGCTCTTCCCTAGTTGTATTTTGAGTCCCTTTCAACCTAAGAGGCTCATCTTCCTGCGTTATATCAGACAATGTTCCACTGCTATTCATAAAGTTTTCATTGGCCAGTTTTTTCAGAAGTAGACCGCCAGGTCCTTCTTCCTAGTCTGTCTTAATCTAGAAGCTCTGCTGAAACCTGTCCACCATGGGTGACCCTGCTGGTATTTGAAATACTGATGGCATAGCTCCCAGCATCACAGCAACACACAAGCCACCGCAGTATGACAAACTGGACAAGACGACTGATGGATTCCTCCTATACTAGCCCCCATGTCAGGAAATGGCAACTCCCTTTGGTTCCCAGGCTAACAACATTGGAGTAATCCTTGACTCCTCTCTTTCACATCCTCCATCCAGTCACTCAGCAAATCTGTCAGCTCTGTTTTCAAAACAATGCATTAGCCAGAATTCAACCACTTCTCACCACCATGTGCATACTACCCTGGTCTGAGCCATCGCATGTCTCCCTTAGATTATTACAATAAGGTTCTAACTTTGTCTTCCTTCAGTTTACTCTCAGCACAGCAGCCCGAGCAACCCTGTTACACATCACTCATCTCCCCAAAACCCTCCAATATGAGAGTAACCCTCAACCAAAGTTTCTTCAGTGGCCCACAAAGCCACACATTCACTGACTCCAGCCATTTTAAATCTACAATTGCCCTACTCCAAGTACTCCCTTCTCCTGCTTTATTTTTCTCCATAACAACATTTATCACCAGATGACATTGTATCTTCTACATATTTGTTTTGTTATTTATCTTCCCCAAGTAGACTATGAGCTCTGCAAAGGTTGGGATTCTATTTTGTTTACTGCTATCTCCGCATTTCCAACAACAGTGCCTGGCACAAAATAGATGTTCAATAAATATTTATTAAATGAATGAATGAAATGTTCAGATGAGGAAAATGAGGCATGAAGAAGCTCAGTTTTAGCCCAAGGTCACAGAACTAGTTAGTGCAAGAGTCAGGATTAGAACTCAGGTCTGTCTGACTCCCAAGCCTGTGCTCATTCCACTCTCAGAGTCTGGTAAGTGAGACAAAAGGGGCTCCGGTATCCAACTACAGCAGTGATGTGCTGTGGGGCAAACACGCACAAGGTTCAAATGTAAATCCTGCTAGAAGCACCAAGCCAAAAACAGGAACAGCACTTTTGGCAGCATTGTTGACAATCCTTGAGGTTAAGGAAAGTAATTTGAAGGCATGCACTGAAGCTTTCCAGTTTTAAAGACTGGCTTTAACTATTTTTCTTTCAGCTGCAGCTTTCTGGGGATAATGAATGTACCATATGTCTGTATCTCCAGGTTCCCATACAAATTAGGAAACTAAAAATGCCAGATGATTAAAACAAATTTCTTCTTGTTTCCATGGGAAATCAACCACTGTGAAACCTTAGGAAACGAGCGGGAGACTGTGCTCAGCTCGAGGTGTCTCTAGCAAGTGGCTGCCCTCTGCTTGCAGCCCAGGCTCCAGACCACAGGCTGATCAAACTTTAATCACAGGCAAGACATTATCTTAGGATGCCAGCCCTGCTCATGGCCAAGCAAGGCTATGGAGGTCAGTGTGACTGTCCTAGTTTTTTAAGCATCCACAACCAGGGGACTGCTGTTATATTCCAGGCCCTGGAGTATTAGGTTCCCCAGCCAACTGTATTAGGAAGGTCCCCTGACTAATAAAAAATAGATGCTCAGTAACGCAGGGCCCCGGCCTCATCCTCACAGTGTGGTTTCAGAGCGTTTTGAGGTCTCCAGCAGGCCTCCTAGAGGCCAGAGAGGATGCACCATCAAGGATTCTTGGTAGGAGAATCACTGCTAGTTACCTACAACTGTTGTTATTAGTTCCACTGAGTCAGCTCCGACTCACAGCAACCTTACATATAACAGAAGGAAACTTTGCCTAGTCCTGTACCGTCTTCATAATCGTTGGTATGTTTGAGTGCAGCTACTGTGTCAATCCATCTCACTGAAGATTTCCCTTGTTTTTGCTGGCCCTCTATTTTCCCAAACCTTATGGATAACCTTAAGATTTATGGAAAACCTTATGGATAACAACCTACAACTAGGAGTTAACTCAGGGTGGGGGTGGGGCATTCCATAAACCCAGAGCCAAGTGTGCCCTGGGTGACTGAGCCAAGGATATCTCTCTGAGGCTGTGATGATTGCTGGTTCCCTCCGGCCCCAGAATTAGCACCAATTTGCCTAAAGGAGATAATGCTGAGGGAGGAGGCTGCAAAAAGCTTTCAGTGTTGTCTTGCCAGTGGAAATCTTGGACTTGTCTGGGGAAAGTTGGTTCAGGAGCTTACTCTGGACTCAGTTGAGGGTCGATAAATTTCCACCTCCTCTAAGTTGAGGGGGATAAAGATAATCCCCCTGTGCTTTCCTAACCCAGAAAGTGACTCAGGCATGCCGGGGGAGGCCCAAAGCTGGAAACTAGGCAGTACAGGAGGGTGTGAAGACTTTAAATTTGGATTCAGACAGCTCTGAATGCTAATGCTTATTCGGTAACTTACTAGCTATGAGACCTCGGAACTCTGAGCTAGGGCTTCAAACCCAGTTGGTTCTGATTGAAACCCCTCCTGAGAATTTGCATTTCTAACAACTTTCCAGGCAATGCTAACAGCTGCTGGTCAGGAACTAATTCTGACAACCACTAGTAGAGCAGCAAGAGTCCTGGTGGTGCAGTGGTTAAAGCGATCAACTGCCAACAGAAAGGTCAGTGGTTTGAAATCACCAGCGGTTCTGTGGGACAAAGATGTGGCGGTCTGCTTCTGTAAAGATTTACAGCCTTGGAAACCCGATGGGGTCACTATGAGTTGGAGTTGACTCGATGGCAGTGGGAGTAGAGCAGTGGTTCTCAAAATGTATTATATTATGAATTACCTGGGGATCTTGCTAAAATGTAGATTCTGACTCAGTATATCTGGGGTGGAAATACAAATTCTCTGCAGGGGTCCGAACCAGAACCATTCAAAGTCCTGCTCTGAGCCATACTTTGAGTGTCCATAAAGTGGGGTTGGTAATACCCACACATCAGGGATGTTATGAGGATTAAATAAGCTAATTCAAGTAAAAACACTATACCAATCCTTGTAGACAGTACCTACCTCAATGCATCATGGCTTCTCTTTTCTTTCTCTCTATTGCTATATTTTATTGCCAAATTGGAAACAAATAGCTTGGTGAGCAATAGAGACACTCCCCTTCCCCACCACATACGCCACTGTCACTAGGAGCAACAATTTGGTTCTTCTCGGAATTGCCATCTAGGATGTAGACAGAATAGAGGATTCCAGCTCTTTCGCACGTAACATGCTCATTTACTTGTATCTCATCAGCCAGGCTTGGTTGTCTTGCCTAGGTGAAATGCTTCTTAGACAAACTAAGTAGAAAAGGCTACTTGTGTCATCTTCTGCAAAAATGAAATCTTTAGAATTCTATCTTAGTTACCTAGCGCTGCCATAACAAAAAATACCACAGATGTCTGGCTTTAAATAACAGGAATTTATTGTTTTACAGCTTTGTTACCGGGTGGAAATCCCAGGTTCTTACTTGGCGTAACTCGTACTGGCCAATAGATGAGAGACCAAGGTGGGAGAACAAAAAGGCACCTTTATTTCATTGTACAAGGAAATGGAGTCAGTTGGTACTTACTGCTGCCAAGACTACTCACCAAGGGCAGGCAGACAGGTTACTTTTAAAGGGGTTTACAAGTAGGGAGTTCATACAAGTTACGTCAGCAACATTCTTAATCATGCTACACAGGCGCAATGGGGCTTACATATCACCTCCAAGCAAAAGCAGGATTCAAATGCAAAGCTGACTGGGGGATCCCAGCAAAGGAAATGATTTTGTGATACAGCATTGTAGGGAAGGAAGCCAGGTAAAGAATACAGCACTGTGAGGGTTCTGTCTCAGTTTTAGAGGTTAGGAATCCAAATAGGGCATTGGCAGGCCTAGGCTCTCTGTTGGCTATAGGGAAAGATTCTTGTCTCTTTCAGCAGCTGTAGCCTTGGACATTTCTTGGCATCCTCTGGCTGCTTGTAGATGTATCTTCACGTGTATCTCCCCCTGGGTGATCATTAAGGTTGTGTCAGCTTGGCTGGGCCATGATTCTCAGTTGTTGTTGTTGTTAGGTGCCGTAGAATCGGTTCCCACTCACAGCAACCCTATGTACCACAGAACGAAACACTGTCCGGTCCTGCACCGTGTTCACAATCGTTGTTATGCTTGAGCCCATTGTTGCAGTCACTGTGTCAATCCATCTCATTGAGGGTCTTCCTCTTCTTTGCTGACCTTGTACTGATTCTCAGTGGTTTGGCAGTTATGATGTAGATTGGCAGTCATATAATGATGTGATCACCTCCATGATAAGATTTGATATAATGTGATCACCTCCATGATGGGATCTGCGGTGAGTAGCCAATCAGTTGAAAGGGAGTTCCTTTGGGGTGTGTCCTACTTCCAATATAAGTGGACTTTCTGGCAAGGCTCATGGGCTTTTGCTTGCACTGGATCCTGCAGCTGACTTCTGTTTGCCTGACCTCTGGTTCTTGGGACCTGAGCTAGCAGCTTACCTGTCACCTTGCCTGCCAATCTTTGGATTTGTCAGTCTTTGCAGCCTGTGAGCCAGAGCCCTGCTGTCTGACTTGCTGATCTTGGGTTCACCAGCCCCTGCAGCTATGTGAATCAAGAGAAGCCTCCAGCCTGACACATGTGCCAGCCTCTACAACTGCTTGAGCCAAACCCTTAATATAAATCTCTCTTTATGCATATATTTATACACTTTACTGGTTTTGCTTCTCTGGAGAACCCTACCTAAGACACCCTCCTGACCCCCTTTCCCCATATGTGTCTGTGTCTATTCTGCTCTTTTTGTAAGACACCACTCAGAAGGGATTAAGTTTAGGATCCAGCTTACTTCTCTATGACCTCATTAACATAAAAAAAGAACTGCTCTATTTCCAAATAGGGTCACATTCATAGGTACAGAGGTTTGGACTTCAGCATATATTTTTAGGGGGGCACAATTTAATCCATAATAGACCTCATGGATTTAAGATCATAGATTACAATGCATTTCAAATGCCTTGCACCAAGCTAGTCAAAATATTTTGTCTCCTCTTGTTTTCATATAGTGCACAGGCATGATTCCTTAGCATGAGGCCATCCTAAAATGTTCTGTGTCATCCAGATTATAGGAAGCAATATTATCTTCTTTTGTGGTCCTGGGGGGGGTCTTTAATAAATCAGTCTTTCCATTACAGCTATGGTACACAAAATCATGCGCTAGTGACATAATAGATTTCTGTAGATGCCAGCAATATCTAGTTAATATTTACAAACCATCAGACCTCCTTTTTCCATAGGACAGTGGGCAATCACTTAAAGGAAGTAAAAATTATCATTTATTGAGCATCCAGTATGGGCCAGCACATTCATATGTGTTGTAACAGTATTTTGGGAGATAAATCAGGGGGTGGTATGCAGGGTGGTCTAGATGAAGCTAAGACAGAGGGACACTGGGAAGGAGGCTGTGACATCTGTCTAGGCATAAAGTGATGAGAGCTAAACTAGAGGGACAGAAGTGGAAATGCAAAGAAAGGAAAAGGAAGGATTTTAGAAATTTTGAAGGAAGATTTCAACTTATTTAAAGTTTTGCCCCCATTACAAAATACTATATAATGGATTGCTGTTGTTGTTATTAACTGTAGTCAAGTTCTGCATGGTGACTCCATGTATGTAGAGTAAAACAGCTCCATAGGGTTTTCAAAGCTGTGACCTTTTGGAAGCAGATAGTCAGGTCTGGCTTCTGAGGCATCTCTAGATGGGTTTGAACCACCAACCTTCAGCTAGTAGCTGAGCACTTAACCATTTGTATCACCCGGAGACTCCATATACAATGGATAAAACTGTTGCCATCCAGTTGGACTCATAGTGACCCTATAGGACAGAGCAGAACTGCCCCCATAGGATTTCCAAGGCTGTAAATCTTTACAGAAGCAGACTGCCACATCTTTCTACCACAGAGCGGCTGGTGGGTTCGAACTGCTGACCTTTCAGTTAGTAGCTGAAGTCTTAACCACTGTGCCACCAGGGCCTCTTATACAACAGACAGAGGAGTTAAAACTACTTGAAGAATGGGAGGGAGGGGAAAGAGGGAACAATTGCACAGGGGACACTGAGTTTCTATTAATGGGTGGTGGAATAATTTGGAAACGGGTAGTGGTGATGGTTGCACAACATGATGAACATAATCATTTGTACATGTGAAAATTGTTGAGCCAGCAAATGTTTTGTTAGATATATTTTTACCGCAATAAAAACAGAAAAAAAAAAAAACCTACTTGAACAGTTAAAATTACTTTCTAAAGATATCCAAGAAATATTGATAAAGAAGTTGGCTTCTCCATGATTAACATAATTCTGTGTTCTAAACATTAAAAACTCAACAGAAAAAAATCTTAATATTTTACTCTCTTTAATGAACTTCAGGAGAGTAAAATATGCCCTGATCTATAATGCAATACTCCCACTGGTCCTTCTGAATAAAAATTTTGACTCCCAGGTGGAGCCAAGATGGCAGAGTAGTTAGATGCTTCCTGTGATCCCTCTTACAACAAAGACCTGAAAAAACAGGCGCATCAGTCATATAGGACCATCTAAGAGCCCTGAACATCAAAGACAAAGTTGAGTTGGACTGAGTGGCAGGGGGAGGGAGAGACAGTTCAGAAGCAGCAAGCATTTGCCAGACATGACCTGGCAGTCACCCTGGAGCCTGGATCAGCTGGTACACGTGGGCTGAAGCAAGCAATAGTGTTCAGGACACATTTTCCACATCAGGAGAAACCAAGCAGTGGAGAGTCTGCTCAAACCTCTGTAACCAGGGAGAAGCAGTGCTGAATAGGCAAAAGATAAGTACAAGCATCAAACCTACTGCGCGGATCAAAAAAAAACCCTTCTCCCCATTTGGGAAGTACCTCTCTCCCATTTACCTGCCCCTTCCTTGCTCTGCTACAGTCCTGGTCCAGCTTCAGTGACTGCTGCGCCCCCTGGGCCAGACATAGGACCTGCAGGAGCCATTCTCCCAGCTTTGGAGGGGGAACAAATTAACAAATAGGAAAAAATAATCTACCAGCACTCCTAAACCAGGAACTCAGGGCAGGCACTGCCCCTTTGCCTAGGCACAGGCATAAGGGGTCCACGGACTTTGAATGCGTTTCACCCCCACCTAGAAATGTGTCGGCCCATTTCAACAGCATAGGCCATCATTAGCACAGTCAGGCCCCTGCTTTGCTCAGCACATGACCCCTTACTGCAGCCAGATACTTATGCCTACTCCAAGCACCCCTGCCCATTTAGGACTGTAGGTGACAGCCTGCATCACACACTCGGTGACCGACAACCTGGACACCTGAGCTGAATCCACACAAGAAAAGTAAAAGGACTCCTGTGCTCACATACCCAGTAACAGCTCTAACCACCTGGTGACAGCACATTAGAGCTTCTACGATGCCAAGAATCAAAGTAGCTCACACGACCAGTCTATTTGGGCATATCAAAACAAAACTAAAGAAGAAGCTAGGACACAGTAAGCAAACATAAAATAAATAAATATAGTAACTTATTGATGGCTTAGAGAGACAGTCAATATAAAATCACATAAAGAGGCAGACCATAATGGCTTCAACAAGAGACCAAAACAAAGAATCAAGAAACCTCTCAGAGGAAGAGAACTTCTTAGAATATTACCAGAGGCAGAATTCAAAATATTAATATACAGCCCTCTTCAAGAGACCAGGAAGGAGACCAGGCAAAACACAGACTAAGCCAACGAACACACAGACAAAGCAATAGAGGAACTTAAGAAGGTTATACAAGAGCATAATGACAAATTTAACAGGCTGCAAGAATCCATACAGAGACAGCAAACAGAAATCCAAAAGATTAACAATAAAATTTCAGAATTAGACAACTCAACAGAAAGTCATAGGAGCATAATTGAGGCAATTGAAGTCAGAATTAGTCAGACTGAAGATAAAGCATTTGATGCCAACTTATTTGAGGAAAAATCAGATAAAAGAATTTTAAAAAATGAAGAAACTCTAAGATTTATGTGGGACTCTAGCAAGAGGAATAATCTATGAGTGATTGGAGTGCCAGAACGGGGGGCTAACAGAAAATACAAGAGAATTGTTGAAGACTTGTTGGCAGAAAACTTCCCTGATATTGTGAAAGATGAGAAGACATCTATCTAAGAAGCTCATCAAACCCCACACAGGGTAGATCACAAAAGAAAGCCACCAAGACATATTATAATCAAATCTGCCAAAACCAAAGATAAAGAGAGAATTTTAAGAGCAGCTAAGGATAAACGAAAAGTCATCTATGAAGCAGAGTCAATAAGACTAAGCTTGGACTACTCAGCAGAAACCATGCAGGCAAGAAGGCAATGGGATGACATACATAAAGCCTTGAGCTAAAAAAATTGCCAGCAAAGAATTATATATTCAGCAAAACTGTCTCTCAAATATGATGGTGAAATTAGGGCATTTCCAGATAAACAGAAGTTTAGGGAATTTGCAAAAACCAAACCAAAATTACAAGAAATACTAAAGGGAGTCCTCGGGTTGGAAAATCAATAACATCAGATAACAACCCAAGACTAGAACACAGGAGAGAACAACCAGATATCAACCCAGTTAGGGAAGTCACAAAAATAAATCTAAGCTAAAACACTGAAAATAGGGGAACAGAGACATCAATATTTAAAAGATGACAACATTAAAACAAAATAGAGGGACTAAATAATGTAGTCATAGAACTTTCACATGGAGATAAAGTCAAGGCAATATCAAGAAGTAAAAGATTGGTTTAAACTTAGAAAAATAGAGGTAAATATTTAGGTAACCACAAAGGAAACTAACAACCCTACACATCAAAATTAAAAAAAAAAAAAAAACAAGAAAAACATAAAGACTCAGCAAATACAAAATCAAGAACAATGAAAAAGATGAAAAGAAACTACATAAAGAAAAATGACTCAGCACAGAAAATTAAGTGGAACAAAGAAACTGTCAACAACACACAAAAAAAGACATCAAAATGACAGCACTAAACTCATACCTATCAATAATTACACTGAATGTAAATCGACTAAATGCACCAATAAAGAGACAGAGAGCAGCAGAATGGAAGAAAAAACATGATCTGCCTATATGCTGCCTACAAGGGACACACCTTAGACTTAAAGACACAAACAAACTAAAACTCAAAGGATGGAAAAAAATATATCAAGCAAATAATACTCAAAAAAGAGCGGAGTGGCAATATTAATCTCTGACAAAAGAGACTTTAAAGCAAAATCCACCACAAAGGATAAGGAAGTACACTATATAATGATTAAAGGGTCAATACACGAGGAGGACATAACCATAATAAATATTTACACACACAGTAACAGGGCTCCAAATACACAAAACAAACTCTAACAGTGTTGAAAAGAGAAATAGACAGCTTCTCAATTATAGTAGGAGACTTCAACACACGACTTTTGGTGAAGGACAGAACATCCAGGAAGAAACTCAATAAAGACACAGAAGATTTAAATGCCACATCAACCAACTTGATTTGATAGACACATACAGTACATTCCACCCAACAACAGCCAAGTATACTTTATTTTCTAACACACATGGAACATGCTCCAGAATAGACCACATATTAGGCTACAAAGTAAGCCTTAACAGAATCCAAAACATCGAAATATTACACAACATTTTTCTAATCATAAAGCCATAAAAGTAGAAATCAATAACACAAAAAGCAAGGGAAAAAAATCAAATACATGGAAACCGAACAACACCTTGCTCAAAAACTACCAGGTTATAGAAGAAATTAAGGACAGAATAAATAAATTCACAGAATCAAATGAGAACGAAAACGCATTCTACCAGAACCTTTAGGACACAGCAAAAGCAGTTCTCAGAGGTCAATTTATAGCAATAAATGCACACATTCAAAAAGAAGAAAGGGCCAAAATCAAAACATTAACCCTACAACTCAAACAAGTAGAAAGAGAGCAGCAAAAGAAGCCCTCGGGCACCAGAAGAAAGCAAATAATAAAAATTAGAGCAGAATTAAGTGAAATAGAGAATAGAAAAACAATTGAAAGAGTTCACAAGACCAACAGCTGGTTCTCTGAAAAGATCAGCAAAATTCATACCATTGGCCAAACTGACAAAAGAAAAACAGCAGAGGAAGCAAATCACCTGAATAAGAAATGAGACAGGCAATATCACAACAGACCCAACTGAAATTAAAAGAATCATAACAGAATACTGTGAAAAATTGTACTCCAACAAATTTGAAAACCTAGAGGAAATGGACAAATTTCTAGAAACACACTACCTCCCCAAACTAACACTAACAAAGGTAGGACAACTAATTAAACCTGTAACAAAAGAATAGATTGAAGAGGTAATTAAAAAACTCCGAACCAAAAAAAAATACACTGGCCCTGACGGCTTCACTGAAGAATTCTACAAAACTTTCAGAGAACAGTTAACATCACTACTACTAAAGGTATTTCAGAGCATAGAAAAGGATGGAATACTCCCAAACTCACTCTATGAAGCTAGTATAACCCTGATACCAAAACCATGTAAAGACACCACAAAAAAAGAAAATTACAGACCAATATCCCTCATGAACATAGATGCAAAACTCCTCAACAAAAT
>NW_004443994.1:4266415-4339708 GCF_000243295.1 Trichechus manatus latirostris
TTCATTTTTGATGATTTCCAATTTTACAAGATCCATACCTCACACTATGCACAAAAACTAACTCAAGATGGGTCAAAGACTTAAATATAAAATCAAAAACGATAAAGATCATGGAAGCAAAAATAGGAACAATGCTAGGAGCCCTAATACATGGCATAAACAGAATACAAAACATAACTAACTATGCACAATCACCAGAAGAGAAACTAGATAACTGGGAGCTCATCAAAAGACTTCACCAAAAGAGTAAAAAGACAACCTACAGACTGGGAACAAAATTTTGGCTATGACATATCTGATTGGGGTCTAATATCTAAAATCTACAAAATACTGCAAAACCTCAACAACAAAAAGACAAATAACCCAATTAAAAAATGGGCAAAGGATATGAACAGACACTTCACCAAAGAAGACATTCAGGCAGCTAACATATACATGAGGAAATGCTCACAATCATTAGCCATGAGAGAAATGCAGATCAAAACTACAATAAGATACCATCTCACCCCAACAAGGCTAACATTAATCCAAAAAACACAAAATAATAAATATTGGAGAGGCTGTGGAGCGACTGGAACACTTATGCACTGTTGGTGGGAATGTAAAATGGTACAACCGCTTTGGAAATCAATTTGGTGCTTCCTTAAAAAGCTAGAAACAGAAGTACCATACAATCCAGCAATCCCACTCCTTGGAATATATTCTAGAGAAATAAGAGCCGTGACAAGAATAGATGTATGCACACCGATGTTCATTGCAACACTGTTCATGATAGTAAAAAGATGGAAACAACCTGGGTGCCCATCAACGGATGAATGGATAAACAAATTATGGTATATTCATGCAATGGAATACTACACAGTGATAAAGAACAATGATGAATCTGGGAGACATCTCACAACATGGATGAATCTGGATGGCATTATGCTCTGTGAAATTAGTCAGTCGCAAAAGGACAAAAATTGTATGAGACCGCTATTATAAGAACTCAAGAAAAGTTTTAAACACAGAAGAAAACATTCTTTGATGGTTATGAGAGTGGGGAGGGAGGGAGAGAGGAAATCACTAACTAGATAGTAGACAAGAATTATCTTAGATGAAGGGAAGGACAACACACAATACAGGGGAAGTCAGCACAACTGGACTATACCAAAAGCTAAGAAGTTTCCTGAACATAACCAAACACTTCGAGGGACAGTGTAGTAGGGTCAGGGGTTTGGGGACCGTGGTTTTGGGGGACATCTAAGTCAACTGGCATAACAAAGTTTATTAAGAAAATGTTTTGGATTCCACTTTGATGAGTGGCATCTGGGGTCTTAAAAGCTAGCGAGTGGCCATCTAAGATGCATCAGTTGGTCTCAACCCACCTGGAGCAATGGAGTATGAAGAACACAAAAGACATAAGCAAAATATTAGCCCAAGAAACAAAAGGGCCACATAAACCAGAGACTCCATCAGCCTGAGACCAGAAGAACTAGATGGTGCCCGGCTACCACCAATGACTACCCTGACAGGGCACACAACAGACAGTCCCTGAAGGAGCAGGAGAAAAGTGGGGTGCAGAACTCAAATTCACATAGAAAGACCAGACTTAACAGTCTGACTGAGACTAGAGGAACCCCAGAAGACAAGGCCCCCGAACTCTCTGTTAACCCAGAACTAAAACCATTCCCGAAGCCAACTCTTCAGACAAAGATTAGACTGGACTATAAAACATACAATAATACTCGTGAAGAGTGTGCTTCTTAGTTCAAGTAGATACATGAGACTAAATGGGCAGCTCCTGTCTGGAGGTGAGATGAAAAGGCAAAAAGGAATAGCAGCTGGTTGAATGAACATGGGAAATCTGGAGTGGAAAGGGGGAGTGTGGTGTCACATTATATGAATAGCAACTAGGGTCACATAACAATGTGTGTATAAATTTTTGTATGAGAAACTAACTTGAGCTATAAACTTTTACCTAAAGCACAATAAAAAATTTAAAACAAAAAAAATTTTTTTACTTCCCTTGTCCTCAAATAACTAATCTCTTTTAAAATGAATATTGTCCTTTTTTATGTTTTAAACAGTCTTTTGAAGTTTGTTCATTTGTGAGTACAAGGCCCTTCCTCCTCTGTGGATCAAAAATTCCTGAAAGGACTAGAGAGTCCTGGAATGTGTCCCTGTATAAATCATATATGAAAGAGAACCTGTAACACTGATGTATTAGAACTGACTTTGGCGGAGAGTCACTCTCGTATTTCTTCCTCCACACAGATTTCAGAAAACAATAAAAGCAACAATTCAAAATTTGAGTGGTTAGTCTTTGTTTCCCCAACAGTAACTAAGACACTAAATTGCTCATATCCCCAGACTTTCTACAACATGACAGATATTTTAGATAAGAATTTTTTTAAATAATTAATTTTATGGGTGTTACAAATTGAATTGTGTACCCTCTCCCCCAAAAAATGTGTAAGTCAACCCCTGTAATTATAGATATGACCCTATTTGAAAAGTGAGCTTTTTTATTATGTTAATGAGACCATACTAGAGCAGAGTGGGTCCTAAACCTGATCACTTCTGAATGATGTCTTATAAAAAGAGCAGAATAAACACAGAGACACATACACACAGAGGGAAGACACCATGTGAAGACAGAGGCAGATATATCTATCAGCCCAGGGATACCAAGGATTGCCAGCAGCTGCTAGAAGCTGAAAGAGACAAAGAAGAACCTTCCCCTAAAGCAGATGCCCTGAATTGTACTTCTAGCCTCCAGAATTGTGAAAAAATAAATTTCTGTTCTTTAATGCCACCCACTTTTGGTATATTTGTGTTACAACAGCACTAAAAAAATAAGACAATGGTTCAAAAGTTGTTTTGGGGAAGAGAAATGATTATTTTAATGCATCATGTGTCACATGTCAAATTGAAATAGAATTTAAATACAAAAACTATATATATATAAATATATACACATATATTTTTTAATCAGGCAATAAACACTCATTACATTTGCCTTTTAAGTTTTTTTTTAAAAAATTTTTAGTACATAGCAAGCTACAAAATGTTAACTTTGAAGGAAACAAGAACCTGGCACTCTTCATTTGTCAATTTGTTTTTTAAAAATTTGAAGGAAAGACTCCTTCGGCATTATATTAGAAATAATTAAATCAAATTAACAAATAGTGTTTGGTCCTCACCTATGTGGAAAATAAGAAGAAAATATAAAGTATTAGAAAAGAAGAGGTTGTAATTAACTTGAATATTAATAAAAATGATCATTTATTGCATATTTACAATGTGTCAGTCACTGTTCCAAGATTTTATACATATTAAATAATATAATCCTCACAGCCATCCTATAAAGTATTTATCTATGAGGAAACTGAGGCTCAGAGAGTTTAAGCAACTCGTCCAAAATCTCACAGCTATGAAAGGTGACAGAAGAGAGGACTGCTATATGAGTTTACAGAAAAGAAAATGTCAGAAAAACTTCAAGCAGATAAGATTTGAAATAGTTAAAGACTAATGGAATTTGGAAAAGGCAAGAGAAGGGATATGAGAAGAAAAGAGAAATTAGAAGATGATGTAAAGACATGTACAAAATAAGGAGATGGTAAAGAGCTATAGTCCCTGGGTGGCATAAGCAGTTTGCATTTGACTACTAATCAAAAGACTGGAGGTTTGAACCCACCCAGTGGTGCCACAGAAGAAGGCCTGGAGATCTGCTTCCATAAAGATTATAGCCAAGAAAACCCATGGACCAGTTCTACTCTGTAACACATGAGGTCGCCATTAGTCAAAATCAACTTGACAACAATGGGCTTAGGGTTTTTTTTTTTTTTTGAAAACAGCTATCAGCCCACCTAAGGCACGTACAAATTTGATTAGAGGGTCACCTCAGAGTAAATAACTACTAAGTGTTGAAAGGAGATTTTGCCCAAAAAACATTGGTTCCATAGGAAGTCAGTTATGAAGAAGTTATAAAACATGCTAAAGCAAGTTAAAATCTAGATAAATCCAAATCCTTTCAGTGAGGAAATATAACACTTCCTTTCAGCTACTTGTGGTCTTACAGAGATCAGGAGACAGATTCATACTTGCTTCGAGCTCTTAAACCTCTAGATTCACTCTGCTCTTCTGAGAAGCAAAAAGGAACAAAGCCCCGCTCAGCTCTCAGTTATTCAATGCCTTGACATGTGGCATGGATTGAATTGTATCCCCCCAAAATATGTGTCAACTTGGCTAGGCCATGATTCTCCACATTGTGTGGTTGTCCTCTATTTTGCAATCTGATGTAATTGTTGTAAATCCTAGTCTCTGTCTGTGATTAATGAGGCAAGATTAAGTTATATTAAAGAAGATCCGGCCACAGCCCTGATCCGATGTTAGGGGTGTTTCCCTGGGGTTTGGCCTGCATCACTTTTTATTTTACAAGAGATAAAGGGAGAGAGAAGGGAGCAGAGAGAGAGGAACCTACTATCACCAAAAAAGAAGAGCTGGGAGTGGAGCATGTCCTTTGGACCCGGGGCCCCTGTGCTGAGAAACTCCTAGACTCAGGGGAAGATTGATGAGGCTCTTCCCCTACAACGGACAGAGAGAGAAAGCCTTCCCCTAGAGCCAGCACCCTGATTTCAGACTTCTAGCCTCTAAATTGTGATAAATTTCTGTTTATTAAAGCCTTGCACTTGTAGTATTTCTGTTATAGCAGCACTAGAAAACTAAGAAAGAGGAAAATATTCACCAATCTCCACAAAAGTTGTTCAGCAAAGACCATGACGGCTCCTTGGTTTTCTTATGAAAATGGCAGCGGAGGATGCTAGAAGTCCATCTGAAATCTTGCATCTGAAGTGTGTGTCATATCATCCATCTGAATTCAGTGGCCAGAGCACCAAACAGATCTTAACAATGCAGAGACTTTTACATGAAACCTTCCTATTACTGGTTTTTAGAAGTAATTTTGGGGTTTCAGAGCAAAGCAGCAATCCATGAATGCTGTATATTAAGTAATTTCTTCATCATTCTAGTCATCCAAGATTTTTAAAATTCCTTTTTTCTTAAAGCACTCAAGTTTGCCTGCTATTGCGACCTCCACCCTCTTCAAAGACTAGACCGGATAAGCTGCCAGGCTGCCAGGTCTTAAGAAAAGCATTGTGATGTGACTGTTAGTCTAGGCAGTGTCACAATGTGCCCATCTGGGGACTGTGGCAATTGTGAGTTATCTGGGGGCTGGCAGTAACATCACTCCTGATCATGAAAAATGAAAGCTTGCCCAGGTACAAAATTGATAACTTAAAAAATATGGTTGCTTTTCCTCCCTCTCTAGATAGCCTTAAAGACTAAAAATCAACATGTATTGTGATAGTTGTTTTAGATTATTAAAAGATTTTTCTAATGCATCTTATGTTAAGAGATATATTATGTGGAACATTTCAATGTGGTTTAACTGGACTGTCTCCCTCCTCAAAATGGACTATACAGTATCTCCTTACGCAGTCAACATGAGCTGATAACGAACGCTAATTCACTCTCAATGGTCCTGAAATATATTCATTAGAGAGAAATAAAGAACAGAACATTGTAACTGGGAAGATAATAATCTAAGCATAAACCCCAGAGAAGCAAGATAATTGATGTTTTTTCTCTTTAACATTCCAGAAAAGACATTTTTCAGCAGATGTAAAATGTCTGACATAATAAAGCAGAAAGGGCATGGGCTTTGGAGTTAGGCTGCCTGGGTTCCACACTTGGCTCCATTACTAGTGGCATGACTTTGGTCAAGTGACATAACCTCTCTGTGCCTCAGGATTCTCATCTGTGATATGGGGACAGTGATTATACACACTTCATAGTATTATTGCATGGATCAAATAAAATAATACCTGTCAGGTGTTTAAAACCATACCCGGCATGGAGTAAGTACTCAACAAGTGTGAATTAGCTACACTTTCCTGACATTCAAATCATTATAGCAAGTTGTCTGCTTACCTGTAATAAATTTCCAGACTAGATTGGTCCTAAACCTATTATTGCTATATTATAAAGTCCCTGAAAACTTTTTAATCAGAAAATGTTTATTTCAAAAGAAATTTATTAGAATAATTATTACAGATAGCATAATTTTGAGCTCTGATGTAGCCAATGAATTCAAAGATAAGATGAAATGACATAAGATCAGATGTAAAAAGATCAGGAGCATTTCACAAGCTAAAGAATACTGGGGACATTGCAGAGAGCAAGACGTTTTCAGTTTCCTAAATGAGACCGCAAGTTGTTCACATGCTGTGGTAAAAGGATCCTCCTTTTGGTCACATGGAACAGTTCATCTTACCTGAACTTCGGTCTTTTCCTCTTGCCACGTTGCTTTTGGAGGTGATCAGTGCAATTAGCTCAGAGGGAACCTCCACTTGCCACACACATTTCCTTCTTTAATATAAGAGGTTACTTCCTTTTCCTTGAAGATTCATTTTTTAATTACTTTTAAAAGTAACAGAATATAATTTAAAATACTTTCTAATCATTTCAAGGAAGAGTTACCGTGCTGGGGCAAAATTCATGGTGCCTTTTCTTTGAAATCCCATAATCAGAGCACCTCACTTCAAATAGCCCTCTGCTGAATGTGTCTCAGAAACAAGGATAGAAGGCTATAATAGTACACAGGCTTAGAGAAGCATTCATAGGAGAGAATATTCACAAAACCAGGATTGATTCAGGAAGGGATTTATATCACCCAAGGATATAAAGTTATTCTACCAATGACCAACTCATAAGAAGGAAAAGCTATTGTCAAGAATTGTGAAGAGTCTGAGATTTTACCCTCCTTGTAAGCTAACAAGTTAGCCCGTTAGAGTTTTAAGGATGCTGGTACAAGACATGAAACTCCTGGGTCAGAGATGAAGGAAAGTTCGTTATGTACAGCATTAGCAATAGCCAGAGTATCAGCATTTTTGCATCAGTTTCTGGAGCTCCAGTTCTAACAAGGAGATGCAAAAAGGGCCACATAGTACCTGCACATGCAGTGGGTTGTATTACAGGAGAGGAACCCTTTGAGTTTAGGAAATGTAAAACTTTATTAAGGGTAGTAAGCATGCCTGCCCTTTGCTCCAGATGAAAACATTACCTTTATTATACTAGACAGTAAGTATGCTTGCCTTTTACTTCAAAGGGAGACATTATCTCTATTTTCCAAAGCTGTTCCTATACACATATCCTTGAAATTTTAGTCCAAAAGAAAGGGCAGTCAGTGCTTTGCTCACAGGACATGCAGAATCACTAGAAACCCACACAGAATTGTCTCCCAACAGTTATCAATAAAAAAACTATTCTATGCCATCCCTGTAAGTGTTCAGAATGTGTGTGTGGTGTGTTTGTCCTACATCAGTTTGAACTATTCCTTAAAGGATGCCAACCCAGAGGCTAATAAGAATATATAAAAGCAAGAGAATTATTTCTCAGTATAAAAGAACAAGGCTACACTATTACCACTTAGAATGGGTGATTTTTTTTCTACTAAAGATAACAAACACTCTGTTGTGGCTGAAGTTTGCAGGGAAAATAGCTGCAGGAAACGTCTACCAAGAGGGCTTATCTTCTCAGACATTCGTTAAATGAGTTAATAAAGCCATTGCCATAGCGTCAATTCCAAATCATAATGACCCTATGGGACAGAGTAGAACCGCCCCATAGGATTTCCTAGGCTATAATCTTTATGAAAGGAGACTGCCATATCCTCCTCCTGCGGAGCAGCTGGTGGGTTCAAACCGCTGACCTTTTGGTCAGCAGGCAAGCACTTAACCACAGCACCACCATGGCTCAGAAATGAGTTAATGGGGCCTATAATTCCCTTCTACCTCTTTCCAAAGAGAAAAATCATACGAAGTTTCTGCTTTACTTTACTTTAACTCTAGAAAAACCATTCCAGTATTCTACTGAGGACTAGTTGTTTGGAATGTTGATAGGTATGACAAAAGAAGTTGGAGCAATGTCAAGTTTAGCAAAGTTAAATATTTTTAATGCAGGACTTCTCAGAGAATGTTATGGATTAAAATGTGTCCCCCCAAAATACGTGTTGAAGTCCTGACCCCTGTACCTATGGATGTGATCCTGTTTGGAAACAGGTGTTTTTTGTTTTTGTTGTTTTTAATGTTAAAGGGGAGCCCTGGTGGCTCAATGGTTAAGCACTCGGCTACTCACCAAAAGGTCAATGGTTCCAACCCACCAGCTGCTCCACAGGAGAAAGATGTGGCAGTCTGCTTTTGTAAAGATTACAGCCTTGGAAACCCTATGCAGTAGTTCTACTCTGTCCTACAGGGTCACTATACATTTAGGGTCACTAAGAGTCAGAATCAACTTGACGGCAACAGGTTTATACATTCACTATGAGTTGGAATTAACTCTATGGCAACGAGTTTGGTTTTAGGTTTTCTAAAGTTAATGAGGTCATATTAGAGTAGGGTGGGACCTAGACCTAATCACCTCTGAGTTATAAAAAAGACAAGAATAGACAAAAGACACACACACAGGGGGAAGACAAATGCCATAAGGACCCATTCACAAGCAAAAGAATGCCAAGGATCACCAAAAGACTCAAGAATTAGGAGAAAGACCACAGAAGGAATTGACATGGCTGAGAGTCTGATTTGGACCTTTAGCCTCCAGAAATGTGAGAAAATAAATTTCTGTTCATTAAAGCCACCCACATGTGGTATTTCTGCTAGGGCAGCACTAGCAAATTAAGATAGAGCCTTAAGCATATTAAAATGTATTGTGAATCCCCAAGCGGATACATACAATATTCCCCCAGACAAATTTGATCACAGTTGTTTATTTCTCAGGATATATCAAGGGTAAATTTCCACAGAAAGCTGCTTGGAAATGCCCCACTAGAGGAATGGCTCTATCTCAGTGGCGGTGGCTGGTGTAGGTCAATAACGCTGTTTGGGAAGATGCTGGCTGACTGTCTGCCCTGCTCTAGACAGATTTCCCTATCCACAGCAGCAATGGATACCTTCTTTCTTCCTTGATTAAATGTTGATGATTTTATCCACCACTGACTGAAATCTAGGAGGATAAATATGTATCATTTTAAGATCTATACATAGATATATTTCTAACACTGAACAACCCTGAAAAATCATCTATTCCAACCCCTTCATTTTTAGATGAGGAGGCTGAAGATCCAGAGATATTAAAGGACTTGTCACAAGCCACAGAGGTAGTCAATGGCAGAGCTATGACTGGAATCCAATTCTCACTAATACCAGTTTCTTTTCTTTTCACTAATACTAATAAACTTGACCATAATGATCATTATCACTAATACTGACAAGGCAAACCGGATTTTTTTGTTAATTTTTTTTTTCCCCAGGGAGACAAAAAACTTGAGTGAATTCAGGAAAATAAGAAATACACTCTACGGCTTCTGGGGTCTTAAAAGCTTGTGAGTGGCCATCTAAGATGCATCAGTTGGTCCCAAACCACTTGGAGCAATAGAGAATGAAAAACACCAAAGACAAAAAGAAAATATTAGCCCAAGAGACAAAAGGGCCACATAAACCAGAGACTCCATCAGCCTGAGACCCGAAGAACTAGATGGTGCCTGGCAACCATCCATGACTGCCCTGACAGGGAACACAACAGCCAGCCCCTGACGGAGCACAAGAAAAGTATGAAACAGAACTCAAATTCACATAAAAAGACCAGACTTAACCAGATGCTCTGTTAACCCAGAACTGAAACCATTGCCAAAGCCCACTCTTCAGACAAAGATTAGACTGGACTATAAAACAAAATAATACTCATGAAGAGCGTGCTTCTTAGTTCAAGCAGATCCATGAGACCAAATGGGCAGCTCCTGTCCGGAGAAGGCAGGAAGGGACAGGAACTGGTTGAATGGACACAAGAAACCTGGGGTGGAAAAGGGGTGTGTGCTGTCACATTGTAGGGATCACAACTAATGTCACATAACAATACATGTATATATTTTTGTATGAGAAATTACCTTGAGCTGTAAACTTTCACCTAAAGCACAAGAAGAAGAAATACCCTCTAAAAAAGCTAAAGAAAATGCATCTGTGTTGGTCTAGATGACAGCTTTAATGGAGAGGGTATCTGGGCATGGCCATAGCATTTTCTAAAACAAAGCACCGTCCATGATAATTTTCCAAAGAGACAGTCATGTTTATGTGAGTAACAAGAGCATCTTCAATTACACTACCCTGATAAGGTTTCTCAAGTCATCGATCTTCACGCCTCAGAAAAAAAGAGCAGCGTCTTGGTTAAAAGAAAAAAGCAATTTCTTGGGCTTAAAATTAACGTGCTTTGTCAAAGCTGATGCCCCTGAAATTTGAACCAATTCAATATAAAGCTGAGATCTGAGATGTTCTATGGTATATTGAGTGTGCATAATAAGATATGGGGTTAGGAAAGGACTGAAGAATTTTAATTCTGGGAAAATTGAGTTACCTCCCTTAGGAAGTATTTATTACTGCATTTTTTATAAATAAGGAAGTTCTCAACCATTTAAGAGTGTTTAATTCTCATTAGAATAATTCGCTTCATGTTTGAAGTCAGTCAAATGTAGATTTAATTAGTGAGTTTATACATGTAAAGTTCTTAGAACAGCAGCTGTAGGTGCTTAATAAATAACAGCTGTTGTTGTTGTTCGGTGCCATAGAATAGGTTTTGACTCACGGAGACCCCATGTATAACAGAATAAAACATTGCCTGGTTCTGCTCCATTTTGATGATCTTTGGTATGTTTGAGTCCACTGTTATGGCTATTTTGTCAATCCATCTCATTGAGGGTTTCCCTTGTTTTCACTGACCCTCTACCAAACATGATGTCTGTCCCAGAAAAAATAGCTAACAATTATTATTTTTTAGTAATGCAGTTATAGCAGTGATAATTTAGGTACCAAAAAAAGTCACTCCTGAGAATGTCAAACTGGTTTTTTTACTTAGAACTTATGCTACATACGTACTGTATGAAAATTACTTATTATTGCTCCATCTGAACTATTCTGAACTATCATAAGAATGAAGCTCCTTGCCTGATATATTTCATACTGCCTAAATTCAGTGCCACAGTCACTTTATGATCTTTCATTAAGAAGCTTGCTTTCTGTCATAAAGTGCTTTTCAATTAAAGAGGAAATTGTAAAACCACCTCAGGAAGGCACATTTAGGATATGAATATGCCATTGGTAAAAAGCACAAATGAATGTAATTACAAAAACCACTGAAAATGTACATCATTAACCTTACTGAATACACTTGATGAATTCCATTTAAAGATGAATACTCCTTCAGAAGGGGACAGGAAAGCTGGTGATAGGGAACCCAAGGTTGAGTAAGGACTGTTGATATGTTGTGAGGTCGTTAACCATTGTCACAGGGCAACATGTGTACTAACTGTTAAATGAGAAACTATTTTGTTCTGTAAGCCTTCATCTAAAATGAGAATAGCAGCACAACTGGAAGAGCATAGTCGATGTCACTGAACTGTGCATGTAGAAATTTTTGAAATGGTGTATCTTTGGCTATGTATACTTTCACCAAAAAAAAAAAAAACAGTTCAAGAAGGGAGAGGGTTGACATGTCGTGGGATTGTTAACCAATGTCATAAAACAATATGTGTACTACTGTTTAATGAGAAACTATTTGTTCTGTAAACCTTCACCTGAAGTACAATTAAAAAAAAAAAAAAAGAATACGCCTTTTCTACACGGCTGAGTAGTGGGTAAGCATGAAAACTCTGAAACTAGACTTGCCTGGGTTTAAATCCTAACTCTTCCGCTTATTGGCTAGTTACTTGATTATAATGTGCCTCAGTTTTCTCATCTGTCAACAGAAGAAAATAATACTGCTTACCTAATAGATAGCTATGATGATTAACTAAGACAACGCATATAAAGCTGGTACTTACAATATACAGTAAGACCTGTAGCCAGAGCGTGTGTAGGGCAGAAACCTGTCAGAGAAGGAAAACTCAAATATTTGCCACTAAAACAAGCCATAGAAGAATGGTAAAACTGTACCCTGTCAAAGGTGAAAAACCTGCAAGACCTGGAACAGCAAGGCAGTCCTGTTGAGTTCTGGCTCTCATAGATTTCACTGTAGTATGTACCTAGTAGGTGCTTACTCACTATAATCATTTCCAAAGAAAAGTCTCACAAATTCGTGGGACCAACCATTTCTGTCTTGCGTGGAGGTGGAAGGGAGTGTAAAATATACATGGCCGATTTTCGAAGAATTTGACACAAAGTTTTACAGTCTTCTATTTTTAGGTCCTCAGCATCACCCTTTCCTCTGGCTCAAGTTCAACTGCCATTTTAGGGTCAGGACCACATTTGACCACATTACCTCTCAGGCAACTTCCTGCCCAGGATGTTTTATGGGGAAGGTTGTACTCTATCTTAAAATTTTTAATGGCATACAATAGTGAAGGATTTCAAAACTGTTGCTGACAGTGGGTTTATCTTGCCGCTATTAATTCAGAAAGTGCTAATCGTTGCAACAGTTTTTAACAGTTGAAACTTAAAATAATACTTTCTGTTAGCTCAGCACCTTTCTAGAAAGCTCAGAAATGGTCTGGAGAGCAGATGTGCAGTGCGTGTATAGAGAATTCAGGGTAAAATCCTGCTAGTGGTTTTGGTAGAATTTAGATTTTACTTTTGCTATTACCAAGCAGGCTACAACACAAAAAGTAAGAATAGCAGGTTGGCCTTAAAGAACAATCCCAAGGTTTAAACAGATACATTATACATAATACATAATTTTAGAGTAAACTCTTTATGAGCTAAAGGATTTGGGTTCTAGAGCTTGTAGTATAATACAAATTTTACTGAAAGTCAGAACCAGTACAAGAAATTGAAACATTTTAAAACTCATTCTTTCAACATTTAATACCAGGCCCTAAGCTAGGTGTTAATAATGGATGTAGAGATGAATAAAATGCAGTCACTGCCCTGGAAAGGCTCATAGACGAGACAGTGAAGCCGATATGTAAAGAGATAAATAACAGCACGCCATGGTAAGTGCTGAAATAGAGACTGGCGTTAAGTGCTGTGGGAGTACGAGAAAGGGAGCATTACACCTGCCTGAAGTCTGAGGGGACTTCACAGAGAAGGTGACTGTTGAATTATGCCTTCAAGTAATGACACAGCCCAGCATGTGCTTTCTTGTAGTAACAGCAAAACAACAGTGTAATATAATTACCATTTCCAAACAACATGCTAAAGGGGTTGCAAATATTACCCCTAGGTCTCACCACAACCCTAAAAAGTGGGTATTAACGTCCCCCATTGTACAGGCAAGGAAACTGAGGCTCGAAGATTAAGAAGCTCTGGGTCACAAAGCTAGTGAGTAAGTGGACTGAGGATTTGAGCTGAGATCTGTATCATTCCAAATCCCTTACCATGACCCTATCCTGCACTACCCAGAAAGATCTGTTTCTGCTCCCTATTGCCAAACAGTGCATAGTTAACCCATAACTATGTGCAAGCACACTTTGGAAGCCCATCTAGAAAGTCAACCTTAGCTTAAAGAACTGGGTATAATGTGAATGGCCAAGGTGGTGACTCTGTATACCCAGTTTACCTAGCTCACCGTGCCCTCTTCTTTCTCTGAACTTCAACTACATTTAGTTGAAATGATTTATTCTGGTTCATGTGCATGCCAGACTCCCTCTCCTGTAAACTGTAAACACCTTGAAGTCAGGAAAGGAGCCTTTTACTTCTTTGAGACCCCCAGCGTCTAGAGTTCACAGAAATTGACCAATTGGTTAATTGCTGACTGATTCACCCAGTGCTTTACAGAGGGCTTGGTAAGTGTGCATTTGACTTGAGTTAGATTAACTGAGATGAGATGACTAGACTTAAGGTTTCTGTGCTATAAAATAAGAAAAGCTGAATTGAGAAGCACAGCATTAGTGGTTTGTAGACTAGTGCCTCTCAAACTTTAATGTACCTATGAATTACCTGCCTAAGCATACAGAACTGTCCAGTTCACCCTATTAGAAAGCATACATGAGGTAGGCAAGTACTGGGATAAAGCAACTCAGGGGAGCCTTGACCTGCAGGGGATTCACTTGCTATGTTTTCAAACCTTGTCGCTGTTCTTCCTCGTCTTTTTTGCTTTCAGGGCATTGAAGAGTCGTAAGAATCATAACAGCTGTCATTTATTGAGCACGTACTTGGTGCTACTCTTGATGCTTTAAAAGTCTTATCTAATTCTCATAGCAACCTTATAGTGAACCTGTTGCTGTTGAGTCAATGCAGACTCATACTGACTCTATAGAACAGACTAGAACTGCCCCATAGGGTTTCCAAGACTGTAATCTTTACAGAAGCAGACTGCTACATTTTTTCCCCCACAAAGTGTCTGGTGGGTTCGAACCGCCGACCATCTGGTTAGCTGCCAAGCACTTAACCACTGTGTCAACAGGGCTCCTCCTGCTCTTTTTTTCCCCTCCCTCGTCAATAATATAGGTATAATACTACAAGGTTAATACAGGTATAATGCCACGACTAACTTTATAGTATTATAGCTGTATTACTGACAAGGAAAAAAAAAAAGGAGCAGTAATATCTTCAAGGTTACACAGGAAGAGCAGGGATTTAATCCGTTTTCACCTGAGTCCAAAGTCCAGGGTTTAATTGTTCCTTGACACTGGGTAGCAAGAGAGCATTTCAGGGACGTTTCAGCTTTATACCCAGTTGTACTCAGAAAGCAGCTGCAGAATAAGGCCCTCAGCAGGAGGCATGTGCCCTGAGTACTACCCTCTTTAGGTATTTAAAACCAGTTTAAGGTATTTAAGAGTTGGAGCTATCTCAGATAGCATTTTTGCATCTACCTTGTGGCTTACTTGCATTTTTTAAAGCAAATTGCTCAAGTCCACCTCTGCCTTTTCCCCAAAAACTCTATAGGTGTTGTTCCACCTGCTGCCTAGAAGAAAAGTCCCACCCTAGATTTTTGTCTTGATCTAGGTTCATTAAGGTTTGTGTTAGTCACCTCCCAAGACCTAAGAAGGTTTAAGGTTGGCTTCTGGGAAAGAGATCTAATGGCAGCACTGGAATTAGCAGAATTGTAGTAGTTTGCTGGGTGATCAGGGAAAAGGCAGTTAAAAGTCCAAGAGTATGACTTTTGGATAACTTTTCTCTTTATGGGCTTGGAAATAGGAGTGTGATAACAAGAAATGCCTGCTTTCTAAAGGCCTGTTTTTTAAGATCAAATCAAACAGTGAAAGACTGTTAGCTGTCTGTTAATTGCTCTATTCATATACATAAGGAGTCCCGGTTGCACCAATGCTTGCTAACAGAAAAAGTTCAAGGTTTGAACCCACCAGCCTCTACACAGGAGGAAGATGCGTCAGTCTGCTTCTGAAAACATGTACAGCCTTGGAAACTCTAAGCGCAGTTCCACTCTGTCCTATAGCGTCGCTATGAGTCGGAATCGACTGCACAGTGGGATTGCTTTTTTTGTATCCACATATACACATATTTCCAGACTGCTAGTTTCATTTTGGTGATGTTAGAATAGATCGTATTGACAAGGCAATCCAGAAGGCTCTGTATTACTTAATGATCTTGTGTGCAGTTTTTTTCATTGGGCAGAAGATTTTCCATACCAAGAACTGTCAGCTTTCAAGAAGGCAGAATTCTTTGCGTTTTCGTCCTGAAATAGGGTGGGAGGTGGAGAGAAGAAAAGCATGGATTAGATCAATAAACGGAGAACCGTTCTCCCAATACTCTTTAAACAACAGGTGGTTTTGATGTGCACCATCAATTCCTTCATGCACAGACGAAATTGCAGGAGGAGCGCTCGAACTGAGCATCCCTGGAACCTGCTGCTTAGAGATCAGGGAGCCCGTCCGGCAGTGTCCAGAATAATGGGGATTCCTGTCAGAAAGGAGACGCTTGTTCAAGGGGCTCAAGGACTACGTGGTACAGAGAAATTGGCTTTTGTCATTCTTCACCCCAACTCCTTCAATGCATCCCACCACCCCCTCCCCACCCTCCTGTTCTTATCTGGAGAAGAAAAGGGAAGGGTAATCTCCATCTTGACCCAAGTCCTTCAGAGAGTTTCCAGAAAGATTATTTTTAGTCGTAGTGGCGCCCCTCTAAATTACCGGGATTAGAAGCTGTGGTAGCAAAGAAGGCGTTGCGCGCGTAAAAGCTTCAGGATTTTCCGCGCATTGTTATAGGGGCGGGGGGTGCAGCCGATTCCCAAGGATGCGGCAGCCCTTGGTGTATCAAAGGCAGGAGTGACCCGGTCAGGAAACGGCGGGAGGATTTTTGTTTTTTTTTTTTTTTTTTTTTGATTTTTTGATGTTTTGAAGGAAGCTCGAAGACTGCTGCAGCTGCCTTGCGGGCCGGTCCCGGCTATGGGGTGGTCCCTGCAGGGGAGGAAGTTCCCGGGCACCGCGGCCTGCGTCACAGGGGGCTGGCGGCGCGGAGTCGGCTCGCCGACCGGCGGCGGCGACCCCAGGACCCGGCGCTGGGCGGCGCTGGCTGCCGCTGGCCCGGCTGCGCGCGGGGCGGCGCTGGAGGCGGCTCCGTCCGCGGCTGGGGAGGCGGAGGGGAGGAGGGCTGCGGGGTTGGGGCGTTAGCTGCGTCCCGGCTTGGAGCCCGCGAAGAGGACGAGGAGGAAGGCGCGTCTGTGGCCGCGGCCGCAGTGCTCCGGCCGCAACAAGCCATGAGCAACGTCCCCGCGGGAGACCCCGCCGTCGCTGGATGCTACTGAGCCCAGCTAGGAGACAGCTCGCCGCTCCCCAACACCCTCCACAGCCGACACCCTCGCGCCCAGAGGTAAGCGCAGGGGACCCGCGGAAGGATGGAGACTGGCGGCCCAGAGAGGATCACCGGGCTCGGTCCGCTAGGCGCACTGGGGCAAGACTCACCCCGCCTCGCTCGCCTGCCTGCCTCCTCCCGGCTCAAAATGTGGTCGCCTGCCTAGTGTGTGGTCCCTGGAGCCATCCGCTGCCACGGCTCAGCAACCCGCCAACCCCTACCCCCACCCGTCCCACGCCCAGCGTCCAGGCGAGGGACCCCAGCCTGGCGCCAAGCGCAGCGCTGCCGCGGCAGGTTCTGCGGGCTGGGAGATGGGAGTGGGGACCGGGGAGAAAACGGGGTCACGGCCGGGGGCGAGCGTCGATCTTTCTTACCTTGGAAATCTCTGAGACCCTTGGGCCTGTCCATTTTGGTCCTCTCCCCCCTTGCCACTCCCAGGCCCCTGAAGTTAGCACTTTGGGGGAGGGAAAGGCATGTGTAGATCTCAAAACGGAACGAGAGAGCGATGTCTGTTCACCTGCAAGACGAGAGAGGAGTTTAGCCCTATCGGGCGGGCCCCAGAAGCCAGGTGTCTAGGCCGGCGGTTGAGGCCAGGACCGCTGCCTTCATCCCAAGCCGAGGCTCGCCAATTTTTCCCTTTCTAGCTGGTTGCCAGAGAAGAGATGGTTAAGGATGGAGTTGGCAACTCAGGAACCATAGAATGTGCGCTATAGACGCTACTTCCATTTTTTTCTCCCCCACCCACTCCTGTCTCTATACATCAGATTCCAAACAGTTCTTCAAAAACCCGGCGCCATACCTAGTTTAGCAACAGCCGTAGACACCTAGCCCACCTTCTAGTGCGGATGTTTCAGAGCGCTGGGGCAAACTTCCCTTGGTTTCAGATTCCTTAAGCATTTCAAACTCCCAGCAAACCAGTTGGGAAACACTGTTAGGTCCCCATCCTCATTAAAGTAAAAATTAAAAATCAGTTAATCTTTGTGGAAGTGCCTGTGTTTGGCAGAGGGAGGCTTGAATTACCCCCATTTAGGGGGGAGGAATAGGCAAAGGAAATCGCAGTCTTATTTTAGTCACATACTTTCTTGTAACACCTGGGTAGTGTAAGAAATCTAGCCTTTACCAGTGGTCACATTTCCGGATAGGTATGTAGAGGTTTCGTAAGGCATGGATGAGACATCTGCATGGACAGGTCGTTAAAATGCCGTCTAGAGAAAGGAAGTAATAGTAATGGTAATCCCCTTGTGTAGCTGCAAAAAACTGCAAAATTGCCAGTCAGTCATGTTTATACATTTATACATTTTTTTAATGTTTTATAGAAAACTTATAAACCCAAAATGTAAGCTGATCTTCAGAAAATTTGATCAGATTCATAAACCATGTGTTGGATGTGTGAACAAAGATACACAAAGATTAGATTTATAGAAATCTAATCTATGAAATTTGTATTTCTTGTGACATGCTTAAATAGGGAAGGCCAAGTGTGTAACCCTGATTTGCTTTACTTTGGAGTGCTTAACTGAAATACTGTCTTAGAGTCTGTTTGTTTGCTTTTGGTGGTGGGGGGCGGGGAACAGCTTTGCAAGAATTGATGTTTTCATGGTTCACATAACAGACTGACAACAGACAGGGCTCACCAACCCAACATTGTATTAGAAAGAGCAAGTATATTTAGCAGTTTTGTTACTAATAAAATTTCAAGTCTTTGTTAATGGTACTTATCTCTTATTTCTCGGATTGACTATTTAATCCGAGGTATGTTTTCAGAAAAGAATGCTGAAAAAATTAGGAACTGTAAGAAAAACAAATGAATACTTTTCCATTTATATGAAATTTATCTTTTAAAAACAATACAAAGTTAAAAATTTAAGTTCCAGGGTATCCAAAATTTACCAAATTCTTATGATTTTTATTAGTCTGTGTCATTTTTAAGTTATAGAAACCAATAGGATTATAATAAATCCCAAATTTAAGAGGGAATGGGGTGGAAATGTGCTTATTTTGCCAAGCATTGGGTTAATGGTTGACGATGGTACATTACTTAAGACAGTCTAGCTGCTCTGGGTACCTAACATACATTACCTCAGATTCTTAACCCCCAAGGTAGATGGTGCCATCCACATTTTACAGAAGAATAAAGAGCCTCAGAGTTTGTTACTTGCCCGAGACCATACAGCTGATTTAATACCTGAATGAGGCCAAACCTTTTGGCCTTAATGCTGTACTTTTTCCGTCATTCCAAGCTGCCTCTTATCCCCAACCCTCTACATAAATTTATTGTCAACTTACCATAATGATTGTAACTGAAAACTGAGGTTGAGAAAGTAAAGTCATTTGTCCAGGGTTATCTATGTAACTTGTATGTAGCAGAATTGGAATTTGGAATCAGAACCATCTGTTTCCAAAACCCATGTTCTTGCCACTGATCTCTACTAAATGACTGATTAAGAACTCAGCCTAATGGACAATTTGCTCTTGTCCATCAGCAATTCTTGTCTACATGAAGATGATAGTCTCATGGGCTGCAACATAGTCCCAAGATTTTATACACAATTCCAGTCCTGGATCACTCACAAAAACATGTCATAACCTTCTGAGGGTGACATTACCATGGAGGTATCATTGAATCCACTTAATTTCTTTTAAAATAAGTATCATTCTGAATTGGTGTGGGGTAAAGTTCATGGCCTCAAGTTGGGAAGGTTGGGTATCAAATTCTGGCTCTATTGCATAGTAGCAGTACAAACTAGTACAAGTCATTAAGCTACTTAGAGCCCCAGTTTCCTCATCTATAAAGGGGTTCCTAAAGCCTGCTTAGCTGGATTATTGTGCTAATATAACCCTGCATATAAGGGACAGCTTCTGGCACATAGTAAGTACTCAGTAAATGGCAAGGATTAATATCACTGTATCCTAAAACTGGTTGAAATTTCTTCCATTTTTCACTTTATGCATATTTTATATGCATATATTCATTAGTCATTATTAACAATGATTCACTTGTCATACAGCTACACAAAGGTCTAATCTGGTTGTTAGCATCTTTTACTTTTGAATCACATGCTTTTTATGTAGTTCTGATATGTAAACATTTTCTCACCTTACATAGTTTTTCCTTTGCTCCACTCTATATATTTATTAGATTTTTACTAGAAATATTTGAGTAAGTGGGAACTTACAGTCTTTGCCAAACACACTTTCCTGTTTTCTGCCACTCCTGATCCTCTGTCTGGCTTATCTCTCAAGGCACCCTGACAATCCCAGTATCTCTCCAGCACACACCTCTCCCTCAGTTGAAAGTCTGTGTCTCTTGTAAGGTTCAACCCAAATACCACTTCCTTCCTGTGCTGAGCCTGTATGCCTCCCTCTTTTAAATCCTTTGTCACTTCGTAAACCAGACAACGCATGCTACCTAGTGTTTTACTTTTTAGCTATTTGCGCAGCTAATATCCCATGAAACTGTAAGCTCTTTGAAGTCAGGGACATATTTCTATTTCTTTATATTCCTTGTTTAATATAAAATGTAGATGGTATTTATTTCCTGAATGAAAGACTAGTCAAATATTCTGAAAGAAGTTATTACAATAATTAGGCAAGAAACCCAAAGAATTTGTTTCTATTACATGATTGTTAGTGACAGCTCCCTCTTTTAAAACTTGTTAATCCAGCCTTCTCCACCAATTTAACTGGTATTGTATTTACTGGCAGGCCACAGTTCTTAGACAAAGCCCTAACCATTAGGCACCAGGTAAAACAGATATGTTTCATTAATAAATTGCTCCCTTGGTGATATAATAACCTCCTTCGGTTGTGGGTACATTGAGCAAGTCAACAGTACTTGAGTAGTTTGGCATTTTAGATGGGGTAATGATCCAGATAGATTTATTTAATTAGAAATAGGATTTACCTGAGAAAAAGGAACACATACCTTAGACAGAAGGTCGAGATAATGAGCAAGGAGGGTTTCAAACCACTTTGGTTGGAAATAAGACTAATCATAGCACAGCGTGGAATCTAGAACCAGAAGTGACTTTCATGAGAGACTTAACGATGGGAAAAGACTTAGATGATCTATGCCATAAATATGAGGAGTGGGAAAAATAAAAAGGAGGAGGTAAGAGACATGAATCAAGACTATAATATTGAATGAATGAAGCCTTCTAGATACTGGTCATTCATGGACTACAGGAAAGAGACTGTGGGGTCAAGATGGGCGAGAGAGAGAAACTGGTGTGGTCTCGAACATCAGGTACATGTACTCCCATATACTCTTCATATACTCCCACTTGCTGCCAGGGCTAGCACAGAAAAACATGCAGGGCTTTGTTTTTTTAAAAAGTAGATGTTGTTGTTTTTGTTGTTAGGTGCCATTGAGTTGGCTCTGACTCATGGTGACAGGTATAAACAGAACAGTTTTCATGATCTTTGTGATTGGTGCTATGCTTAAGTCCATTGTTGTAGCCACTGTGTCGGTCCATCTCATTGAGGGTCTCCCTCTTTTTTGCTGACCCTCTACTTTACCAAGCATGATCTCTTTCCATAGCAATTGGAAAAAAGTAGAGAGTTTGGAGTAATATATTGAAAATTTTCTAATTTTTTAAAAAAAAAGCATTTTTCCAATATCAGGCATGAAACCAAAAGGCACCTGGACTTAAAATATATTCCTATCTACTTTTTAGAAATGTAACACACTCTCACAAGTTTTGAGAGTGAATTTAGGATCTTTTTTGGTGTTGGATGGATGAGCTTTTTAAATATGACTCTATAGTGTATGGCATATCTAACACTGAGTGGCGGTTGGTAGAGAAATGGTAATGAATTGGGTTCAGAAAAGAAAAGAGGGAAATGACAAAATTAAAAAAATCAATTTTAAGAAAAGATGTTTTACAGCTTAGGGAAGTACCATATTTTTTGCAAATAATGCACCCAAATAAGTAACACACACAGGTAACACATGGCATAGCTCGCTTGCAAAAATAGCAAGGGGGGTTGTGTGGTTGACAAAAAACTTTATAATGTGCATGTTATTTGTGTTAAAATATCATCACTGAAAATGTTCCAGATGACTGAAGTCAAAAGAATCCAGGAGAACTGTATGTTCTTTAAAGAACCCCTGTAAAGACTGAGAAGAACAAGCAAATTCCCCTAGTGGAGCTATTAAAGCAGTATTTCTCAACCTTTTGTTCATTATCACACATACATCCCTACTCCAGAGGAGTCCCGGGGTGGTGAAAAGGGTTAAGAGCTCCACTAGGAGCCTAAAGGTTGGTTGTTCTAACCCACCCAGAGGTGCCTCAGAAGACAGGCCTGCTGATCTGCTTCTGATACTCTGCACTCATGGGGTCATTCAGCGAATTGGAATCGACTCAACAACCACAACCACTCCTTGAGCCTGTTTTAGATACCTTTTTCCTAATCACTTACCCTTTAAAGTTTAATACCACAGACACATTGTATATCTGTGTATGTTACTGTGGCCCCTTTTAGAGGGTGACAGACCATTATAATATCTACAGTTTTTGCACATCCTTCTCCCCGCCAGCAAATTTTAGCCAGGAGTGGATCGCAACCTCCTAACACCCATTGAGAACGCATGGTGTAGCATGATTATATATTAAACCTGTTGCTGTCAAGTGGATTCCGACTCATAGCAACCCTATAGAACAGAGTAGAACTGCCCCATAGGGTTTCCAAGGAGTGCCTGGTGGATTCTAACTGCCGACCTTCTGGTTAGCAGCCGTAGCTCTTAACCACTACGCCACCAGGGTTTCTGATTATGTATTAGGTCAGAAAAGAGCCACATGAAACTAAAAGACATGAGGAATATATTTGTATGAGTGCAGATGATACCTTACTTAACAAATCCTCTGGAATTAGATTGCTTTTTCTGCCTTTATAAAAAACACACTTTATTGGCTCTTAAACTGAAATTCAAGGAGCCCTGGTGGCACAATGGTTAAGCATTCCGCTGCTAACCGAAAGGTTGGAAGTTCAAACCCACCCAGCGGCTCGACAGAAAAGGCCGGGCAATCTGCTCCCATAAAGATTACGGCCTAGGAAACCCTATGGGACAGTTCTACTCTGTCATATAGGGTTGCTATGAGTTGGAATTGTCTTGACGGTACACAACAACAACAGCAAACTGAAATTCATGTCAAATTTGTCAAGGCTTCTGTTGTCCCAGTTTCACCCTGATGAAATTATTAAATTCATAAAGTTAACTTCCAAAGCCTCCTATGTCTTTTGTTTCCTGAATAGAAATCCCTCCCCAAATTTCAGATGCTTCATGTCTTTTATTTATTCCTGTTATACTGGGAAGACTGTGATATTAGCGTTTCATTGTGACTGGCTAAGGAGTCCCCGAATGTTGCAGATAGTTAAAGCACTTGGCTGCTAACCCAAAGGTTGAAGGTTTGAGTCCACCCAAAGGCAGCTCAGAAGAAAAACCTGGCAATACACTTCCACAAAATCAGATATCGAAAACCCTACGGAGCACATTTCTACTCTGACACACATGGGGTTGCCATGAGTTGGAATCTGCTCAACAATAGCTGGTATAAATTGGTTTTTATGTACTTGAGTATTTGCATTTTAAACCATTTATTTATAATTATGAAAACCTGTGTTCCATATCAAGGAGATTTCAGTCCACAACAAGCAGATATTTGTAGAGGGTGGGGTCGCTGAAGTCATTCTTGGCTTTATCATGTTCAGTTCCTTCCTCGGATTCCCTAGTGAGCAAAAGCCTGGGCTTCTGATGTCTAATCTCAGAAGAGGCTAACTCTAGAGTCGCTTGCCTTCCTTGTGTATTGGCGTCTTTCACAATCTGGAGCCTATTTTGCCCAGGCACACCGCTTTCCCCAAGAAACAGCTTCCAGCCCATCCCTCATCTCCTTCAGCTTTGTTTTAACCATATTGTTCTGCTCTCTCTCCTTTACCCTCAAACCTCAGAAGTATATTTGTTTTTCTTCTTTGTTTGCTTTTTGGGGCTATATTGAAGCTTCCATGAGGGGCCCTGTCTGTCTTGTTCTCTGCTCCATCTATAGCACCTACACAGTGCCTGGAACATAGCTCCTCAAGAAATAGCTGTGGAATAATTATTTAATGATATATTTTACGGTAACATTTCTTACCTGCTTACTTAATATCCTGGAATACAGAAATTTCCTTTTCTATTATTTCAAATTCTGGTAATGAAATTTTATAGTGTAATTAAAAGTCATGCTTATCAACAGTGAAATAAAATATGTAATGTAAATATTTCTGTATGTGATTTGAAATTAGGAGCAAATATTATATAAAATGTGAAGTCTGAACATCAAAATAAATACTAGGTAAAAAGGCATTAAAAATAAGCTAAATACATGGAAACTCGTGAGTCCTGGAGTTGTCCCTGTATATTTGAAGAACTTCTCAAAATCAATAAAAATTATTAACTAATCTTAAATATCTTAGAGGTTTATGAAAATTAGAAGCAAGTTCAAATATCTCTCTCAATTTGGTAAATAGTAAAGGTATAACCTATAGTTCTAACTTCTGGAAAAATACTGCTGAAGATTATTTAGCTAATAGCACCTTGATTTTTTAGATAATTATCAGAATGGCTTCATTAGGAAAACATTCTGTCAGGCTAATTTGTATTATCTCTCTCGACATTGGCAAGGTCCAGTAAAAAAAGATGCTTATCAGCAAAGTTGGGAAATGCTGTCCAGTACACACAGCTTTCTAGTTAATGCACAGCTACGCAGATCCCTGTAACCAGAAAGGAGCTAGCAGCTGCTTGTGTATCTGGAGCTTGGATCTGAGTTGAGTATTGAAGCATTTTATCTGAGGATCTGGATGATGAAATAGAAAATATTCATCTGATATTTATATAAGTGGCTCCATGGTAGATAGAGTGACTTGGTGTTGAAGCAAGGATTTAAAATGAGCTTGGGGAAGGGGAGGAAATAGTCAAAATCAAGCAAAGATATTTGTTTAAGGAAAGTACAGGGTAGTATCTTGAGGGAAAGTAAACAAATAGACAAATCATACAGATATACTAGATTTTTGTTTGCTTTATGTCCATTGCTTTAATGCCATTATTTAGGACAGTAGCCAACATGTAGCAAAGGATCAATTAATATTTACTAAATGAATAAACAAATGAAATGCAAGATGGAGAAAGATTAACGACAGTAAAAGTTAAATCAGGCACAAGTAAAATTAGTTTTACAAGGAAGTGATTCATAACTAGTAGACAGTTAAAGAAAACTTTTTGGACAAATAATTTATGAGGTTGTGTCAAAGTTTTATGTCAGTCTTGCATGTAAGAGAAATGGTTTCTGGCAGCTCAATCGAAAAATTCATTCTTAATAGGGAAATTTTATACGAAAAGTGGATGGTTAGGCAATCATTGTTAGAATAGATAAAAAATCTGGGTTCAAGATCAGTAGACTCTTGATTGACAGCTGAGAGTCAACTGGATGGCTGAGTAGCTGATTTCCCAGGACAAGTCTTATTCCCATTAAAGTTCATCAGAAAATTGCTTAAGCATTTTGTCAATGGGAGTTGTGAAATCACCTTGCAAAAAGCAGTTTGGCCTTTGTACTTAGTTCTTTCTAGCCATACCACACTTGAGGCTAATGAGTGGGGGACTGACCAGACCAAGAGTGACCACCTGGTGGCGTGATACTGACTAGCCTTAAAAGGCATGATGTAATCTATCATGACCACATAGTGCAGCCAATAAAGACCTTGAAGACGGAGGCTCAAAGGCTCCTGGTTGGCAAGAACATCTGCTCTGGGAGGGGAGCTCATCCCCTGGGGACTTGGAAGCTCTGTGTTGAAAACGTTTCCAGAACTCACCCTATATGTCTGTTCATCTGTATCCTTTTGGGATGTAATAACTCTGTAACTCTAAGTATGGCATACTCCCCGTGAGATTCTGTGCGTTGTTCCAGTGAATTAATGAAATCAAAGGGCCAGTGGGAGCCTGCAGGTTAGGACGTAAGAGTGTCGTGTATCTTGAAGGGTAAATGAGAAACCAGCCCTGAGTATGCAACCAGCAGGGCAGAAAGGTGGGGTGTCTGTCGAGGGGACTCCCCAGCTTGCAGCTGGCATCTGCCTATTTGACAGTGGGAAGGGCGGTATCCATCTAACTTGTGAGCTCTGACCTAGCTCTGGGTGGCTAAGGTCAAAGAGAGTGTGCCGCTGGGCAGCTGGCGATGAGAATGGAGAAGCGGAAAGACGAGAACTGGATCACTCCCTACATTTTAGAGATTGGATTCATGCTGATCCTTACCACGAAATAGGTGACTAAGATGGCGTTTTCCCCTTACTTAGCACAATCAGGAATATTTATATCTTCACAGAAGGAGGTTGTGAATTATAATTTCTAGTCAGGTTCAGTCCCAAACCAAGTTTAAAAGTTTTTTTTTTTTTTTTAGGCAGTTTCTTTTTAAAATTTAAATAATCTTTGCAGATCTGTCTTGGTCAAGGAAAGATTCAGCTCATCTCATTCCATTTTTATGTTAAGGTTATTGAATTTGTTACCTACTCAATCACTTTTTAGATTTCTTATTTTATAATGTAAATACACCATCATGATTGCCAACAATATTAGTATAAATACTGATATTACTTTGAACTGGTTTTCTACATCAGTGAAGATTTTCCAGACGTAATCCAAACTGGCACTGTTTCAGTGTTACCTATTTCATGTAATTTATGGACCTGAGCGTCTGTATTTTGTATGTGCTATTCTACTTGGCATGTTTTATTTTAAAAGCTACAGCAAAAGGTATTTATTAACCTTTATAAACTATCTTTTTATATGGTCAGCAAATTCAGTGCTGTATGATGTTGAACAACCTCTAAGACCAAAGAACTCACTTCTTTGAGGAGGTTTATATTTTTATTTTGTTTTTTAGGCCAGAAATATTTTTTACTGCCCTTCTTAGCTTGTCTAATCCAAGACCAGGACCCAAGAAGCATCCAATTTATCTCTATTAGGTTCTGCCTGTAGTATTTATAACTGTGGTATCCCTTTTTCTTGAGGATCCTCTATTTTCTCCCAAGATTCTTGTACTTACAAGAAGTTACAGTCCTTACTTCCTGAAAAGTTGAGATTCTGTAGGCAACAGAGCAGGTACCAGACTAGTATCCTGGGACGACATTATAGGCATTGTTACCATTTATGAAGTTCAGTGCTAGTACTTTGATAGTGATACTGTCATACCAAATTAAATGCAGTTCATCTCTAAATGTCACAGTTCGGGCATGCAGATGTTACAAATTAGTTTTATTCAACTATGTACTGGTTGAAAGGGGGACAGATTATTATTTTTTTTAATTTAATTTAATTTTTTAAAATTTTAAAATTTTATTGAACGTTTACAGTGCAAACTAGTTTCTCATTCAGAAATTTATACACAAATCGTTTTATGACATTGGTTGCAATCCCTGCATCTTGTCAGCACTCTCCCCCTTTCCCTTTCCATCCCGGGTTCCCTGTGTCCATTCCTGCCTTCTCATCTTTGCTTTTGGGCAAGTATTGCCCACTCGGTCTTATATAGGACAGATTCTTAATGAACCTGTGCAAATAACTACATTACCAGGAGAAGTAAGGAGTCTCAACATGTAACGTAATGGCTGCCATTCTGAGTAGTTTTGTGGACTAGGAAAAACTCTGTATGCCCCGTTTTCTACAGGATCATCACAGACTCTGTGACAGTGCAGCTATCTGTAAATAAGTTTTATTATTTTTAGATGTAGTTAGAGTAAGCAAAGTTTGATTAAATGACCCGTAACAGAAACTAAACAAGCCCCAGTTGCACAGTGGTTAAGCACTCGAATGCTAACTGAAAGGTCAGCGGGTTGAACCCACCAGCTGCTCCTCGGGAGAAAGATGTGGCAGTCTGCTTCTGTAAAGATTACAGCCTTGGAAACTCTATGGGGCAGTTCTTCTGTGTCCTGCAGGGTTGCTATGAGTCTGAATCAACTCAACAGCAATAGGTTGGTTTTTTTTTTCTTTCTTTTTTTAACAGAAACTAGTTGTGTTTTTCTAAGTTTGCCCGTCCAAGTTCCCGTTATTAAAAGGATTGTTTTTACTTTCTCCTGAGGCCTCATTAGTTTGTGGTCACAGCTTCCCTGAACATTTCCTACAGGGTATTCCTCAGAATTTACAGGTTCCCCTTCATGGTGATAGCATACAGGAAATCTGATGAGTGCCAGAATTCTAAAAGGTGTGTTCATGTTGGGTAGTATTCTGAGGAGTATAGTTCCTCAACCCCTAAAACTGGGTTTCTGACATGCATATGTATATGCATATGCAGTTTGTATAACATACCAAGAGTGGTTCATATTTTAGTGTGACTGCTGAAATACTCAATAAGCAGAGATGTTTAAGTTAGAAGCCTTCTAATTACATATTTTTAAAAATATACTTTCCAAATACACTGATATAATCTGTTAAATCGCAGGTTAGAGATAGTCTAAAAAGGAAAAAAGGGGCTTTATCAAATATCTTTCAGAAAATAAAGCATCGATGGTGAAATAGCTTGTATCAATTAACCCTTCACCAGATAACAATTATATACATTTAACAAAGTATGAAAAACAAGTATTTGAAGGCACTGGAAAGCAACCAAAAAGAAGTAGAAACTGGACAGGAGTTGATCCTTGAAAGAAAGAAACTGCACCGGATGAGATTTGAATTACGGCGTTTCTTGTGAGAGAATACCCTAGTCATTATGGTCCAGTGCTGCTAATCAGTCCAACACTGTAGTCTTCTTGACTTGAAAAGTTGGAGGATGGAGTTCAAGCCTTCCAGAGTGGCTGAAAAGTTGGTGGGGGGCGGGGGGGGGGGTGCGGATCCTAGAAAGAAGGAAATAACATAAAGGAGAGAGCTTCAGATTCTGCATACAAACTCCCTCCAAATCCTTACCTGAGCCTTGAAATGTTCATGGACAGGGAGACTCCACAAAGCCTAGCTGAAAATAACAGTTGGAAGGCTAAAAGACCAGAGCAGATATTTTAGCTGTTGCCTACCTTAGAGGAGACAAAGTTTGGAGTTTGAGTACAGCCAAGTTAATAGCCAGCTAAAACTAAAATCAGTACCCTTTAGAAGAATATAACAAAATTCAGAGCCTCCCTAACATACCATCCAGAAAGTTTAGTATAAATCATTACAAATTATTAAACATGAAAATAAACAGGAAAACGTAACCCATAACCAAGACAATAGAAATCAACTTCAGTATGACCCAAATGTTGAAGTAAAACCAAACCCGTTGCTGTTGAGTTGATTCCTATTCATAGCGACCCCTATAAGACAGAGTAGGACTGTCCCATAGGGTTTCCAAGGAGTGGCTGGTAGATTCAAACTGCTGACGTTTTTGTTAACAGCCTAAGCTCCCCTGCACCACCAGGGCTGTAGTGATTTTAAAACTGCTTGTTAAAAAATGTGAGAAGAACTATGATAATGAGTTAATAGATGGAGAATCTCAGCAAAGAAATAGAAACTATTAAAAAGAACAAAATGGAAATTCCAGAACTGAAAAATCTTTGGTATGAGTGCACTAAACAAGAGGCACAGTGGGCAGATCCCACCTTTGTTGCTAACTGTGATAAATATCAGTGTGAATCCAATTCCCAAAGTATAGAAACGAACCCAGTCCTCACCTTCTCACCTCTCCAGCCTCATCAGCCGCCGCTCATGTGGCACACTCTGTCTCCAACTGTAGCCACCCAGAGCCGGGTCAGAGCTCACAAGTCAGACAGACACCATCTTTCATACTAGCTGCTTGTGCAGTATTTCCTGGGCTCTAGCCACCTGTACATAGTCCAAGAGGCAGTCGTTCAAACAGAACAAGGGGATACTGTGTGGTTTAAAATCAGAAAAGATGTGTGTCAGGGTTGTTTCCTTTCACCATTCTCATTCATTCTGTATGCTGAGCAAATAATCTGAGAAGCTGGACTATATGAAGAAGAACACAGCATTAGAACTGGAGGAAGATTCAACCTGCGATGTACGGATGACACAACCTTGCTTTCAGAAAGTGAAGAGGACTTGAAGCACTTATTGATGAAGATCAAAGACTACAGCCTTCTGTATGGATTACTGCAACATAAAGAAAACAAAAATCCTCAAAACTGCACCAATAAGCAACATCATGATAAACGGAGAAAAGATTGAAGTTGTTAAGGATTTCATTTTACTTGGATCCACAATCAACATCCAGGGAGCAGTCAAGAAATCAGGCAGCTTATTGCATTGGGCAAATCTGCTGCAAAAGTCCTCTTTAAAGTGTTAAAAAACAAAGAAAGATGTCACCTTGAAGATTAAGGTGCACCTGACCCAAGCCATGGTATTTTCAGTCACCTTTTATGCATACGAAAGCTGGACAATTAATAAGGAAGACCGAGGAAGAATTGATGCATGAATTATGGCATTGGCAAAGAATATTGAATATACCACGGACTGCCAGAAGAACAAACAAATCTGTCTTGGAAGAAGTATAGCCAGAATGCTCCTAGAAAGGAGGATGGCGAGACTTCGTCTCATGTACCTTGGACATGTTATCAGGAGGGACCAGTCCCTGGAGAAGGACATGATGCTTGGTAAGGTAGAGGGTGAGCGAAAGAGAGGAAGACCCTCACCAAGATGGATTGACACAGTGGCTGTAATAATGAGCTCACGCATAACAACAATTGTGAGGATGGCACAGGACTGGGCAGCGTTTCATTGTATTGTACATATTGTCGCTTTGAGTCGGAACCAACTCTATGGCACCTAACAACAACTATAGTCAGCTGGAGCTAGATCAGAGCTTAGATGTTAGAAGGATATTTTCTTTTAAACTGCCAAATAGTCAGCCCCTGCTGGCTGTCACTGCCCCCGTGGGTTAATTAATTCACTGGAACGACTCACAGAATTCACGGAGAATATACCATACTTAAAACAGATTTATTACAACCAGAAAGGATACAAATACAGACATGCATAGGGTGAGGCCTGGGAGGGGTCACAGCACAGAGCTTCCACGTCCCAAAGAGGGACATGCTACCCTCTCCCATGCATGGTCACCAACCAGGAAGCTCATCTAGCCTCAGGGTTCAGGGCTCTTATTGCCCGCCCCCCCGCCATGTGGCCATGCATCTGGATAGCACCCACTCATTGGCCTCAGGTATTGGTCTGGCTAGAAAGAATCAAGAACAAAGGCCAAATCGCTTACTGCAAGGTGATTCCACACCTTGCAACGAGTTAACAGTAAATTGGAGACAGCAAAAGAAAGGGGTAGAGAACTTAAGTATAGATCAATAAAAATTATACCATCTGAAGAGTAAAGAGAAAAAGGATTGAAAACAAGTTGACCTGGGTGACATTATATCACGAGTGTAACATAATGTCTTGGAAATCCTCAAAGGAGGAGAGAAAAAAAATACCAGAAAACAATTTGAAGAAATAATGGCCGTAAATTTCCCAAATTTGGTTGAAAAACATAAATGTACCAATCCAAGAAGCACATGAAACCACAAACAGATTAAACACGAGAAAAACACTCCTGGAAATATCATCATAGTCTAATTGCTGAAAACCAAGGATAAAGAGATGACTATGAAAGCAGCCAGAAGAAATATCAAAATGGATGATGACTGCCTTTTTATCAAAAAGAATAGAGGTCAGGACTAATGGACCACAATTACCACAGCCTCCACCAGACTTGAGTCCAGCACAACTAAATGGTGCCCAGCTACCACCACTGACTGCTCTGACAGGGATCACAATAGAGGGTCTTGGACAGAGCTGGAGAAAAATGTAGAACAAAATTTTAACTCAGAAAAAAAGGCCAGACTTACTGGACTGACAGTGACTGGAGAAACCCCGAGGTTATGGCACCTGGACACCCTTTTAGCTCAGTAATGAAGTCACTCCTGAGGTTCACCCTTCAGCCAAAGATTAGAGAGGCCCATAAAACAAAATGAGACTAAAGAGGCATACCAGGCTGGGGGCAAGGACTAGAAGGCAGGAATGGACTGGAAAGCTGGTAATAGGGGACCCAGGGTCAAGAAGGGAGAGTATTGACATGGTGAGGTGGTTAACCAATGTCACAAAACAATATGTGTACTAATTGTTTAATGAGAAGCTAGTTTGTTCTGTAAACCTTTATCTAAAGCACAATTTAAAAAAAAAAAACAGCGATGAAAACAGCAGCACGTGCTTGTTGCATATGCAGACGAAACCACATGATTCGAAGCGTCATTGTAATTGGGTAATAATGACAGCTCTGACCTGAGTGCATTAGAAGTTCCAGAAAGTAAATTAACATAGAGTTTTAACCTTGTAGGTATATTGATACATGTAAGCTGGGCTTACAGAAAATTTTTTTGTTGTTACAACTAAACTGAAAAATCAAACCCATTGCCGTCCAGTTGATTCTGACTCATAGCAATCCTGTAGGACAGGGTAGAACTACCCCATAGTGTTTCCAAGGAGCAGCTGGTGGATTCGAACTGCCAGCCTTTTGGTTAGCAGCCATAGCTTTTAACCACTGTGCCACCAGGGCTCCTATTATAACTAACTACAGGGATATTTTTATAAAAAATAATAAATTTCTGCTGAAACATGGCACAGGAATTTTATCGCCAATCATTTTGGTGTCAGCCTCTCTTACAGTGTCACCCGGTGTGGTCCGCACCCCCACCCCCCAGTGATGCCACTGGCCTCCAGGCCTACGTAGCTGTACCTTCCTCAGAAGAAAGAAGAGCAGTGTTCATTGTCTGGGTTGAGGAAGGCTGGGAACCAGCGACTTGCCCCCAGCCATTTATTCCAGGTGCAGCGCTATGGCCTCCAGACTTGCCCTGTCAAGGAAATAAGAGGATAGTGCTGTGGAGAAATAGCAGACAGCCTATTGTCCCTCACAGACAAACCCAAGAAGGGCTGGCAGCACGTGTGAGCCTATAGATCTGGAATGTCTTTTTAAGCCAAAAAGGGCCAGTGAAGAGTCTGCTGTCTTAGGCCAGGGACAATGTCAGGGGACAGTTACCTTCAGGAAGCCCGAGAAGACAGTAAGAGAAAAATGGAAACATTTTAAAAGGGAATTTCGAGGCTTGATTAGTTTCCTAGAGCTGCTGTAACAAAAAAGAATAGAGGTCAGAACAATAATATTGAAATGTTACAGTGTATTCTCTGACCACAATATAACTAAATTAGAAATTAGTAACGATAAGATATTAAAAGAGCCTTAAATATTTGTAAATAAAAAAACACACACTTCTAAATACCTTACAGGTCGAAGAAAAAAAATTAAGAAAATTTAAAAATATTTCAAACCCAATTATAATAAAATACAACATCAGAATTAGTGGGGAAAAGTTAATGGGACATAGCTAAAGCAGGGTATATGTAGATAGTAGATAATAGATAGCTCGAACATTATGTGCATTTATTAGAAAATAAGAAAGATTTAAAATAAATTATCTTAGTTTCCACCAGAGGAAGCTCGATGGAACTTCAAAAAAATGTAGAAAAAAGAAATAGTAAATTTAAGAGCAGAACCAATGAAATGGAAAACAGATGAATGATAGAGAAATTAAGTAAACCAAAAGTTGGCTCTTTGAAAAGATTAATGAAATTAATCTAGCAAAATCTATAAAAATGAGAGAGACAGAGAGAGAAAGAGAACCCAAAAGGTGTGTCACTATAGATCCTACAGACATTAAAAGGATAGCAGGAAATACTACGGTAAACTATATGCCAATATAGTCAACAACTTAAATGAAATGGGAAAAAAATTCCTTGGAAAGAACAACTTACAAAATCTGACACAAGATGAGATAGAAATCTAAATACCCTTCTCTCAAAGAGATTAAATTTGTAGTCAAAAACTTTCCCCCAAGGAAAACGAAGGGATTTATTCCAGGAATGCAAGGTTAGTCTAACTTTCAGTAATCAATCACTATAATTCACTATATTAAATGATTATATGGTTTTCCTCCGTTGTTATTTCAGTATTGAGTTGCAGAAAAAGCAGTTGACAAAAATTAACATGCATTCATGATAAAGATTGTCATAAATATCATCTATAAATCTCATAAAGACCTTTTATTTTAAGAAAAAAAACCTATATTTGTTTATTAAAAAGTCTAGTTGCCCAAAGATCAGGAAGTAAGTAAAGACATATGCTCTCATCACTTGTATTTAACATTGTACTGGAGGCTAGCTATTGCAATAAGGATGAAAAGACGTAAAGATTGGAAAGGAAGAAGTAAAACGACCTCTCCTTGGAGACTTTGTGATTAGAAATTAGGATTCCATATTCTAAGGAATCTAAGCAGCAGCAACTAGAAATAGTAAGTGCCATATTAAGTTCTAAGTGCTACATTGGTATTTTAAATTTACAAACAAAATCTTAGAAATAAATTTATTGACAATCACTGTGTCAGTCAGCCCTTGTACACGAACATGAGTAGGCTTTTACTTATCCTGAGACGGTATCTAAAAACATAATCTTATTAATAACATTTTACCTATTTTTTTTTTACTTGACAGCTTTCCCCATAATATGAGTGCAATAAACAGAGCAGCCTACTGTTCACCTAATTAAGGAAATAAGGAACGAACCAATTATTTCTAGCATCCTTTTGCTTGTGAGTGCCACATCCTGCGTTATAAGGAGAGGGAGCAAACCTTTGGTGCTACTTAGGAGCTCTCTAGTGAGTACCAAATATGATATGGGTTTAAAAACACCTCCTCCTTTTTTATTGCTCCAAATTTGAGACATGATTTTCAAGAAAAGCAACATTTAAGTTGTCAGATAAGAATAGATAATAAGAGAAAACCATAGCTGTTGGCTGAGTTATTAACTAGTAACAACTATAACAAAAGTATAAGAAAGATTATAATTTTAATTTCTATAGAGGGCAGGAACCCTTATTATTCTGCTTGTTTGCTTTGAATTATTTATAACTTTGAGAATACCAAAAAGCTGCGCAAAAGCATGGAAGTTAATTGGCCCTTCTGAAAGAACTCATTTGAGTTCGGCGAAAAAAAAATTGTCATCTGAGTAGGATATACAGTAAGTATATAACTTTACAGCCTTATGTTGAGAAAAGATTATCTCAAAAGTAATTTTTCTTTCTGAGTTATCAATTATCTATTTTACATGAACTACTTTAAAATAGTTTTATTTCAGTATGTTATTTTTAATATAAGTCACACTGGCTAAACAATCCAGTAAACAATGGTAGATGACAGTATATAGTGTTAACTTTTAGTTTTTAAAATAAAATTAATTTTATAAAGCATTTTGTAAGCCAGTATGATGATACTCTCATTATTTGAATGTCAAGAAGAACAAAATATGTTTATGTATAGATACGAGTATATAGGTTAAAACTATTGTATGATAATAAGTATTTTGCTAAAGATTATTCATTAATTACCAGTTTTAATATTAGTCCCACAGGAACTGGACGAATGGACACAGGGAACCCCAGGTGGTATGGGGGAGTGTGCTGTCACATTGTGGGGATTGCAACCAATGTCACAAAACAGAATATGTATAAATTTTTGAATGAGAAATTCACTTGAGCTGTTAACTTGCACCTAAAGCACAATAAAATTTTTTTAAAAAGAATAATTGTATATATGTGTGTATATATATATACATATATATTAGTCCCAGGCCTTCAAATTAATTATACCTGGAACTACAGTTACGTTGTCACTTAAAAATAATGCAATCTGTTCATATTAAAAACTTATCAGATCTCTGACAACCATTTAGAATGGAAAGAAAAAAGCAGATTATGTACATCACGGACAAAGGTAATTCTGTACTGATTAACTGTGGTAAAATATTGCCATAACTATTCTTAAAAAAAGATTTTTAAAAAAACTTATCAGAGGAGTATGACATTCAATAGTTTCACTTTATTGCAGCATTGCCTAAAGTTTATGACAACCACTAAAGAAACAAAGACACTGGCTGTAATTCAGTATTGTTGAGCACATCTGCAAAGTTTAAAATTTTTACTGTATGCAGTTAGTCCCTGCCTTACGGTGGGGTTCCGTTCCAACAACTCCGTCGAAAGTTGATTCTGACGTAAGTCGAATATCTCGTGTATATTTTTTTGTTTTCATCATCAGTATCTTTATAAATCTTAACATTGAACATCTGTGAGTGAATATCTGAGAATGACAACATCAGCAAATTATGCACTACATAATTATACATAATGCACTACATACTTATAAGATGTACCAAAAAAAAAAAAAAAAAAAAGACCGTCGTAAGTTCGGTTCATCGTAACTCCGGTACATTGTAATTTGGGGACTACCTGTATAATGATCAGCTATCTGATCATTATGAGACAATTATAAGGAAGCTAATAATTTCTAAGTGATTAGTCATTCCATCAAGAGACAGATCCAAGTCTTGCATGAACTAAAATACATTTTTTCTTCTTTTTAGGAGCTTTAATGAGATATAATTTACATACCATAAAGTTCATTTGTTTAAAATATACAATTCAGTGGTTTTTAATATAATTACACAGTTGTACAACCATCACCCTAATCTAATTTTAGAACATTTTTATCACCCTAAAAAGAAATCTTGTACCCATTAGCTTTCATTCCCCACTCCCCACTCTGTCCCTCAACCCCATTCCTCCACGACAGAAGACTGTAAACAACTGCTTATAGACACAGATGAACGTATAGAAAACCTCTGTACGGATGCCTACATATAGTTTTAAGTGTTAGATGCAAATATGTGTATACAATGGGTTGTTAACTAGTAACAACTATAGCAAAAGGTATACAAGAAAGGTTACAATTATGATTTCTCTAGAGTTATATCATAGAAACAAGTTTGGGACAATTTTTCTTTTACAAGGCAATGCAGGTATATTTTAAAAGTATGCACTGGAGTGCATTAAAAGAAAAGTAGACTCTAGGAATCTTGTGACACCACACTAACTCTTATCAAATAGCTTATTTAATTTAGGGCTACATAACTAAATAACAAAAAAAACCCAAACCTGTTGCAATCTAGTTGATTCCAACTCATAGCAACCCTATAGGACAGAGTAGAAATGCCCCATAGGGTTTCCAAGGAGCAGCTGGTAGATTCAAACTGCCAACCTTTTTGTTAGCAGCCAAGCTTTTAACCACTGCACCACCAACATAACTAAATAGGAAGATGAAAAACTTGGAAATGAGTCAGAAGACCAAGACCATCACAAAGAGTATTAGAGCGTTGGAAAACAGCATCTATATGGAAAAAAATGAAAGGAATTTGGACTTTTCAGCTAAAAGCGAGTTGAGAAATTTAACGATTACTTCTAGGAGTACTGCAGTACAGTGAATTACATTGTATGGCTCTTCTCGCCATGCGTGGTCTTGTGACTCCCACAAAATGATTGGATGGGTCTATACAAATAAGGTGTTTATGGCCCACCAAGGGGATTGGACAGCATGTTAATAATGCAAATAAAGTCCATGGAACCCTGTGGAGGTGGGACCATGCCAATAAGGTGTATGAAACCCTAACAAAGGGATTGGTCAGTGTTGCCATACTGCTAAGCTTAAAAGAGACTCAATCCCAGAGCAGAGGGGGGAACCTCACTACCACCAAGAAGAGATGGGAGTGGAGCACATCCTTTGAACCTGGGATCCCTGCACTGAGAACCTCCTAGACCCAGGCGACAGAGAGAGAGAGCGGTAACACAGGAGATGGCATGAGATGGTGAGAAGCGGTTGCAGAGAAACGGTGGCAGCAGAACCAGGACACTGGTGCAAGATGGTACAGTGGGCTTCCTGGCCCTCAGAGCAAGGCAGTTACAGTGGGTGTACTGGCCCACAGAGCAAGAAAGCTGAGCGCCTTCTGGAAGGAGGCTTCCTCATGGAGTGAGGTGCCTCCAGGCACTGTTGGCATAGCCAGGCTTGCCGACCTACAGACCCACAAAGCAAGAGAGCTGAGCATCTTTGGGCAGGAAGCTTACTGGTGGATTGCGGTGCCTCTGGGCACTTACTGGTGGAGCTAAAGAACTTTGTAACGCTTGCCCAAGTAGGGCAGAGACTGGGCCAAGAACCAGGGAGAGGCCTGCCTGCAGGCATGGCTGAGCAGAGGCTGTCCTGATCAAAGACTGTATCCTGAGTCGTTCCTAATTCTGAATTGTAACCTTTTACTTCCCTAATAAACCCCATAACTGTGAATATGGTCTGTGAATTCTGTGTAGCCAGGGCTGTGAATTATCAAACCCAGCAGAAGAGTAGAGAGTGCCTGCGGGAGGGACTGCTAGTATTGTCAGAATTGGTAAAAAGGTTGGAGAGAGGAGGTATGTCTGACCTCCATTTCATGGGAACTAGCTTTGGGCTGATGCTGATGGTGATTCTGTCTCCTCCTTGTGAAGTTAGATGAGGAGGACCTCTGACTTCCGCACCACACCACCATTTTTACAGGTATGAAGTGATCTCTGACTGAATATGAAGAGTGGTTATAAACCTCTTCTGAAAAGAGGGAAAAGTTTAACCTGTGACTTAATGATTTCAGTGGTTAAAAAGAAGACTTTTCAGACATCAAATCATCAGTTTTCTACAAATTTTCATAGAACAGAGTTGAAGCTTTCTGCCATGGGTTTTGGGTAGTCTTGCCTGAAGGTTTGTCCAAATAACCTATTGATATGAGCAATATGTTTTTAATTTAAGCCACGCTGGGTGCAAGCCATCAGATCTGCCAGCCTTTGAGATTATTAAAATACAGCCACAGTCCCTGAGGACTTACTCTGTAACAGAAGGGATAGGGTAAACAAATACCCTGCAAACGGAAATAGTTTAATACATAGTTAATAAGGCAGAGATCTGGAGGAGGTGAGGGAGCATCCATATTTGAGGGAAGAAAGGTCCAAGCAGAGTTGATAACAGGTATAAAAGTGTGTCTGTGGCATAATGGAGGACCAGCGAGAAAGCCAGTGTGGCTGGAGGGCAGGGGGAGAGTTGGGGGTCTTTTGCCCTTGAGTCGATTCCAACTCATGATTACCCCATGTATGACAGAGTAGAACTGAGCTCCATAGGGTTTTCTTGGCTATAATCTTTATAGAAGCAGATCATCAGGCCTTTCTTCCGTGGCTCTGCTGGGTAGAGTCAAACCATGAGCCTTTTGGTTGGTAGTCGAGCACAAACCGTTTTCGCTACCCAGGGACCTGAGGGGGAAAGTAGTAGTTATTAAGTAAGAGGACCTTATGGGCTTATGAAGTGGCTTGTAGGCTTCCATTCTGACAGTGAAGCAGAGCTATTAGAGCATTCTGAGTAGAAGAAAGTCACAATCAGACTTAAGTTTTAAAAGGATCACCGGTGGCATCACTAGGGGAGTGCGGACCGCACTGGGTAATGCTGTCAGAGGGGGTGACACCAACCTCCCCTTGAGCCAACTGTGGGTGTGTGTGCCTCCCCTGTGCTTGGCCTGGTGCCTGTGCACCTGGCGGCACCATGGGACATGAACACACAAGCGCACACGTGCACACACCTCCTCTGGAGCTCGGAAAATGGGGACACAGCCAGAAAGGGAAAAGACTCCCAACTACATCCCATGCAGCCCAGCTCTCTAGAGCCCTGGACTGAGCAGTTCAGCTTGGAAAACAACTCTGCCTTCCCTCCCTCCCTCCAGGGCACAGTTCTGGGACCTTCCAGTCAGTAGAAACCCTCCAAGAGAGGAGAGTTTGATTTAAAAATTTTCAAAGTCCTCCCAAGTGAAGAAAAATAATCAGACTTAAAAAAAAGTCAGCAGTACCAACCTGGGTAGCGAGGAACAGAGAGGAGAAGGTGTGTGACCTGAGAGCAGAAACTAATCACTAGGTCAGATGACCTGGCTCGCCTGTCTCGCTGTCTCTCAGTCCACCGTTCCAAACCTAATCCACTATTGTATCTCTTAACGATAAACTTTAGCATTAAAATGAACATAATTTTGATGTAGTTCTTAAATGTTTTTACTTTGAATTCCATTGTTTTCTTACCAAATTTTCACTTTAACCTTATGAAACTATGTAAATAGAAGTGCATTTAGGCTGTGTGTATGATATTATGATTTAAAGGTGTGATTTTAATTTTGCTAGTTGTTTACGTCACTGCTGTTGCCATTACATTCAGTGATGTGTGGGAATTCTGATCTACAAGTACCGTTAGTACAAAATACATTACTAAGGATTCTGTGTGGTCTGGTACGGGAGCAGGTCCGAGGGGTGGGGAGAGTCACACCATGAGTTACGGCACTGGGTGACGCCAACGCTGGTGATGCCACTGAGGGTCATTCTGGCTGGAGTGCAGAGCAGCACTTATCCAACTTTTTTGTCTTCAGCCCTCTTTACACTCTTAAAAACATTATTGAAGAGCCCAAAGAACTTTTATATGGGTTATATCTATAAATACTTATCAAATTAGAAATTAAAGAGCTCTGGTGGCACAATGCTTGAGAGCTCAGTGCTAACCAAAAGGTCGGCAGTTCGAATCCACCAGCCACTCACTGGAAACCCTGTGGGGCAGTTCTGCTCTGTCCTGTAGAGTCTCTATGAGTTGGAATCGACTCAACAGCAATGAGTTTGTTTGTTTGGTTTTTGTTTTTTTTTTTGTATTGTTGTTGTTAGGTGCTGCAGAGTCAGTTCTGACTCATAGTGACCCTGTGTACTACAGAACGAAATACTGCCCAGTCCTTCGCCATGCTCACAAAAGTTATGTTTGAGCCCATTGTTGCAGCCACTGTGTCAGTCGATCTCCTTGAGGGTCTTCCTCTTTTCACTGTCCCTCTACTTTACCAAGCATTGTGTCCTTCTCTGGGGACTGATCCTTCCTGATAACATGTCCAAAGTATGTAAAATGAAGTCTCACCATCCTTGCTTCTAGGGAAGATTCTGGTTGCACTTCTTCCAAGACAGATTTTTCGTTCTTTTGGCAGTCCATGGTATATTCAGTATTCTTCACCAACACCACAGTTCTTCTGTCTTCCTTATTCATTGTCCAGCTTTCGCATGCATATCGGGCAATTGAGAACACCGTGGCTTGGGTCAGGTGCACCTTATTCCTCAGGGTGACATGTTTGCTTTTCAACACTTTAAAGAGATCTTTTGCAGCAGATTTGACCAATGCAATGCATCTTTTGATTTCTTTTTTTTTTTAATTGTAATTTAGATGAAGGTTTACAGATCAAATAGTTTCTCATTAAACCGTTAGTACACATATTGTTTTATGACAATGGTTAACAATCCTACGACATGTCAGCACTGTCCCTTCTCAGCCTTGGGTTCCCTATTACCAGCTTTCCTGTCCCCTCCTGCCTTCTAGTTCTTGTCCCTGGACTGTTGTGCCCCATTAGTCTCGTTTTGTTTTATGGGGCTGTCTAATCTTTGGCTGAAAGGTGAACCTCGGGAGTGAATTTATTACTGAGCTAAAAGGGTACCGAGGGGCCATACTCTCAGGGTTTCTCCAGTCTCTGTCAGACCAGTAAGTCTGGTCTTTTTTTGTGAGTTAGAATTGTATTCTACATTTTTCTCCAGCTCTGTCCAGGACCCTCTGTTGTGATTCCTGTCAGAGCAGTTCTTTTGATTTCTTGACTGCTGCTTCCATGGGTGTTGATTGTGGATCCAAGTAAAATGAAATCCTTGACAACCTCAGTCTTTTCTGCATTTATCATGATGTCGTTTATTGTTCCAGTTGTGACGATTTTTGTTTTCTTTATGTTGAGGTGTAATCCATACTGAAGGCTGTAGTCTTTGACCTTCATCAGTAAGTGCTTCAAGTCCTTTTTACTTTCAGCAAGCAAGGTTGTGGCATCTGCATAATGCAGGTTGTTAGTGAGTCTTCCTTCAATCCTGATGCCCCGTTCTTCTTCATATAGTCCAGCTTCTGGGATTATTTGCCCAGCATATCGATTGAATGGGTATGGTGAAAGGATACAACCCTGACACCCACACCTCTCCTAACTTTAAACCACGCAGTATCCTCTTGTTATGTTCGAACAACTGGCTCTTGATCTATGTACAGATTCCTCATGAGCACAATTAAGTGTTCCAGAATTCCCATTCTTTGCAATGTTATCTATAATTTGTTAGGATCCACACAGTTGAATGCCTTTGCATAGTCAATAAAACACAGGTAAACATCTTTCTGATATTCTCTGCTTACAGTCAGGATCCATCTGACATCAGCAATGATATCTCTGGTTCCACGTCCTCTTCTGAATCTGGCCTGAGTTTCGGGCAATTCCCTGTCAATATACTGGTGCAGCAAAATTTTACTTGTGAGTGATATTAATGATATCGTTCGATAATTTTCGCATTTGGTTGGATCACCTTTCTTGGGAATAGGCATAAATATGGCTCTATTCCATTCCATTGGTCAGGTAGTTGTCTTCCAAATTTCTTAGCATAGATAAGTAAGCGTTTCCAGCGCTGCATCCATTTCTTGAAACATCTCAATTGCTATTCCATCATTTCCTGGAGCCTTGTTTTTCGCCAATGCCTTCAGCGCAGCTTGGACTTCTTTCTTCAGTACCATCAGTTCCTGATCATATGCTACCTCTTGAAATGGTTCAACATCGACCAATTCTTTCTGGTATAACGACTCTCTGTATTCCTTCCATCTTTTGATGCTTCCTGGGTTGTTCGCTATTTTCCCCACAGAATCCCTCACTACTGCAACTCAAGACTTAAATTTTTTCTTCAGTTCTTTCAGCTTGAGAAATGCCGAGCTTGTTATTCCCTTTTGGTTTTCTATCTCCAGCTCTTTGCATATGTAATTATAATACTTTACTTTGTCTTCTCAAACTGCCCTTTGAAATCTTCAGTTCTTTTACTTCATCATTTCTTCCATTTGCTTTAGCTACTCGATACTCAAGAGCAAGTTTCAGAGTCTCTTCTGACATCCATTTTGGTCTTTTCTTTCTTCCCTGTCTTTCTAATGACCTCTTGCTTTCTTCATGTATGATGTCCTTGATGTCATTCCACAACTCATCTGGTCTTCGGTCATTAGTGTTCAACGCATCAAATCTATTCTTGAGATGGTTTCTAAATTCAGGTAGGCTATACTCAAGGTTATACTTTGGCTCTCGTGGACTTGTTCTAATTTTCTTCAGTTTCAACTCGAACTTGCTTATGAGCAATTGATGGTCTGTTCCACAGTTGGCCCCTGGCCTTGTTCTGACTGATAATATTGAGGTTTCCATCGTCTCTTTCCACAAATGAAGTCAATTTGATTCCTGTGTATTCCATCTGGCGAGCTCCGTGTATATAGTCGCGTTTATGTTGGTGAAAAAGGGTATTTGCAATGAAGAAGTCATTGGTCTTGTATAATTCTGTCATGCAATCTCCGGCATCATTTCTATTACCAAGGCCATATTTTTCAACTACCGATCCTTCTTCTTTGTTTCCAACTTTTGCATTCCAATCACCAGTAATTTTCAATGCATCCTGATTGCACGTTCGATCAATTTCAGACTGCAGAAGCTGGGAAGAATCTTCAGTTTCTTCATCTTTGACCTTAGTGGTTGGTGCATAAATTTGAATAATAGTTATATTAACTGATCTTCTTTGTAGGCATATGGATATTATCCTATCACAGACAGCTATCTATCCTATCACAGGATAGATCTTGAAGAGTTCTTTTTGATGATGAATGCAACGCCATTCCTCTTCAAGTTTTTTGTATTAGAAATTAAAAACTGATCAATAAACATTTATTTTGTAATTTATTTAGAACAATAATAAAGGCACTACTTGTTAACACAAATAACATATTGTCATGAAAATATATTTTCTGAAGCAAAAATATAGTGAAAGGATGGCATTACTTAACATTTTTGTAAATCTCTTTAATGTCTGGTATTCAGTCTGTTCACTACCACACATTATGTAACTTCTAGAAAACTCCAATATACACTCATGAACAAATGAGCGTGAAAATGGCAAATAATATTTTAGTATTGTTGAAGAATCTTGAATATACCGTGGACTGCCAAAAAAATGAACAAATAAATCTTATACAAAATACAACCAGAACGTTCCTTAGAAGCAAGGTTAACGAGACTTCTGCTTACTTACTTTGAACATGTCATCAGGAAAGAACAATCACTAGTAAAGGACATCATGTTTGGTAAAATAGAGGGTCAGCAAAGTTGAGGGAAACCCTCAATGAGATGGATTGACACAATAGCTACAACAGTGGACTTAATCATCATGAATATGGTTCAGGACAACATTTAGTTCTATTATACATAAGGTCGCCATTAGTTGGAGTCGACTTTAAGGCAGCTAGCAACAACATTCTTATAAAAAGTTTTGACCTCACTGATTGCCTAAAAAGGCACACTTTGAGAAAGAATGGTATAGAGAGGAAAAGACTGTGGGAAACAAAGATGAACCTGTTGGAATAAACCAGATGAAACTTGCTGGTGGCTTGGGTTGTAGTAGTGGAGGTAGTGAGTCAATTCTGACTCATAGTGACCCTGTAGGACAAAGCAGAACTGCCCCATAGGTTTTTCAAGGCTGTAAGAAGTCCAGCCAGAATGCTCCTTAGAAGCAAGGATGACAAGCCTTCGTCTTGCTTACTTCGGATGTATTATCAGAAGGGACCAATCCCTGGAAAAGGACATCATGCTTGGTAAAATAGAGGGTCAGCAAAAAAGAGGAAGACCCTCAGCAAGATGGATTGACAGGGTGGTTGCAACAATGGACTGAAACATAACAATGATTGTGAGGATGGTAAAGGATGGGGCAGTGTTTCGTTCTGTTACACATAAAGTCTCTAAGAATTGGAAACATTACTACTAGATGGCATCTAAAAATAACAATCTTTATGGAAGCAGGCTGCCACATCTTTCTCCTGAGGGGGGACTGGTGGGTTCGAACCACTACACTTTGGTTAGCAGCTGAGTGCTTAACCACTGCGCCATCAAGGCTACTTGGTCAGATGATAGATATATTTTAAAGATTGAGCCAATGGGCTTTGCTGGAATAGACCTGGATGTGAGAGTTAAGGACGATCCTTAACTCATTGTGGGAATAAACCTGAATGTGAGAGAAATAAGTAAAAATTGTCTCCAAAATGTTGAACCAGAGGAACTGTAAGGATGGATTTCATCGTTATTGAAGTGTAGGTGATTGTGGGAATAGCAGGTTTGGGAGTGAAATGAATTCTATTTTGGACTTACTAATTTTGAAATTTCTATTAAATGTCTAATTGCAGATGTCAGTTAGGCAGCTGAATATTTAAGTCTGGAATTCAGGGGAGAGCTTTTTTACTACTTTTACATCCTTCAACGGTTTCTTAAGAAAAGCAAATTTTCTGTGTCCTTCAATGCCTGAAAAACATTCTTTATTTTATTCTTCGATTTGAATGTTATTTTGGCTTGGTACAGAATTCTAAGTTGACAACTACTTTTCACTAAGAATTATAAAGGTTTTTTTCCCCCACTATCTTCTAGTATCTAGTATTGTTACTGAAAAGGCTGATGCTGTTCTCATTTTTGTTTTTTTTTGTGTGTGACTTCTCACCCTCCTTTGCTGGACACTTTAGTCAGCCTTTTTAATATTGAGTATCATACCCGATGTGCCCTGGTGGCACAGTGGTTAAGTGCTCGGATACTGACTGAAAGGTCGGCAGTTCAAACCCACCAGTCGCTCCACAGGAAAAAGATGTGGCAGTCTGCTTCCCTAAAGATTACAGCCTTGCAAACTCTATGAGGCAGTTCTACTGTGTCCTGTAGGGTCACGTGAGTAAGAATTACTTTGGTGGCAGTAGGTTTATCATACCCTACGGTTGGGGAAATTTTCTTGCATTATTTCCTTGATAATTTCTCCACTCATTTTTTGTTTTCACTCTTTAAAAAATTGCTGTTTTTCAGATATTGGATCTTATATCTGTATATACATATTTTTTTCCTTCCCCTTTGCCATTTTTTTCTACTGTCAGATAAATTTCCTCAACATTATAATCTAACCCTTATGTTGATTTATTGTTGTTATCTTATTTTTAATTCCCAGGCTTTTTCTGATATGTTTATTTTCTGTACACAATATCTTGTTATCTCTGAGGATATTAATTATATTTTGAGTCTGTTTTTTTTTAAAAGTGTTCTACTGCTCTCTGGTTTGCCTGCTTATGCCGTTTTTGGTTTTTCTGTGTGTTCATTCATTCCTTTGGTTGTGTGTTTGTCTTGTTTGTTATCTCTCTTTTAGGGTGGACGCATTCCCCAAATGTCTGATGATCCTTAACTCATTAGAAAGCTGTCTGGGAGTTCTATGTGAATTGTGGAACTTGACACAATCGGTGATCTGGTGGTGGATGACTTCCACTTGAATGTCAGTGTTACAGATTATAGTATCTATCATCTCATTGCCTTCCAAGACCATACCTAATTCATCTTTATCCCCCATGCAACCCAAAAGCATACATATCAGCCTTTCATAAGTGGTGCCATCTCTACATCAGCAGGTCTAACCACTTGCTAAGGTGTGGGATGGGCGTGGGCCCTTATTCTTAAAGAACTGCCCAGTTGACCTTATCATTGCTGGTTTTACGTTTTTGAGGCTTCAGAGATGGCTAGCTGTTGAGTAAGCTCCTGGATTTACCTTGTCTAAGGGGAAATCAAGCAGATTTGCACATCTGGATCCCGCGGATTTCCAGATATCCAATTCAAGAAGTAGGGCAGGTTGGTCTGTTAGAGTTTTGTTTCCATGTATCCACGCAACAAGGGAAGATGACACAGGGAGTCAGAGATGGTGGTTTTGGAGAAGTCACCTATCTTGAGTCAAGGGGGAAGAATTACAAAATGTTTTAAAGAGGACAACCAGAATTAATTTTGGGATGTTTTTAGGCTCTTTCCATGAACAGTAAATGCCTATTTGGCTGCTGTTCATCTTCATATCAGCACAGACATAGGATAACATACAATAAATGGGGTTTTTCAGAATCCAGAAGCTTCCCAGCAGCTTCGGGAGGGAAGCCTAGTTAATATTTTCTTAATAAAATAATGAGGTTGGTAATTTTCACATTTACTGCAGCCACTGTTCTAAGTATTTTTGCATAATTTTGAGGGATTAAATAACCTACCCAACGTCACCACCTAGTAGTCACAGAGCTAGAATTCAAACCTAGGCCTTTCTGGCTGTAAAACCTGTGTCGTAACCACTGCATTATGCTGCACCAAAGGGTAAGTAGAGAGGACTTATTTTTATTTTTCAGATTAATATGACTGCTTTTGACTAAACCTAAAGTTCTGGGAATGCAGATGTTCAATGAGGTAATATATACATACAAGATAATAACAGAAGTATTTTTTAAATTAGTTTTACTGTTGGCACAACTTGTTTTGGACTAAGGACTTCATACCACCCTAAAAGTGCAAAACAATTGTAATCACTTCATAGAAAAGAAAAATAGTTTGGATAAATTACCTTTAAGTTATATATAAAAAATATATTAATAGTGATGTTAGTGTCTTAAGTTGGAGCTACCCTATCCTTTATGAATGGTCTGCCTGACTTTGGTTGTGAACCCAATAAGTAGTGGCCATTGTGGTTCAGAAGATGGTTAGTATGATGACATTCTGTTTCTGGAAATTTTCCAGGAGGGCCTCTTCTTAATAGAAGGAACACTTTTTTTTTAGACCCAAACTGGGGCCATACATGAAAGACCATAGCACCTTAGAACATTTTATAAGCAAAATCTGAAATGTTTTAGGTGAGGCAGTGAAGTGTGTTATTAATGTTAAACAGCAGACATGGATTTATGGAGAATCTCAGGAATGTAAGTATATGACTGGTAGTATCTTTACGTTTACTCATCTGTACTGAGATTTTTTTTTTAACTGAAATATACCATGCTTTCCAAAAGCCCCCTTGAGCCACATCCAAATCAGAGCAGAATAGGTCCCTTATACTTGGAAAACAGAAATCTTGAAAACAGTCGTTTTCCTTGATGCTCTGGCCACACTACTGTTTGCTTTAACTAGCATTTCTGGTAATGGAATTGCTTGCATCTCAGAATTAGTTTGCTTACAAATGTTATGTTTCTGCCAGGCCTCTTCCTGTTGACATATTAAACTGAATCAAAGTTACTTGTGTGACATCATAAACAGTGTAAGTATAGCATTTGAAAACAATCTAAGGCTCTGATATATTAATTAATGTACTTGGGTGTGTTTGCTTGGAAACCTGGAATGAAGCCTGTTTTAAAATATATTTGTTGCTGGAATGGAATCTGAAAAAGAGTTAGAAAATTCTTAACCTCCATACAGTTATAAAACAGTGATTCCCCATCTGGCTCTATCTCATTCTCAAACTAAGGCATTTTATTTAGTGGGGATATGAGGCAGTTGATGGAATCACTACATTTTAAAAACGGACAGCTATGTCCTCATTTTTAGAAAGATTATACCTAAGCACCATCACTATTTTTACATTAGAATCAACCTATCAACAAGATTAAAGAAATCATCATTCTCTTTCCGAAAGTAAGCACTTGATATAAAAATTGAACCTGTGTATCGTTATCTTTCATACTAAGTGATAAACTTTAAAATGTTTATTAAAAATATGTATGTATACTAAAAACCAAACCAAACCTGTTGCCGTCGAGTCAATTCTGACTCATAGCGACCCTAAAGGACAGAGTAGAACTGCCCCATAGGGTTTCCAAGGAGTGTGTAGTATGCTGAAAATGCACAGTGTTACTCTCATTTAACTATTGGGTGGAGTAGGTTTCAGGAAACTACTCTTTAAATTCTTTAGATTTGTGAAGTCTTTGACCAAAAGCTATAGAGCAGAGAGCCAAAGAGTTAGGCACCACTGCTCTAAAAAATGGCGTGACGGCAGTGTCAGACCTTCTTTTCTGACTTCACAAAGAGAGAGGAGAATCATTATCAGCATCAGCAGCCCAAGGCTGATTGCCATGAAGTGGAGGTCAGACATACCTCCACCCTCCAACCTTTTTACCAATTCTGACAGCAGCCGTCCCTCCCACACTAGCACTCTCTACTTCTCAGCTGGATACGATAATTCATTGCAGTGGCACTACAGAACTCATAGACCATACTCACAGTTATGGGGTTTACTAGGAAAGTAACAGGTTACAATTCAGGATCAGGAACAACTCAGGATACAGTTCTTTGATCAGGACAGCCTCTTCTCAACCATGCCCGCAGGCAAGTCTCTATCTGGCCCTCGGCAGCCCAGCCTCTGCCCTGCTTGAGCAAGTGTTACAAAGCTCTTTAGCTCTGCTGACAAGTACCCAGAGGCACCCACTCTGCCAAGAAGCCTCCTTCCTGAAGGCACTCAACTGTCTCACTCCGGGGGTTGACATACCCACTGTCTTGTGCTGGTCCTCTGGTTCTGCTGCCGCCATTTCTCTGCAGCCACTTCTCGCTGTCTTGCACCGTGTCTGATGCTATAGCTCTCACTCTGTGTTTCCTGGGTCTAGGAGGTTCTCAGTGCAGGGACCCCAGATCCAAAGCATGAGTTCCACTCACGTCTCCTCTTCTTGGTGGTAATGAGATTCCCTCCTCTGCTGTGTAATTGGCTCTCTTTTTAGTTTAGAGGGATGGCAAAACTGACCAATCCCATTAGGGTTCCATACACCTTATTTGCATGGTTCCACCCACAGGGGGTTTCACGTACCTTATTTGCATAGCTCCACCCTGTCATTTAGTGGGAGTTACAAGACCATGATAAGAAAGGCCATATAAAAGCAATCCGTCGCACCGAAGCTGCCAATAGAAGAGCAAACAAATGTAAAAGAAAACGTCTCTGATACTATAATGTAAGTTAATAGGAGATTTTAGCTAGGGTCACTCCCAGCATTTAAGAAACTTTTCTGTAGAGTAAAAGAGAACACCTTTTAATCTTAACTAATTCTTAAATTAAATCAAGAAGGAATTTAATTCAGTTTTCAATTGTTCCTGTTCTTCATGGTAACTTAGGATAATGGGCTTTGAAAATGGATTCAGAACCAAACCCATTGCTGTGGAGTCGATTCCAGTTTGTAGCAACCCTATAGTGACCCTATAGGACAAAGTAGAACTGCCCCATAGGGTTTCCAGGTCTGTAATCTTCATGGAAGCAGCTGGTGAGTTCGAACCACTAACCTTTTGCTTAGCAGCCAACTGGGGCTCCTCTGATAACAGATTCATCAACCCAAAACCAAACCCATTGCGGTCATGTTGGTCTGACCCATAGCCACCTGAGTTTTATTCAGGCTTCTCTGCTTATCACTGTGTAAGCTGCTAACCACAAGGTAAGCCGCTATGTGGGAGAAAGATATAGCAGTCTGAGTCCATAAAGATTACAGCCCTGGAAACCTAAAAGGGCACTTCTTGTCTGTCTTCTAGGGTCACTATGAGTCGAAATCAGCTCAACGGCAACAGATTTGGTTTTAGTTTTAGCCCTCGTGAAGGAGCCCTGGTGGCACAATGGTTAAGTGCTCAGCTGTTAACCTAAAGGTTGGCAGTTCAAACCCGCTCAGCAGCTCCACAGCAGAAAGACCTGTCTATCCACTTCCATAAAGATTACAAACCAAAAGGACAGAGTAGAACTGCTCCATAGGGTTTCCAAAGCTAAAAATCTTTACAGAAGCAGACTGCCACATCTTTCTCCCACTGAGCGGCTGGTAGGTTCGAACCGCCGACCTTTCAGTTAGCAGCTTAGTGCTTTAACAACTGCACTAGCAGGGCTCCTCATAAAGATTACAGTTTATGTTAATGGGGAAGAAACAACTAGGAAAAGGACAGTGAGAATGGTTACACAACTTGAAAAATGTAATCAATGTCACTGAATTGTACATGTAGAAATGGTTGAATTGGTGTATGTTTTTGCTGTGTATATTCTCAAAAACAAAATTTTTTAAAAAATTCTCAAAAGTCAGCAGTAGGGCAGGGAAACTAAATTCATGGAAATGAAACAACCAGAATGGAAATAGTAAGAATGCTCACACACTGTGAAGGATGTAGCCAGTGTTACTGAACAATTTGTGTAGAAATTATTTAATGGGAAACTAAACACAATAAAATATTATTTAAAAAAAAAAAAAGATTACAGCCAAGAAAACCTTATGGGGCAGTTCTGCTCTGTCACATGGGGTCGGCTTTGAGTAGGAATTGACTAGTTGGAACCCAACAACAAAGTCTCAATTGCTTCTGTAAGAGGAAGTTAATAGTATCTAGAGCCTAGGGATGTTTGGAGATTAAGATAATACAGTAAAACCTGTGAAAGAAGGAACCTGTGTAAGGCAGAAACCTATCAGAGAAGGAAAATTCAAATATCCTCTACTAAAACAAGTGGTAGAAAAATAGTAAGACTGCATGCTGTCAAAAGCAGAACACTTGGTGAGACTCACAAAAACAAGGCAGTCCCAGCGAGTTCCGGCTCTCACAGGTTTCACTGTACATGCTTAAAGAAGTGCCTGACACTTTCTAAGTACACAGCTACTGTGGTGATGGAGGTGGGGTTTTCCTCTATACAAAAGGAGATCTTTGTTAAGATTAATCATCAGTGTTACTCTAAAATAAAACCCCCCAAAAACCCACTGCTGTGTAGTTAATTTCAACTCATAGTGACCCTGTACCAAAAAATAAAACCAAACCCATTGCCGTTGAGTCGATTCTGACTCATAGGGACCCTATAGGATAGAGCAGAACTGCCCCGTAGGGTTTCCAAGGTTGCAGATCCTTACAGAAGCCGACTGCCACGTCTTTCTCCCGAGGAGCGGCTGGTGGGTTCAAACTGCTGACTTTTCAGGTAGAAGTCCAGTCCTTTAACCACCACCAGGGCTCCTTTAAAATAAAACACCTATCAAATAAAAATGGACCCCATCAGAACCACAGTTCTGATGTTCAAAGCAACATCTACATGTAGAAAGAAGAATGTTTGGAGGGGTAAATCATTGTGATAGACGTGGAGCTCCATGTCCAGTACGGTTACTGCCCAGGCAACTGGGTCAGGGGAGGGGCATGGGGCTGGGAGTGCCAAAAGGAGCAACACAGTGTCTGTCCTTACAGAATGTACAGTGTGGGAGGGGAGACAGATGAGAGTATAAATAACCCAGGGGAATGAAGGAGCAAACAGAACAGGTAGGGAAAGTGTTGATCTTGGACTGCATATGAAAATACTCAGCCACAGGCTTCCAAAATAGGACACTGCAGTTAATGTCATCCTAGCAGCATGCTCTTCCTGTGAGAGGGTGGGTCAAGGGCCGTGTAGCTTGTCACACCTGATCTGGTGATTGTGGTGGGCTGGGATCCGGGTAAATATTAACCACAGAGATGATATTAAATATAAATTCATAAAGTTATGACGTAGTTTAAAGTAAGTGAACACTGCCTTTTCTAGGCCCAGTTAAAGCTCTGGTTTTTCCTTTAGACTTCATTTGGTACATAGGTGTACTTTTTAATTACAAGAAGAAGCAGCAAGATGTTTTTATGGGAATAGGTCTTCACCTCAGTTGCATGTTAGAATCACCTCGGGACCTTTTTAAAAAAAAACCCTTGTGCCTGGATCCCACCCAGGGATTCCGATGCAATTGGACCCAGGCATCAGGATGTTTAAGGCCCCCCAGGTGATTCAGTGGCAGCCGAGGTTGAGAGCCACTGCTCTAGCCTACGCTGAGTTTTATGTCCCCCCAGGGGTTCCTATAAGTTTTAGGAGGCTGGCCAAGGCCAATAATAGGTTCTGCAGTCGGCAGTTTCCAGTGTGATACCATTCCGTGCGTTTTCCATCTGGAAGCACATGGCACTCTCTGCTGGCTCAGTGAGTGGCGTTGGCTCCTGGAGGAGAAGCCATCTCAGGCTCCCAGCAGAGCAGCAGCAGACTTTCTTGTCTGGCACCTGCCTCTGGACAGCATGTGTCTGCCCATCAAAACCTAACTTACTGTCCTATTTTTCACATCCCCATGGCATGACCAACCCACAAGTTTTGTTCTAGGAACTTTTATGCAGTCATTGTGACAATAGTTTCTTCCTGTCTATCTTAAATCTCTGATGCTGCAGTTTGAAGACTGTTGTTATATACTAAGTTGAAGCATTTTGTATTTGGTACCTCAGTCTGTCCATATATTTTCAGGATCTTGACTCACCAGTTAGCCCTATGTATTCCTTTGCTTATCTCAATTTATGTAACTTTTCCATGTAGGTTCTGTTTCCTCCTACCTTACGCATTCATCCAACAAGTATCTATTGAATGACAAATATAGGCACCCTTCTGGACATTAGGGACAAAGCAGTATTCAGAACAGGCAAAAATTTCTGCCCTTGCAAAAATCACATTTAAGTAGGAAGAAACAGAGGAGAAACACATAAGTAACTAAAATGTATGTCCAAAGGTGATAAGTGCTGTGGAGAAAAATAAGGGAGGGCAGGAGGAAAGAAAATGCTGGGGTGGTGGTGAGGGAGGGGTTGTAATATTAAATTCAGTATTGTCCAAGCTAGAGGATGGTGAAGGCTTGGGCCAGACTGGTAGTGACAGAGATCGTGAAAGTAGTTGAAATCTGGATAAGTTTCAGCAAGACCTGAAGAAGGTGAGAGATTGAGATGGGCAGGTATCAGGGAGAGGAGAATTCCCAGCAAAGGGTACAGTACATGCAAAGGTCCTGTGGCAGGAGTACACCTGGGATGTTTGAGAAATGGCAAGAAGAGCCAATGCAGTTGGAGCAAAGTGACGGTGCAAGAGAGGGCTATGAGACTGGCGGTGGGGGGGGGGGTGTTTGTTTTAGGGTGGCAGATGGGTAGATTGTATAGAACCTTGTAGGACATTTTATAAAAATGTTGAGTTTTTCTCCAAATGAGATAGAGAATTATTGGAGCATTTCAACCAGAGGAGAAACCCGGTATTTTAATAGAATTACTCTGGCTGCTGGGTTGAGACTAATCTATAGAGGTCAGCGTTAGAAGCAGGGAGAGCAGATAGAAGGGTATTATTATAATAATCTATTTGAGAGACGATAATGGCTTGGAACAGGATAGTAGTGGTGATGGTGAGAAATCATTGGAATCTGAATATATATTTGAAGGCAGAATGTGTTGCCTTAAATAAATGTCTATATAATATTTTTGAACATTTTTCTTAAAAAAATAGAGCCCCAAACTTCAGTAAGGGACCTAAATAATGCTAGTATACAGCCTGGTATATCCAACAGTTCACTGAGCCCCTCCACTTGAATGCTTAATAGACGTCTCAGATTTAACATATCTCTAACCAAACTCCTCATTCCCTCCCCTCCTCAAACCTCCTCTTTCTGCAGCATCTCCTCCGCCCACCACACCACACCCGCGCACCCCGTTTCCTTTAGCAAATGGCAGCTCCATCCTTTCAGTTTCTCAGGTTAGAAATTTTGGAGTCATCTTGACTTCTCTGTCTTATACTCACATCAGACCCATCAGATACATCATGAGTTACTTATATTGGTAATGACTTGAGGAGGAGGAAACTGGGAGATTTGGGATGAGGAAATGGAGGTAAAGTAGAAAGCAGAGCAGTAATAGTATCTGTAGGGCAGTAGTTGATGAGATAAAGAAGCTAAGGGAACTTGAGCCACAGAACTCAGGCTGATGTGAATCCACATCATAATTCAGATTCCCATAAAGGAGCTAAAACCTCAGGGTAGCCCACTATGTCTGCATATGTCTTAGCATCAAGAGTGAGTTAGTTAGCCAAACCAAGACGTAGTCTCATAGGCTAGGAAGAGGCTTTAGGTTCCTGTGGAGATGGTTTTTGTAAAGTTCATCTAAAGTATTTTCTGTTCCTCTGAAAACACTGTGGGAGCTGGATGAGGAAGCCCGAGTTATAAATATAAAAAAGACAGTGAACATTTGAGCTAGTCATAGGGAAATCAGTCCTCTTTGTGGGCATATCTGCAATAACGCAAAACATTTTGCTGAAACCTCAGGGAAAGAAGATCCTGAACATGTTCCAGGGGCACGAAATGATTAATAGTTGAGTATCTTGAACAAATTCATTTGAACAAGAACAATGAAAGGGAAGTCAGTAGTCACTGCCTTTCTGTTTTAATTTGGTGTAAGTTTCCCAATATTCAAGATCTCGGTACAGAAGGTTCTCTGCTGTTTTGCTACACTGAGTTCCTGGAAATCACATCCAGATTCCTAAAGGAGACAGGAACAGTGTAATATTTGGGGATTATATTCTCCACCGAAGAATTTAGCATCAAATGAAAAATAGATAATAATCATGAGTATAATATAAAAGCATTTCTGAGGCTCTAGTAAATTCCAAGTTTAGCTATTTATGATAGAAGGGTAAGTTCCATACCAGATAGTCTTTCATGTACAGAAGCTGAGTCCTTTATAACCTTTAAAAAGATCTTTCCTCATGCTTGGTTTCTCTTTCAAAGAAAGATTTGCTAGAGTATGCAAATCACAAATACGATTGCCCTGAATTCAGTCTTCAGATAACTAACTCCCCAAGTAGGTGTTTTTGCCAGTGGATGCCAAGTCTAAATTTCAAATAAAAGAAGTTGTTATCATAATTCCCTACATGAAGTGGAATGAGCTTGGACATTGGAATCTGACAGACAGGAGTTGGAATTTTTGCTATGTCATTTACTGGCTTTGTAACTTAGGATAATTATTTAATCTCTCTTTGCACCTTTCCTCTTCTGTAGAGGAAAGATAATACCTACCTCGCAGGTTTAATGTGGTGGTTGAAGCATAACATGTTTAATGCCCGACCCTTAGAGACACAATCACATTAAATGTCAGTTGTTATACCTTTTCTTTCCCATATACAAAAACAATTCTTTCAAAATTTGCTTCTTCTGTTTTTATTAAGAATTATTTTTTTCTGCATCCCAATTTGGTGAATGGCATCTGGGGTCTTAAAAGCTAGCGAGTAGCCATCTAAGATCCATCAACTGGTCCCAGCCCACCTGGATCAAAAGAGAATGAAGAACACCAGAGACACAAAGAAAATACTAGCTCAAGAGACAAAAAGGGCCACATAAACCAGAGACTCCGTCAGCCTGAGATCAGAAGAACTAGCTGGTGCCTGGCTACCACCAGTGACCGCCCTGACAGGGAAGACAACAGAGTCCCTGACAGAGCAGGAGAAAAGTGGGGTGGAGAACTCAAATTCATGTAAAAAGACCAGACTTAATGGTCTGACTCAGACTAGAGGAACCACAGAAGACATGGCCACTGGACTCTCTGTTAACCCAGAACTGAAGCCATTCCCAAAACGAACTCTTCAGACAAAGATTAGACTGGACTATGAGACATAAAATGATACTCGTGAAGAGTGTGCGTCTTAGCTCAAATAGATACACGAGACTAAATGGGCAGCTTCTGTCTGGAGGCAAGATGAGAAAGTGGAAAGGGATTGGAGCTGGTTGAATGGACACGGGAAATCTGCGGTGGAAAGGTGGAGTGTGCTGTCACATTATAGGGATGGCAACTAAGGTTACATAACAATATGTGTATAAATTTTTGCATGAGAACCTAACTTGAGCTGTAAACTTTCACCTAAAGCACAGTAAAAAAAAAGGAAGACAAACATAACCAATGGATTTTAAAGACCTATTCCATATACATAGTAGGACACTCAATATTTATTAACTAATGAAAGAACAAACCCTCGCTCTAAATGAGATCTTAGCCGGAAGTCTCTATCAGTCGGTTGTTGCTGTATAACAACCACAAAAATCACAGTGTCATCCAATAATAAGCACTTATTTAGCAAAAAAAAAAAAAGAATTATTTTTTTTTAGTGTGGTACCTCAAGTTAGGACTGAAGGCTCCAAACACCAAGGAATTCCTATTCTTAATGGTAAACTCCCTGTCACACTTACAAATTTGATTCTTATCACTGTTGATAATATTAATACCTGTCATATATTGAGTGCTAATTTCCTACCTAGTACTGCAATTAGTGTTTGCCACAGATTACCTATACAGAGTTTCCAGCAACCCTGTGGAGGAAGATGCTATCCTTTTTCCGATTTTAAAGATGAGAAAACAGAAGGATTAATAACCTGCTCAGGGTACCCAGCTTACAATTGGCAGAGCCAGGATTCAGACCCAGGCACCTTGGCTTCAGTGCCACGCTCCCAATCACCGTAATAAAACCCGCTGCCGTCGAGTCATTTCTGACTCACAGCAACCCTATAGGACAGAGTAGAACTCTCCATAGGGTTTCCAAGGCTGTAATTTTTACTGAAGCAGACTGCCACATCTTTCTCCCATGGAGCGGCTGGTGGCTTCAAACAAGCAGACCTTTCGGTTAGCAGCCGAGTGCTTTAACTATAGTAATACGATGGTCTATTCTTGAGAAGAGCCACTTATTGCCTTAGTAACCGGGGACATATTTCCTTTAAAATGTGAGGTTTAAGCATGAAAAATGTAATGTAGGGCTTTTTCCCTCTCTTTTGACGTTTAGTATAGCCAGAGCTCTAGAATGAGAGGAGAAGATTCTATGCCATTTGAGGAAAAATGGGTAGGTGAAAATAATACATAAAGTTTAACTTTTAAAATTACTTAATATTATATATTATTGAAGAAAGTCTCATTTGATCCCTGAATACTTCTTCCCTTCCCCCTATTTAATTATGTGACTCAGAAAAAGAGAAAGGTACAGACTATTAGATAAGCCTCGTCCTTATTGCCATGCTTCCGGTCTGTTGGATGTTTTCTTCATTTAATCCGTTTACAAGTTTTTTGCATGTTGCCATGGTAAAGAGCATTCCATGATGTAAAAGACCTTAATGCTTAAGGAGGGTTTTCTTGATGTTAAATCTCGAATTTTCACTTCCACGTTTTATCTTGGTGTTGCCAGGGTAACTCAAGTAATTTCATTTCCTCTTTGAAGTTTATACCCTTAAGACTGTTCCTCAAGATGGTTTTTCTCCACATGCTGAGTCATTCACGTTCTTAATTTTTTTTCCTCGAGTTTAGTTCCTACAGCTACTTTCCTTAACAGCTGTTGTCTGCTTTTCTCTCTGTAGTCAGAATAGCTGGTGTACTATTGGTGTGGTGGTTAAGTATTCGGGGAGGGGATCATAAATCCCACTGAGGATTTGGAAAAAGCTACGGACCTTCTCACGAGAAAAATGCACTGACACGTAGAATGTCAGAGGTTTCTCCCCCTGGGCAGTTTAAGAAATCATGGATGAAAATAATATATGGAAGCTTATTCAAATACCTCTTAATACCCAAATCTGTTTGGTTCTTGTGTTTTGAATAGCAAGTTGTGAGAGTTTGTATAGCAAGGAATGTATCAAAAAATCGTCCACATCTAGTCCATTTCTAAATTCAGATTATGAGAGTTAAGATACCTACGTATTACCTTTTTCATTTCCATTCCATGGCAAGCTCATGCTTTGTTTTATACCCCCTTGGCAAACTGCATGCAGGTGTTAAATAGCTCGTTGGCATAAATCTTTCCAAGTGCTGGTGTGGTTGACACAAACCCTTTGGGTTTGAATCAGTTCAAGGAGCTGAGGAGCAAAGAAAAAAGATAATATTTTGTTGATTCCCTTGTTTACCAGCCTGCCCACATCTTTGACTGTGTTGTTGTTGTTGTCGTCATCAAGTTGGAGCTGACTCATGGAGTCCTTGTGTTTAACAGAATGAGGTATTGCCCAGTCCTGTGCCATCTTCATGACGGTTGGTATGTTTCAGTCCATTGTTGTTGCTGTTCTGTCAGTCTATCTCATTGAGGGTTTTCCTCGTTTTCACTGACCTTATACTTTACCAACCATAATGTCCCTTTTTCGTGATTGGCCTTTCTGGATGACATGTCTAAAGTAAGCAAGCCGAAGTCTTGACATCCTGGCTGCTAAGGAGCATTCTGGTTGTATTTCTTCTAAGACTGATTTGTCTTTGACTATAGCTCCTTATTTTTTTATCCCTGGTGCTTGCCACATTGTAGGTGGATAACAAATGTTGAAAGAGGGAAGGAGGGAAAGAAGGAGGGAGAAAAGGAAGGAAAAGGGGAGAATATCAAAGTGAAGGACGAAGAAAAGGAGAAAAGAACAGACCAAAGGAGATGGTCCTCTGACTAAAGACTGAAATTTTTATATGTAGCTCAGAATCCAGTTCCTTAGTAGGAATTCTAGACAGATTTTGAGCAGGCTGGCACACATTTAGATAGATCCAAATTGGAAGAGTCTTTGGCCCTAATAGTTGTGACTTGTGTTCAATCCTAGAAAATTGCTGAGCAGCCCCTTTCACTGGTGATGACAGGCACACTGAGATTCTAAAACAATGTTCACTACTTGTGATGAGCATTTTGTGAATTCAGTACCAAATTACAACCTGTTCAGCCAGAGCTATGGGACATTTTTGCAGTGAATTAACAATAGAATTGAGGCATCATATGGAGGATAATCCAGTATAAGTCAGGGTTGGTTCATATGTTTTAGGAGGCAGTTTGCCTCATTTAGCATCAGGGGACTAGGTGAAGCTGTTCAGCTCTTCATGCTTCTACAGAAAGGTTGCTTTGGGTAGATTTTCACAGATATCTTAGAAAAAGACTTTTGGTGAGTCTTGGTGACTTTGGGGCAATTCTGTCTAAGAACGTGTAACTTGTTGCCCTCATTTTTTCAGGGCCTCTGTACCAGCTCAGGCTACACCCACCCTTGTATCTCCAGAAATAGAAAACATCAGGATCCAACCTTATTCAAGATAAACAGAAACGAAATGTTTATAATGAATAATGGAGGGCAAAATGATATATCTTAAAGGTAAAGAAAAAACATCACCTTGCAGATCTTTTACTCCATCTGGAATGTTCTCCTGGTTCTGGCTTCCAACTTTACCTAGCTAACTGTTACTGCTTACACTTCGTATTTCACTGTAAGATCACTTCCTGAAACCCCCATAGCTCAGGTACCTCTGTATGTTATCAGAGTATCCTAAACTTACTTTGTCATGTTTATCACCATTGTGATTAATGATTATGTGTAACTATTTACTGTCTGTCTTCCCACCATAAGGTAAGTTCGTAAGATCAGGGGTTATGTCTGTCATACTCATTGGCATATCCATATTAGTGAGCTCAGTACTTTGCAGATAAAAGCTACTCTGGTGTTTGTAGAAAGAATAAATAAAGCTGCCAGGCACTGTGGTAGGTGCTGGAGCCCTGGTGGTGCAGTGGTTAAGAGCTTGGCTGCTAACCAAAAGGTCGGCAGTTTAGCTCTACCAACCACTCCTTGGAAACCCTATGGAGCAGTTCTGCTCCGTCCTGTAGGGTCACTGGGAGTTGGAATTGACTTGACGGCAAAGGATTTGGTTTTGGTATTTTGGGGGGTAGATGCTAGGGATATAAATCTTTCAGAGACACCCAGTCTGTCCTTGAGAAACTTTGTACTGCTGGAGTAGGTCCCTCCCATGATGATCCACCACTCTCTCAGCTTCTCGAAAGGGTGAATCAAGATCCTAGGGCGTTCTCCACCCCAGTCCTCCAAATCCCTCTCTTTCCCACAAGAATCCCAAGACTGACCCTACTTGGATCCAAGGACATTGGACAGAAATAAACCAACTTGTCTTTCCACAATTTCCATTTCTTCATTAAATGGGCATTTATTTCTGCAGAAACTGTTTTCATTTATGTCTATGTAAATGATTTTTTATATCCCTGAAACATTGGTCTGTGTTAAATTTTTAACATGGGTCATCTGAAAATAGGATCAAACATTACAGAACAAATAAAAACAAACAAATCCCCACAGTTGTTCCATAAACCATATCTTTTTTCTCTTGGCCCTAAGCCTATTTTCCACCACCCAAGAGATCATCCATCTCATTCCCAAATCCCTCTTTACTTCAGAACTTACTTTTAAAAGTAAGTTTTTTTCTCATTTCTTCCTTCCTTTTTTTCTAATAAACCTAAGATTTTAATTCCTGGGACTGGTGGTGCACTGGTTAAGCACTCGGCTGCTAACTGAAAGGTCAGCAGTTCAAACCCTGCTCCTCAGGAGAAAGATGTGGCAATCTGCTTCCGTAAAGATTTACAGCCTTGGAAAACTTATGGGGCAGTTCTACTCTGTCCTACAGGGTTGATATGAGTCACAATTAACTTGACGGCAATGGTTTTTTTTTTTATTTGGGATCTTAACAAACCATTTTTCATTTGTGATAAACTCTCAGTTTAACAACTTCTGAACTAGTTTTGCTCCCCCTGCATACCCCCAATCTACCTTTTTATCCTACTGATGAAGTTGCTGAACAAAACCAGTTTGGAAACCAGCTTCAGACAACTAGATGTCACTGTGCAACTTGATATGTTGCTCAGCTTCAATATCTTGTCTTTGAGGTTTTTCCACCACTTTTTAAAAATATACTTGGCAGGTATCTAGATATCTTTGAGATAGTTTTCTTAAGAAGACCTCACCAGACCCCAAGTCAGCTTTTTAACTAATAATAGCAACTGCAAGTAATCCATTTCAAAATACTGTACAGTTTGTCTATAATAATGGCACTGCTTTGGGTCTGTTCCAAGTTAGCCGATGCACTCTATTTTTTCCCTTTATCTTCTTTTTGTTGACAACAGGGCTTCAAACCAGTTCATTCTGGTTTGAACCCCTGCTGAGAATTTGCATTTCCACCCCAAATATACTGAATCAGAATCTAATTTTAATAAGATCCCCAGGTGAGTCTTGTGTATAATAAATTTTGAGAACCACTGTTCTGCTAGTAGTTCTCAGATTGGTCCCTAACCAGCAGCATTAGCATCACCTAGGAACTGGACCTAACTGGTTCAAAGCCCTGGTTGACAAAGAATTCAAATAATAAATCTGAGGTCTGGCCTTAAATTGTTCTTGCTACTGTTACTCTATTTTTAGTTAATTATCCATTTATTTATTTGATGACTAGATATTGAGCACCTGTTATGTGACTACCACTGTTAGGTGCTGGAAAAACCATGTTGAGCAACACAGAGATTATCCCTGCCTTCATGGAGTTTACAGTCTAGTGGAAGACCAACATTAATCCAAGAACCACACAAATGAATGGAAATTGGTGTCTGTGACAGGAGCCGTCAAGGGAGGTCCAGAGTGCTGTGAGTCAGGAGATCAGAGATGGCTTCCCTGAGGCAGTGGTCCTAGTGCCTCAATCTGTAGGATGTGTACGTGTTAACAAATCAAGGAGGGATTGAGAGAACATTCCAGTGCTAGGATTAACATCACAAGATTCTTGTTTATATCTCCTTTGTAGTGACATTTCAGGATTTACATAGATCATTTCATCTTTGGTATTATATAATGAGGAGCCCTGGTGGCACAGCAATTAAGCACTCACCTGCTAACCAGAAGGTTGGCAGTTCAAACCCATCCAGCTGCTCCATGGAAGAAAGTCCTAACAATGTGACCCCATAAAAATTACAGCCTAGAAAACGCTATGGGTCAGTTCTACTCTGTCACATGGGGTTGCTTTGAGTCGGAATTGACTTGACAGCATCCAATAACAACAACAATCATGTAATGTATATCACCAAGTAACACTATTTTTTTATGGGGGGAATAGTTTTTATTTTTTAATTAAAGAGCATATTCATCTTTAGAAACAAATATATTTTAGTGAATTGATTGTATTTTCCAGGCACTTTTTTAGTTAGATTTTTGAGCACCTGTTACGTGACTAGTCTAGGTCTGAGAGGCCTGTGACCATAACTTCCTAGAGGCATCATATAAAGAAACCTTTTTGCCCTCCTATTCAACTGCTGGATTGTGGCTGTGTTGTTGTTGTTAGGTGCCACTGAGTCGGTCCCAACTCACAGTGACCCTGTGTACAATAGAACAAAACACTGCCCAGTCCTGTGCCATCCTCACGATCATAGCTATGCTTGAGTCCATTGTTGTAGCTACTGTGTCATTCCATCTCATTGAGGGTCGTCCTCTTTTTTGCTGACCCTCTACTTTACCAAGAGTGATGTCCTGCTCCAGGGACTGGTCCCTCCTGATAACATGTCCAAAGTATTTGAGACAAAGTCTCGCCATCCTCACTTTCAAGGAGCACTCTGGCTGTACTTCCAAGACAGATTTTTTTCATTCTTCTGGCAGTCATGGTATATTCAATATTCTTTGCCAACACCATAATTCAAAAGCATCAATTCTTTGGTCTTCCTTATTCGTTGTCCAGCTTTCACATATGTATGAGGTGATTGGAAATACCATGGCTTGAGTCAGACACACCTCAGTCCTGAAGGTGGTGGCATCTTTGCTTTTTATTAAAGAGGTTTTTTGCAGCAGATATGCACAATGCAATAACGTCGTTTGATTTCTTGACTACTGCTTCCATGGGTGTTGATTGTGGATACAAATAAAATGAAATCCTTGACAACTTCAATCTTTTCTCCATTTATCATGATGTTATTTATTGGTCCAGTAGTGTGACTCTAGGAGTATTGAGTGTTATTCCATTAGATTTTATTTTGCTTTGCTGTGAGAAAATGAGACTTGAAAGAGGGACTTTATATAATGTGTAACTTGGAAAAGGTGGCCATTAAATCAATATGTTAAGTTTAAAGCCAAACCCAACAAATATTTTTTCCAGTATGCACAGAGCCTTGCATTAAATATTAATTGGCTGGGTGGCTGAATGGACAAAAACCTAACATTTTAATTTTTAGGTGCATTCCATCAGTTTTAATATTCTGGCAATAAAAGTGTGGTAGTTGTCAATTTCCTCCTGCAGAGTTGTTTTTTTCCTAGAGGCTGAGGGCCTGAACGTCTTCCTTCTACAGTGGCTGTTTCTGAGCACATCCAACAGGAACAACTAATCCAGAGCTGATAGGAGAACAACCTTCTCAGAGGCCTCAAAGAGACCATTCAGTTTATTGTTCATTAGTTGCCTTCAAGTCGATTCTGACCCATGGAGACCCCATGCATGCAGCGTAGAACTGCTCCACAGGTTTTCAAGCTGTATCCTTTCGGAAGCAGATCACCAGGCCTGTTTTCCAAGGTGCCTCTGGGTGGGTTCGAACCACCAACCTTTGAGCTAAGCACTTAACTGTTTCCGTTACCCAGGGACTTCAGAAGCCTCAGCAGTTAGTATTTTTTTGCTATCATCAAACTGCCTGTGGTCCCTTACTCTAAAAGGGAAATTTGAAATGGTGGATTCCTGTAAAGATTGGTTTAATACGAAAGAAGATGAAAATGATGATACTATAAATCCCTTGGTCTTTCTACCTCTCGCTTTAAACAACAATCTTTTCTGTTTTCTAAGCAGTGTTGCTTTGTTTCTTAGTTGTTGTACTTAATATAGCTTGAAAATTTAAATTTTACCCCTTTTAAAAAATAGAAAGCTAAGTGGGAAAGTTTTTGATAAAAAGTTGCTTTAACTTCCCTGTCACACTTTTGGTTGATTCTCTGTTTTTGTAAGTACCAGCCTACTATCTGTGTTTATGAAAAGGTGTTTGGAAAACAAGTGAAACGCCCTGTAGGAACACACCAAGTACCCTACCCCCAGCCCCACCACCACCACCACAGCAATCAGGAATTTTTGTAGCATTTTAGACCCCAGAGCTAAATAAAAGATGATCCTTGCCTCTCAGATTACTCTGAACTCCAAATGCTAAAAAATAAAAAAAGAAACTTTGGTTTTAATGTTCTCAAAAGCAGAGATCTTCCCGGCTTGTCCACCTTCCTGTCCTAGATATCCCTTTGTCAGAAAGGTAGTAGCTTCCCAGGTAGATGGCTTAGCCAGCACTTGTTATGTTTGGATTTTCTGCTCTACACTGTGTCATGCACCCTGTGTCTGCTGCTTAGAACTATTGTGCCCTCTTTGCCCTAAGGGGTAAAATTGGATTGGAGATAAACCTCAATCTCTTTGTCCATTGAAGGAAGAGATACACATAATCTTTTTAACAATCATTACAAATTTACTCAATTGAATCCTAGTCATAGTTTTTGGATGTTGAGACTGATGAGATGAACTGTAACTGTCTGAATCACATTTGGAATGATACCAACGGTATGAGGGGAAACACACACAGTCTTTTCAAGGGTTCAGAATCCTGCTGGGGGCGGGTAGATAAGAGAGGGTGGAATTTATATACACTCTGCCTCTTGGAAGACCCTTCCTGGTTTAAAGGAGATAGAAACGAAATGGAACAAAGAGGTGGCTGAGAAGATCAGTGGGATGCAGCGAGCTGAAGCCATTCCTCAGAGAGGCTTTAGGTGTATTCAGAATATCAGCGATGAGGGAGGGAATTTAATAATCCTTTATGTTCAGTTTTTTAAAGATTATTACATCACAACTTAATCTCATTTCACAAAGGATTTCTGAATTTAAATTTACTTGAAATGTGCACATTAAATAATTATTAATGTTAAACTTTAAATAAGTATTGAGGGGTCATATGGATATAGCTAAAGCTTTGTGACAAAAATCACAAAGAAATAAAAGCCTTCTAATATCTCAATAAGACTTAGAAATATGTAATATTCCAAACATTATATTGTTAACACGACTTTGATGTTTGGATCTGTTTTGAGTCACTTGTTCCTTAATAGGATGATGTCGTGATGAGGGAGACACAAAATTTGGCCGGTTATTTGAGTACAAGCTGAGACTAGAAGACACTATTGATCAACACATCCTCTGTAGCGCTTGTGACAGAACATTGTACATTAAAATCTCAGTGATCCTTAATTTTGAAATTATAAATTATTCCTGACTCCTTTCCTCTTGTCAAATATTCTCTTCAGTAGTAGACATTCTCGGTATAATCATTATTTATAATGTGGAGCTGTGTGGTAATAGTCACTCTTATTTATTGCAATGTGAAGTTTTGTAACAACAGAGGATGACACTAGAAGAGTTTGGTCTTTGCTACACAGCGCTGGATTGTGTGCGTGTGTATCTATGTGTTGAACAAATATGTATTGAGGTCCTATTCTAAGACATTGTGCTATTTTCTGGGAGATACAGAAATAAAGAAGACATAAACACCATCCTCGGTGAAATAAACATAACAACTCCATTAAACACACCATTGTCACAGGAAACAATAATCAACCACATTTACAAAGAAGAGCATTTGTAATTTGTGCTTTTATAGGTGTTTCTTTAATGATCGTTCTTCCACGAGTGTGCACATGGGCAAGCGCAGGTCCCTTGTCTGTTTTGTTCACTTCCACCCCCCCAGCACCTCGCATAGTGCCTCACATCTATTAGAGCAACAGCGTGAGTGAGTGAAAGTGATCCACGCTTTTGAGAGACAAAATCAGCAACCGATAGAACGTCTCACAAACTTTTAATAGATTCAAAGTCCTGTGACTACCCTAAAGATAACTGTGAAAACTATGCAGCGCAAAGGCCTAGACATGTATGGTCTAAAATAAAGGTGATTAAAGGGATTTTTTTCTTTTTTTTAATAAAAAGGTAAAATGATGAAGAGGGAGTAGACTATTTCTGCATTGGTTAAGGAAGAACTAGAATTGGTAGGTAGGAATAATTTTTGTTCCCCACCATGACCACCGTTAGAAAAACAGGTTAAGGTCAATTTGCAGAAATTCCAAATAATGTGATTGGGCCAGTAATTGAACATAGGACCTCTTGGAACATCCAAGGTGAGAATAATACAGAGTGTCCTTTGGGTTGCAAGTTCAACCTGTCTCTCAAGGCTCCTTCTGAGTCTAAAGTTCTCTCATTTTATGGTGCTGTAAGGGCATTGTGGCTTAAGAATCATTTAAATGTACTAGTAATAGTTTATTACTTTTTTATTTTATATTGTCAAATTGTTGTTGTTAGGTGCCATCAAGTCAATTCCAACTCATAATGACCCCATGTATAACAGAATGAAATGCTGTCCAGTCCTGCGCCATCCTCACAACCATTGCTGTGTTTGAGCCCATTGTTGCAGCCACTGTGTCAGTCTATCTTGTTGAGGGTCTTCCTCTTTTTTGCTGACCCTTACTTTACCAAGCATGATGTCCTTCTCCAGGGATGGTCCCTCCTGATAACATGTCCAGAGTACATGGGACGAAGTCTCGCCATCCTCAAATAAGGGACAGAAAAAGAGTGATTGAGTGTAGGAGAAATTCTCCTTAAACTATTTGGTTCTTAGCACATCTTAGATTTGTTAAGTTCTAATTAGCAAAGAGCTCTTGATAGGGAAAAGATTTTGTTAGAAGTCATGGCTCACTGCTAGCTGTGTTCCTTGGGCAAGTCACCTGCCCCTGTTGGCTGAAGTTTTCTACCTATGAAATGAGGGGTATGGACTGAATGAACTCCGAGCACCATTTCAGCTCTAAAATTTTATAACCCATTTATGATTTACTCTTTAATTAAATGTATTTTTACAGAACCATATAATAACTATGTCCTTCTACAGCAGATTTTTCTAGAAATTCTTGGCTTGTGTACCACAACTACAGAGTAAAACTGAATCTAGAGTTATGCTCTCCCAAGGGAGAAAGATAATTTTTATTTAATAGAGAAAATTTTGCTTTTCTTCCTATTTTTTATTTCCATCTTTCTACTGCTAGAGGAAAAGTAGTTTGTTTTATAATTCATGTTTTAAGCATATCCTGATGACTTTATTTTGATTTATGGGGTCTTTGGGTACACCTGAGAAGAATTCATAATTTTAAGATCATGGTATTTCTGTACTCTTCCACTTTTTTCACTCCTTCTCCATACTGGCCTCAGCTGTGCCAATAATACCCTGGCCCTGAACTGTGGATCTGCCTCCGTCATTTCTGAGACACACACTTTGCTTTTACAATTGTTATTTATAAAACTGAAGTCACTTGAACCCCCTTCCTTCATTAAACTTACTACCTACTCACTAATTTGTTTAGAAAATATTGAGTACCTCATATACGCCGCGCATTATTTTCTAAGTTCTTGTAATACATCAGTGAACAAAATGGAACTGAAAAGAAAGCCCCTGCCTTCTTGAAACTTACATTCTTATAGGCGGAAACAGACCATTCATTAAGAAAGACAGTAAATATTTTTTGTAAATATAAATATAAGAGACACAGATAACTCCAAGATGGCCTGAGTTGCTGTTATGGGTTGAATTGTGTTCCCCAAAAATATGTGTCAACTTGGTTGTGATTCCCAGTATTCTGTAATTGTCCACCATTTTGTCATCTGATGTGATTTTCCTGTGTGTTGTAAATCCTGTTTCTAAGATGTTAATGAGGCAGGATTAGAGGCAGTTATTAATGAGGCAAGACTCAGTCTACAAGGTTAGGTTGTATCTCGAGTTAATCTCTTTTGAGATAGAAAAGAGAGAAGTGACCAGAGAAACAGGGGGACCTCCTACCTCCAAGAATGAAGAACCAGGAGGGGAGTGTGTCCTTTGGACCCGAGGTCCCTGCTCTAGAACAGGAGAAGATTGCTGAGACGGACCTTTCCCCAGAGCTGACAGAGAGAGAAAGCCATCCCCTGGAGCCAGCACCCTGAAATTGGACTTGAAGCCTCCTAGACTGTGAGAGAATAAATTTGTCTTTTGTTAAAGCCATCCACTTGTGGTATTTCTGTTATAGCAGCACTAGACAGCTAAGACAGTTGCCATCTACTGAGATGGGAGAGCTGCAGATGGAGCAGGGCTTTGCTATAGGGGTTGGAAAGGGAGGGTAGGAAGAGTAGGACAGGAGTTGGTTTTGGCCTTACTAAGTTTGATGTGTCTAGTGGATATCCCAGTACAGATGTCAAGTAGGAGATGGATCTATGAGTCTTTGTGGAGATAGGAATTTGGGAAGTGTTTCAGTATGTTGTCGTTAGCTGCCATCCAGTCAGCCCCTGGCTCAGTGACCACATGCACAACCGAACAAAACACAGCCCAGTCCTGCGCTATCCCCATGATAGGTTGCAGATTGGAGCATTGGCCTAGGATTTTCTTTGGCTGATTTTTGGAAGTAGATCTCCAGGCCTTTGTTCCTAGTCTGTCTTAGGTTGGAAGCTCTGCTGAAACCTGTTCAGCATCCTAGCAACACGCAAGCCTCAACTGACACACGGGTGGTGGCTATGCATAAGGTGCACTGGCCAGGGGGAGTCAAGCCCTGGTCTCCAGTATGGAAGGTGAGAATTCTACCGCTGAATTCTACCACTCTAGTCTCAAGGCTTCAAATACTATCTATACTATGAGTCATTGATGAATGGTATTTAAAGCCTTGAGACTAGATGAGACCACCAGGGGAGTGAATGAGTTAGGGAAGAGAACAGGACTAAAGACAGAGCACTGGGGCACCCCAAAGTTAAGAGGTCAGGGAGAAGAGGAGGAAACAGCAAAAGAGTTGAAGAAAGAGCAGCCAATGAAGTAGGAGAAAAATCACAAAAGACTGTGGTGTCCTGGAAGCCAAGTGAAGAATAGTCAATTATGTCAAATGCTGCCAATATGTCAAATAAGATGATGGCAGAGCATTGGATTTAGCAGCATAGATGAACAACTGTGTGTGTGTGTGTGTGTGTGTGTGTTTTCTGTAGAATTCATATTTCATGTGCTCAGGAATATTTTTTATTCACTTTTGTAAGGGACCATTCACCAGGTTACTGATATACGTATCATCATTTGGAATTAGCCCTTGTTTCCTTGAACCGTGTGTAACTGTACTCTCTAAAGGTGATGCCAGAAAAATGTGGAGCAAAACAGATGTTAGCCATGCCACCTGATAGCAGTAGGAGAACAATGTTAGCAATTGGGTCCAAATCAAAGTAAAGTAAAATAAGTCTGATATTCTTAAAGTTGTTGGGTGCTGTCGAGTCAATTCCAACTCATAGCAACCCCTTGTGACAGAGTAGAACTGCCCCATAGGGTTTTCTTGACTGTGATCTTTACACAAGCAGATCGCCGAAAGTTATGGGTTAATAAATAGCGTAGAATTTGTTGTGGGTAATTAATTCTAAACAAAAAGGCACTAAAATTTTTCCGTGGAGGGGTGGGGGCAAATTGTTTTAGGAAGAGCAATATAAATGAAAGAAATAAGAAACTAGGTTTGTACCTAACTTTAGCAATATTCTTTACCAAAGGTATCTAGTACATGATATCTTTGACAGGTAAAATTTTGTGGAAAATGGAGCTATCAAAATGACTTTTTTGTAATAAGTATTTTTTATAAAGAAAATGGCATATGGTTTCTGCAAAAAGAGACAGAAGCAGAGAGATAATATGATGTAAAAGCTTGTATTATTTGAATTAGGGTATCAGAATCTCTTGATTCAATTTGAAGTGCCCCATTTCCAAAGATATTGATAATTGGATAAGCTAAAATCTTATGTAATAAGATGGAAATTGGAGATGGAGCAAGTATAATGATAATCACTTACATTTCTGAAATAGGAAAATTTTTAAATAAAAATAAAATTATACAGATGAATTTTTAGGGGAGAAGAAACTATAAGTCCAGTAGTTTATTCAGAAGTGCCTCCCTCAACTTGAAATAACTCTTAAAATTGTCACAAATCACTTGGAAACTACAGTGATAATGACAGAAAAATCAGTGTGCTTACTGTAATGCCTGGCTTTTCAGAGGTGCTGACATTTGTGAAAGAATATGGTTTTTTCAATGAAGCAAGCAAAAGGTTCAGTCACCTCTCTTTAGTTTTGGAATTTTTTAATTCAACTCCTCCCTCACTGTTTTTTTTTTTTTTTCGGGTGGGGAGGGCATCAAAAAATATTAAGGAATAGTGCTGTGGTGGATGTGAACTTGAAGCCTTGTGATATGTTAAAGCAATAAAGTGTGTGTGTATCTTAAACATCTGTATACATACATTTATATTTAGTATGTATGCATGCACTTACATGGATATGAACATGCACACACACACACACATCCAACCCACTGCCTTCATAGCAACTCATAGCAACCCTATAGGACAGAGTGGAACTGCCCCATAGGGTTTCCAAGGCTGTAAATCTTTACGGAAGCAGACTGCCACATCTCTCTCCCGCAGAGTGGCTGGTGGGTTCAACTGCTGACCTTTCAGTTAGCAGCTGAGCGCTTTAACCACTGCACCACCAGAGCCCATTCATACACTGGCACTTAGCCCAAAGGAATTTATGTACAATAGGAGTTATAACACTAAAAGACTGAGTTATCTTGACCGTCTGTCTCTCCATCTTAACTAGGCTGTGCCAATATTAAGAAGCAGTAAAAATACTTAAGTTTCTCAGAAAGATTCCTTATTTTGTCTTTATTTTCCATATTAATGGAATGACACACCTGTGAGGCAAATCAGCACCAGACTCACTTGTTGTGAATGACCAGACCTTTGCTTCTTCAAGGAGAGCTATAGATAAACAAAGGAGAGTTGATCCTCTACCTCAGTGGTTCTCAAAGTGTGGTCCATTAAACCCTTTTGACCATGAGATCAAATCTATTTTATAATAGACAGATAGCTGCCATCAAGTCAACTCCAACTCATGGCAACCTTATGTATAATAGAATGAAACATTGTCCAGTCTTGCATTACCCACACAGTCGCCAGCATGTCCAAGTCTGTCGTTGTGGGAATTGTGCCAGTCTACCTCCCTGAAGTCCCTCTCACCCACACTGGCCCTCTGCTTCACCAAACATGATGTCATCCTCCAGCCATTGATTCCTCCTGATGACATGTCCAAAGCAAGCCGGTCAATGTTCTGTGTGATCCATAGGGTTTTCATTGGCTAATTTTTGGAAGTAGGTCACCAGGTTTTTCTTCCTAGTCTGTCTTAGTCTGGCAGCTCTGCTGAAACCTGTCCACCCTGGGTGACCCTGCTGGTATTTGAAATACCAGTGGCATAGCTTCCAGCATACAGCAACACAAAAGCCACTACAGTACAGTAGGAGAAACTGACAGACAGGTGGTGCGTTTTGTAATACTAAGACTTTATTGTCTTTTTCTCTGATGGCGCGTAAGCAATCATGGGTAAAACTTCTGGTGCCTTAGCATGAATCATGATAGTGGCACAGACTGTGCTATAAGTCTTGTATTCTTCTCTGGCACACACTTGCAATTAAAAGAAAGTATCCAGTTTCATTCAATGTCCTTGATGAAGCAGTAAAAAATTATTTTCAATAACTCAACTCCTTGACTACATGTTGTCTTAATACACTGTGTGATGAAATGGGAAGAACGCATCTACTGCACACCCAGGTATGGTGGCTCCCAAGGAAAAGTTTTGTGTGGTTGTTTGAGTTGCAAGTTGAATGAGTTGCTACATTATATCACACTATTTTCACTTGAATAAAACAAGTGACTTTTCAGACGTTCTCCAAATGAATGCGGTGAACCTGGTACTTCAAGAAAAACAACTGATAATGTTTGTTGCCAGTGATAAAATTCAAACTTTCAAATGATAATTTTGGAAAATTTATATCTGCCACCATGAGCTTAACAGCTTCCCAATACTTAAACTTTTCTGATGAATCAAAAAAACCAAACCCATTGCTGTTGAGGTGACTAATTGCAACCCTATAAATCAGAGTAGTACTGCCCCATAGGGTTTCCAAGGAGCGGCTGATGGATTTGAACTGCCGACCTTTCGATTAGTAACGTTTTGGTTAACCACTGTGCCACCAGGGCCCCTTTTAATAAAAGCAGTGGTGATATTAATGAATGTGATTCTTTTTTAATATTATATAATGAAATGTGTCCACATTGGGAAGATCTGCATAACTCATTGAGCCCGTATTTTCCAAATGACCAATGCATAATGTTATAAAATCTTGCATGGGTAAAAGATTCATTCAAAGTGAAAGTTAAAATAATGGGTTTTACAACAATAGAGTTTGAAAAGTTCATTGAGATAGTTTTCAGATTTCATATTGCAACTCACCTTTTCAAGGTTTGGTAGAGTATCAAAAATAAATATCCACAATTATATGAAAAGACTGCTAAAATACTCCCTTTTCCAACTGCATACCTGTGTGAGGCCATGTTTTCTTTTTAAACTTCAACCAAAACAACAGATCAATGTACAAGGATCCCTGGTGGCACGACAGTTAAGCACTCGGCTGCTAACCGCAAGGTTGACGATTCAAGCCCGCCCAACAACTCTGTGAGAGAAAGGCCTGGCAGCCTGCATCTGTAAAGATTACAGCCTAGAAAACCATATGGGTGGTTCTACTCTGTCACATGGGATCACTGTGAGTCGAAAAAAGACTCAGTGGCACCTAACAACAACAAATCTTGCTACAGACCAGATGGCACATATTCACTTCAAACAACAGATCAGTGCAGAAGCACCTGTGAGAACCCAGCTGTCTTCTATTAAGCCAGCCATTAATAAGATTCGTAAAAATTTAAATCAGTGCCACTATTCGCACTAATTTTTTTTGTTTGGGAAAATATATTTTCATAATATAATATGTTAACGTGTAATAGATTTGTTTTTTAAATGAATTAATACATATATTTTAAATTTCTTGGTTTTAATTTCTAATATAGTAAGTATTGATAGATATAATCCACATAAACAAAAGCTCTTTGGGGTTGTCCTCATTAAATTTTAGACAGTATGGGACCATGGTCTCGGGGAATATCTAGCTCAATTGGCATAACACAGTTTATAAAGACAATGTTCTACATTCTACCTTGGTAAGTAGCGTCTGGGG
>NW_004443994.1:4340242-4352017 GCF_000243295.1 Trichechus manatus latirostris
AGAGGGTTGACATGTTGTGGGGTTGTTAACCAGTGTCATAAAACAATATGTGTACTTCTGTTTCATGAGAAACTATTTGTTCTGTAAGCCTTCACCTGAAGTATAATAAAAAAAAAAATTTTTTTTTAGAGTGTAAAGGGGTCCTGAGACCAAAAAGTTTGAGAACTATTGCTGTACATTGGTGCATTTGTTTCCTAAAATTGTCATTTGCTTAAAGAAACAAGCCCAGTTCCCTTCAATTTGTACAGGAATTTATTACAAAGGAGACAACATCCACATCTGTCAAAGAACAATGTGTAAACAACAGCACAGGCAGTAGGCTAATTAACCACTGTCACTGCAGCTGCTTGGGATCATCCCAAAGCTGACTTGGATGAATATTGCTCCATGAATGAGTGTCTGAATTCACGCATTCATTTATTTAACAGACAATTGTTTAGCCCCTGTTGCTGGCCAGACACCATAGTAAATGATGCAGATGCAAAACAGAATAGGACATAGCTTCTGAAGCGGAACTTGTAAGTTAAGATGAGATAGTGCCTGTCTGTGACTGTCAGTGAAACAGTTGTGACCAGAAAACATTTGGGCAGTGAGATTGTAGTGATTCACAGAGAAGGAAAAAGGCTATAAGTTGTCAGAAAAATCTAACTTTAAACTAGTCTCAAATTTTTTATTGTTGTCAAAATATATAACACATTTGCCAATTTAGCATTTTTTTACATGTACAGTTCAGTGATGCCAATTACATTAATCATCTTGTGCAAATATCTCCAGTATTCATTGCCAAGTTTTTCATCACCATAAACAGACACTCAGTGCTTCCTGAACAGTGACTTTCCCTCTCTCCCTCCCTCTCACCCCTGGTGACCACTAACAAACTTTGGCCTCTGTACATTTGCCTATTCTAAATACTTCACATAAGTGGGATCATACAGTATTTGTCCTTTTGTGATTAACTTACTTCACTCAGCATGATGTTTTTGCGGTTCATCCATGTTGTAGCATGTATCAGAACTTCGTTTCTCTTTATGGCTGAGTAATATTCTGTTGTATGTATATACTATATTTTGTTCCTTTATCTGTTGATGGATATTTAGGTTGTTTCCATCTTTTGGCTATTGTGAATTATGAGAACTAGTCTCAAATTTTAATGACACTGGGAATATGCAGAGTAATTTATTTAGCTTTTGTGGCTTGCTTGCAATGTGTCAGGCTCAGCCCTAAATGTTGAGGATACACATATGCGTAACATATAGGTTCTACCCTCAAGAAGCCTGCAGCCTAATAAGGGTAACAGAATGGAGTTAGGAAAGATATTTCAGTAAAATGAGAAAATCATATCAAATGCTACACAGATGTCAAGTAAATGAAGGAGCATTAGGTCATAGATGAGATCATTAGACAGTTGAAATTTCTAGGATGGTGCCAAAGAACAAACCCAAAAGGAAGACAAATTACTGTCTAAGAATAAGACAGATAAAGCAGCAAGACAGAATGGATGATGTTATAATAGTTTCCAAAGATGTGACTACTAATGCATTCAAAGAAGAGGCTTTGCTTTTGCCTGGGGTGTTTATTTTACAGTTCTTAGACCTGAGTCCTGAGACAAGACTTGAGAGAATAAGAGCAGATTTAGCCGTTTTCCCTATCTCTTTAAGTAAGACTAAATAACAAGGAGAGATGTAGAGAGTTGGATTATTGAATTCAAAGAAGGCAGAAGGGAGAGAAATTTTCTTTTTGGCTCTTCTTCACCATAAGACAAGGAAAGGATATTCCTTGCAGTACCAGGGTGATTAACTTCAGGAGTGGATCACAGTAAAGGCAGGGGAATGAGGAGTGAGATAGGAGATGCACACTAAGAAAAGGATGCGTCTTCTTCCCCCTTTTCCCAGACCCTCAGATGCAGCCTACTCATTTATCTTCTGTCATTTAGATAGAGATAGGAGCTTCTAAGGAGTCCCTGGGTGGCACAAATGGTTAATACACTCTGCTGCTAATCAAAAGGCTGGAGATTGAAGTCCACCCAGAGAAGCCTCAAAAGAAAGGCCTGGTGATCTACTTCGGAAAAATCAGCCGTTGAAAAACCCTATGGAGCACAGCTCCGCTCTGACACACCTGGGGTTGCTATGAATTGGAATCGACTCAGCAACTGAGAAAAAAAAAAAAAGGAGGAGGTGGTTTCCAGGGCAAACTGATTTCTCAGAGGAGAAAATCAAGATAAATTTGAGATTCACAGTGAAATATGAAGAGTAAAGGAAATCAACACCCATGAAAGCAGCAGTCAGGAAATCAAAAGACACATTTCATTGGGCAGATCTGCTGCAAAAGACGTCTTTAAGTATTCAAAAGCAAAGATGTCACCTTGAAGACTAAGGTGCACCCGACACAAGCCATGGTGTTTTCAGTCGCCTCATATGCGTGCAAAAGCTGAGTGATGAATAAGGAAGACCAAAGAAGAATTGATGTGTTTGAATTATGGTGTTGGCAAAGAATATTCAATATACCGTGAACTGCCAAAAGCCGAACAAATCTGTCTTGGAAGAAGTATAACCAGAATGCTTCTTAGAATCAAGGATGGCGAGACAACATCTCATATACTTTGGACATGTTATCAGGAGGGATTAGTCCCTGGAGAAGGACATCATCTTTGGTAAAGTAGAGGGTCAGTTTAAAAGAGGAAGACCCTCAATGAGATGGATTGACACAGTGGCTGCAACAGTGGGCTCAAGCATAAGAATGATTGTGAGGATGGTGCAGGACCGGGCAGTGTTTCGTTCTGTTGTACGTAGGGTCGCTATGAGTCGGAACCGACTCAACAGCACCTAACAACAACAACACAGGAAATAAAGAAAACAAGTCAAGATAAAAGCACAGGGACCAAAAAAAAAAAAGCAAGAGGAAATGGAATCTTCCCCAGCTCACCACCACCACCAGTGAGATTTTCCCTTTTAAAGGCCATGACCATATGATAAAATCATTTGCTCCCCCCATGGAGCAAGGAGAGTGCTTTGCAAATAGGGATCAGTAAATAATTAACACAAATGAATGCTGAAATTATATTTTTAAAAAAGTAGTTTAAAGCTACAACTCAGGATGGTAAGATAAATACCAAAAAAATTTCAAAGGATGAGCTCTTTGTGGCATCTTTGGGTTACTGGATCCAAAGAAGACAGAAGGGAGAGAAATTTTATAGAATCCTTGTGGCATCTTTGTGTTCTGTTAGGTGAAGGGGGATTACAAGAAACAGCTAGGACTTGGTGACCACTCTGACCATGGTCTCTCTGGCCCACATAAGCAATAGTTCAATAAAGGTACTTGCCTTTTCCAGCTGAGTCTCCTTATTTCCTAAACTGGTGGCTTTTTCCAACGGCTCACTGAAACACTGTTATACCGTGACAGTGCCTTGACTAATTCAGACCTCTGCTTCTTTTTTTTTTTTTAATTTTGTTGTTGTTGTTGAGAATATACATAGCAAAACATACACCAATTCAGCCATTTCTACATGTACAATTCAGTGACACTGATTACATTCTTCAAGTTGTGTAACCTTTCTCACCCTCCTTTTCTGAGTTGTTCCTCCCCCGTTAGCATAAACTCACTATCCCCTATGGTTCATATCTAATCTTTTGAGTTGCTGTTGTCGCTTTGATTCCATATAGTTCTTAAAAGAGCATAATACTGAAGGCAGACATTTCCTACTAGTTAAGCTAAACTATTGTTTAATTTTAAGAAGACTTCAGTGGATATTTTTGATTGAAGTTTTAAAGATTATCTTAGAGCAGTAGTTTTAGGGGGTCATCCAGCCCCCATGGCTCCAGAAAGTCTGGATTCCATGAGAATTTTAAATTCTGTTCCACATTTTCCCCCTTTTGATCAGGATTCTTCTGTAGAATCTTTGATCAAAATGTTTAGCAGTCACAGCTGGGCACCATCCAGCTCCTCTGGTCCCATGGCAAATTTTAGGGCAGTTGTTCATGGATGCAACCAGCCACACTTTCCATACATTCCTCCTATTCCTGACCCTTCCCCCTCTTCCATCATTCTAGATGAGCAGAGACTAACCATCATGCCTTGAATGGCCATTCACAAGCCCTTAAGACCCCAGGCACCACACAACAAATTATACCGTTTTTCCTACCCTCTCTCCTTCATTTTGTTGTTGTTGAAATTACATCTTTATATTTCATGTGCCCTGTAACATAATTTTATCCCTGCAGACCTCTGCTTCTGATGGGCTGAAGCAGCATTTCAAATACTGGTGACAATGCAGTAGTCAGTGTATGAAGCTGTAATTAATTATAAATTTCACGGTAATCTCTTCTTTGCCAGAAACATGATTCCGGTGACAGAATTCCGCCAGTTCTCTGAGCAGCAGCCTGCCTTCCGGGTGCTGAAGCCATGGTGGGATGTGTTTACCGATTACCTCTCGGTGGCCATGCTGATGATTGGCGTGTTCGGGTGTACTTTACAGGTAGGTGCTGAAACCCATGGCATAATAGGAGCCAAGCAAGAAACCTAATCAGTGAAACCTCTTAAAAGGGATGGTTGTGTAATTTTTAACCTTGTAAACATTGGTTGCTGTTCTCTACTGGTGTATGGTATTTGTAATCATGGCAGGGAACCAGAACGCTTATTTACTGAACTTTCTTCATAAGGTAAATATGGTACTTGTAAGATTTCAATGAGCCCAGAAAGTAGTTGGGGTAATTAGTAATAAGGGGTCCCTTATCTTTCAAAATTGGTTTTACAGTGAAATATAACGTGTGTTTATACCCTTTGCCGTCAAGTCAATTCCAACTCATAGTGACCCTATACAAGAGAGTAGAACTCCCCCATCGAGTTTCCAAGGTTGTAAACCTTTATGGAAGCAGACTGCCACATCTTTCTCCTGGGGAGTGGCTGGTGAGTTCAAACTGCTGACCTTTTGGTTAGCAGCCGTAGCTCACTGTAGCTCTTAACCACTGTGCCACCAGGGCTCCTGGGCTCCTTATATATATCCATTAAAAAAAAAAAAAAACACTGCCAATGAGTCGATTCTGACTCACAGCGACCCTATAGGGTTTCCAAGGCTGTAAATCTTTATAGAAGCAGACTGCCACATCTTTCTCATGTGGAGCTACTGGTGGGTTCAAACTGCTGACCTTTCGGTTAGCAGCTGAACACGTATATATCCATAGTACCTATTATATTGCCAAAATGAAACTTATGCCTTTGCTTTACCTCTTACACTTGCCCTGGTAAGACGTTCAGGAAGAGCTAACATTTTTGATGAGATAACCATCCCAATGTTCACTTCTGAATTAAAATATAACCTAATCAAAATTGCTGTTTATTCTGTATCGATGCTATATATAGTCATATATTGACTCCCTATACTGTTTGCATGCATGCTATGTGCCAGATGCCTTGCTTTGAGAATATAGATACCTATAAGTAGTTCATGGTCTAGTGGAGAGCAAAATAAACAAGTAATTAAAGATTATATTATACTGTGATGGAGGTGTCCACAAGGCGCTAAGGGAGTGCAGAAGAGGAGCACTCAACTTGGCTTGGGAGCAAGAGAAAATATGATGGTTGAATTAAATCTGAAGAACCAGTCAGAGTTAACAGGGACGTGAGGGTGGGAGAAGGTGCCAAGAAGAGTAAAAAAAAAAAAAAAAACCTCTCAGTCATGAATTGAGAAAGAACATGACACCTTTGGGAAACTGTTGGGAGGACTGGCACAGATTGGGTTTCAGTAGTATGAGAGTTGAAGCCATGCCTGTATATGGAATCACCCAGGGAGAGTGCAGAGAGTGAGATGCAGTCAGGAGTAACATTAAAGAGTAAATGGAGGGAGAAGATGAGCCTCCACAGAAGACTGAGAAGGGACAGCCATAAGGGCAGGTGGAAACTAGGAGAGGAGTGTCTCAGAAGTCCAAGGAAGATGTGGTCAATGGTGGCAGGCAGTACAGCTAACTCATGCCCTAAGGACAGAAAAGTGGCAGCTAGGTCATTAGAAATCTTAACAGTTTCAGTAGTTGGAAAAGTGAATGGAAGTTACCGTAGAGGCCCTGGAGTAGACGTGATTTTCAAATAGATGAGCTGGGAGGGAGAGGAGCTAGGGGAAAAGATTAAGAGCTAGAGGCAATACAGAGTGAAAATAAAGCCCTTTTTAAAGTTAATAATGGTTAACACATAGTGCTTCCTATGTGTCAGGCACTATTCTGAACACTTTATACATATTAACTCATTTTATCCTCGTGACAACCTAAGACGTAGGTACTATTACTAAATTTACAGATCTGACAACTGAGGCACAGATAGGTTGAAGAAACTTCCCAAGGTGAGTGGCAAAGCCATTATTCAAACATAGGCAGTTTGGCTCAAAATCCTGTTCTTAATCCCTAACATCATGCTGCCTCCTATTTGTAGGATGAAGAAAAGTTGCCCCCCACCCCCGCCAAAAAAAATGCCAGTGAAAAATCAGACTTTGAAAAAGAGAAAGCACATAAATTTGTTCATAAATAAAATAAATACATATTGAAGAGCTACTGTGTCCCAGGCACTGTTCTGGGTACCAGGAATTATCAGTGAAGGAGGAAAAAACAAAAGTCAAAAATCCAAGCCTTATGGAGCTTAAGTTCTATTGGAAAACAATCAGCATAAGAAGCAAAATCATAAACTATATGTTAGAAGGTGATAAGGTCAATGAAAAAAAAAAAAGGAAAAATGGTAGGAGATCCCAGCAGGTGAGATGGGAGTTGTAACTCTGAGTTAGAATGAGAAGGTGACTGTTAAACAAGGAGCTAAAGGAGGTGTGAGGGCAGGCGGTGCAGATGGCCAGGGAGCAGCCTTCCAGGCTGAGGGAACAACAAGAACAAAGGGCTTTATGGACAAAGGGTTAACATAGCCCTTCCCCTTCTGCATGAAAATTTGACTTTCTCTTAACTTTCTAGTTCTGTTTCCCTGGAGACCTGATAAAGGTAGAATGTTAACTATGTTACTAGGCAGCATTGCTTATGGTAAAAATGACCACCGATTGGTCACCTGCATCTGGGCTGGGAAAATAATTAATGCCTGGTAGGAAGCCATACCATTGGGCTTCTGTGATGTGGTGACACTTATAACTGAACATGTCCTTGACACATGGAAGATGTAGCTATTGAGTTACAAGAGATACTGGCTCCTTTGGGACATAAGACTTTTAAGCCAGGGTAAGTCCTGAACCCTTTTGTATTGATTTCCTAGGGCTGCCATAACAAAATACTACTAACTGGGTAGTTTATAAAAACAGAAATTTATTGTCTCAGTTCTGAAGGCTGGGAATTGGAGATCAGGATGGTCAGCCATGTTGATTCCTTCCGAGGCTTTTGGAGCAAATCTGTTCCATGCCTCTCTCCTAGCTTCTGGTGGCTCCAGGTTGGCTTGCAGTTACAGCATCACACGGTATCCTTCCTCTATCTCCTGTCTCTACGTATCTTCTCCTCTTTTATAAGGAAGCCAGTCAAACAGGATTAGGACCATCCTACTCCAGTATGACCTCATGTTAACCTAACTGATGACGTCTTTAAAGACATTCTTTCCAAACAGTGTCACATTCACAGATACAGGGGTTAGAACTTCAGCATATCTTCTTTGGGGACATAATTCAATATAAAGCACCACCCAAAGTGGTTCTCTTTTTCTTATACCAAAATGTTATGGGGAGGAGGAGCGTGGGGAAAGACTAGCTCCTGGGCAATAGTGTAGACCACTACATAGATAGTTGTGAAGGTTCTCCTAAAAGGGAAAGCCTGATGCTGACTTGCAGTCAAGCTGTGACTCCAATCCTGTATCTTTCTAAGTGAGTCTTGTGCCACTGAAAATCTGTCATCATCTTTTAAATCTGAATGCTGAGGTGAACCTAGAAAGACCTCTGGTGGTGTCACAGACCTGAAACAGGAATATCGCTGGCATGTTGAAGGAAAAGCCAGGAGGCCAGTGTGCTGGAGCAGTGTGTGTGAGGAGAAGGGCAGTAGAAGAATGAGGCCAAAGAGGCAATGGTGCCAGATCACAGAGGGCCTTTTAGGCCACTGTAAAGGTTTTGGCTTTGTTCTGAGAGGGGACACATTTATAGAGTTGAGCAGAGGGTTGTCATTATCTGATTTATGTTTCACCAAGATCACTCTAGCTGTTGAACTGAGAGTACAGTGCAGAGGGCAAGGATGAAAGCAGAGGGATTACTTAGAAGGCCAGTGAAATAATCCAGGCAAGAGATGAAGGTGGGTTGGACCAGGTTGAACTTGTGGTTCTGGATATATTTTGAAGGAAAAACCACCAGGATTTGCTGACAAATTGATTGTGGGGTATGAGAGCACAAGAAAATCAGGAATGACTCTTAAGATTTTAGGCCTGAGCAGACTGGAGGAGTTTGTCTGTGAACGTGTTAAGTTTGAGATATACGCCAGATATTAAAGTATAGATATTAAGTAAGTAGTTGCATATAAGACTCAGGAGTTTAGGGTAAGTGATGAATGTCTTCTTCAGGAGGAAGGTGGTGATGGGATCCAGGATCCAGGCGGGAGGATTATCCTTGATTGGAAAGGAGGGTAGATCACAACAGAGGGTCCTAGACAGAGTGGGAGAAAAATTGTAGAACAAACAATCAAATTGACAGAAAAGACCAGACTTACTGGACTGACAGAGACTGGAGGAACCCTGGAGACTATGGCCCTAAGACACCCTTCTGAACTGGAACTGAAGCCATTCCTGGAGACCACCTTTCAGCCAAACCATAGACAGGCCCACAAAATAAACAACACCCAAGAGGAACTTGCTTCTTAGAACAATCAATTATATGAGATCAGAAGGGCAACATTTGCCCAAAAGTAAAGATGAGAAAGCAAGAAGGAGTAGAAAATAAGGACTAAAGGAAACAGGGAAACTTGGATGGAAATGGGGAGAGTGCTGACACATTTTGGGGAATGAAACCAATATCATGGAACATTTTATGTACAAACTACCAAATGGGAAACTAATTTGCTCTGTGAACTTTAACCGAATGCACATTAAAAAAAAATTTTTTTAAAAAGAACTCAATAAACAGCATTAAAGGAACAAAATATGTGTTATAAATATCTAAGGAAAGTAAAAATGCCTAGGATCCACATTACAAATTAATATTCCTTAGGGGGCAAATTTCTTCATCTTTGGCTTAGCGGTTGGTGTGTAAATTTGGATGATAGTCATATTAATCTTCCTTGTAGGCATATGGATATTATCTGTCATGGATTGAATTGTGTCCCCCCAAAATATCTGTCAACTTAGCTAGGTCACGATTCCCAGTATTGTATAATTGTGTACCATTTTGTAATCTGATGTGATTTCCTTATGTGTTGTAAATTCAATCACTGTGGTCTAATAAGATGGATTAGCGACAGTTGTACTGATGAGGTATACGAGATTGGATAGTGTCTTAAGCCAATCTCTTCTGAGATACAAAAGAGAGCAGCAAGCAGAGACACATAGAAACCTCATACCACCAAGAAAGCAGTGCTGGGAGCAGAGCGCATCCTTTGGACCTGAGGTTCCTGCGCAGCGAAGCTCCCAGATCAAGGGAAGATTAATGCCACGGACCTTCCTCCAGAGCCGACAGAGAAAGCGTTCCCTTGGAGCTGAAGCCCTGAATTTAGACTTGTAGCCTAGTGGACTGTGAGAGAATAAATTTCTCTTTGTTAAAGCCATTCACTTGTGGTATTTCTGTTAGAGCAGCACTAGATGACTAATACATCATCCTATCACTGACAACATTGTACTTCAGGATAGATCTTGAAATATTCTTTTTGACAATGAATGCAACGCCATTCTTCCTCAGTTTGTCATTCCTGGCATAGTAGACCATATGACTGTCTAATTCAAAATGGCCAATACCAGTCCTCTCAGCGGATTGATGTCTAGGATATCAGTGTTTATGCATTCCATTTCATTTTGACGATTTTCAGTTTTCCTAGATTCATACTTCATACATTCCATGTTCCTATTATTAATGGATGTTTTCAGCTGTTTCTTCTCATTTTGAGTCATGCCACATCAGCAAATAAAGGTCCCAGAAGCTTGACTCTATCCACATCATTAAGGTTGACTCTACTTTGAGGAGGCAGCTCTTCCCCAGTTGTTTTTTGAGTGCATTCCCACCTGAGGGGCTCACCTTCTGGCGCTGTATCAGATCATAGTTTCACTACTATTCATAAGGTTTTCACTGGCTAATTTTTTTCAGAAGTAGACGTCCAGGTCCTTCTTCCTAGACTATCTCAGTCTGGAAGCTCAGCTGAAACCTGTCCACCGTGGGTGACCCTGCTGGTATTTGAATACTGGTGACATAGCTTCCAGCATCACATCAACATTCAAGCCCCCACAGTACAACAAACTGACAGATGCGTGGGAGTGCGAAAGTTGGAAAAAAGAAGAATTGGAGTTGGAAAATATAGTCTTGGTGATAGAAATGATGCCGGATATCACATGATAGAAGTTTGCAAGACCAGTGACTTCTTCATTGCAAATACCTTTCTTCAGCAACATAAACGGCAACTATAAACATGGACCTCGCCAGATGGAATACACAGGAATCGAATCAACTACATCTGTGGAAAGAGACGAAGGAAAAGCTCAATATCATCAGTCAGAACAAGGCCAGGGGCCAACTGCAGAACAGACCATCAATTGCTTGTATGCAAGTTCAAGTTGAAGCTGAAGAAAATTAGAACAAGTCGACGAGAGCCAAAGGACAACCTTGAGTATATGTCGCCTGAATTTAGAGACTGTCTCAAGAATAGATTTGACACATTGAACACTAAGGAACGAAAACCAGATGAGTTGTGGAACAACATCAAGAACATCATACGTGAAGAAAGCAAGAGGTCATTAAAAAGACAGAGAAGAAAGAAAACACCAAAATGGATGTCAGAAGAGACTCTGAAACTTACTCTTGAATGTTGAGTAGGTAAAGCGAACACAAGAAATGATGAAGTAAAAGAACTGAATAGAAGATTTCAAAGGGCGGCTCGAGAAGACAAAGTATTATAATGACATGTGCAAAGACTTGGAGTTAGAAAACCAAAAGGGAAGACCATGCTTGGCATTTCTCAAGCTGAAAGAACTGAAGAAAAAATTCAAGCCTTGAGTTGCAATAGTGAAGGATTCTATGGGCAAAATACTAAACGACACAGGAAACATCAAAAGAAGACAGAAGGAATACACAGAGTCACTGTACCGAAAAGAATCAGTCGACGTTCAGTCATTTCAGGAGGTAGCATATGATCAAGAACCAATGATACTGAAGGACGAAGTCCAAGCTGCACTGAAGACATTGTCGAAAAACAAGCCTCCAGAAATTGATGGAATACCAGCTGAGATATTTCAACAAATGGATGCAGCACTAGAAGTGCTCACTCGTCTATGCCAAGAAATTTGGGAGATAGCTCTCTGACCAACTGACTGGAAGAGATCCGTATTTTTATGCCTATTCCTAGGAAAGGTGATCCAACCAAATGCAGAAATTACTGAACAGTATCATTAATATCACACCCAAGTAAAATTTTGCTGAAGATCATTCAAAAGCGATTGCAGCAGTACATTGACAGGGAACTGCCAGAAATTCAAGCTGGATTCAGAAGAAGACGTGGACCAAGGGATATCATTGCTGATGTCAGATGGATCTTGGCTGAAAGCAGGGAACACCAGAAAGATGTTTACCTGTGTTTTATTGACTATGCAAAGGCATTCGACTGTGTGGATCATAACAAATTATGGATAACA
>NW_004443994.1:4352117-4382304 GCF_000243295.1 Trichechus manatus latirostris
AAGATGTTTACCTGTGTTTTATTGACTATGCAAAGGCATTCGACTGTGTGGATCATAACAAATTATGGATAACATTGCAAAGAATGGGAATTCCAGGACCCTTAATTGTGCTTGTGAGGATCCTGTGTATATATCAAGAGATAGTCGTTCGAACAGAACAAGGGGATACTGCATGGTTTAAAGTCAAGAAAGGTGTGCATCTGGGTTGTATCCTTTCACTAAACGTATTCAATCTGTATGCTGAGCAAATAATCCAAGAAGCTGGACTATATGAAGAAGAACGCAGTATCAGGATTGGAGGAAGATTCATTAACAACCTGCGATTTGTAGATAACACAACCTTGCTTTCTGAAAGTGAAGAGGACTTGAAGCAATTACTGATGAAGATCAAAGACTACAGCCTTCAATATGGATTACACCTCAACATAAAACAAAAATCCTTACAACTGAACCAGTAAGCAATATCATGATAAACGGAGAAAATATTGAAGTTGTCAAGGATTTCATTTTACTTGGATCCACAATCAACGCCCATGGAAGCAGCAGTCAAGAAATCAAATGACACATTGCATTGGGCAATTTCCTGCAAAAGACCTCTTTAAAGTGTTCAAAAGCAAAGATGTCACTTTAAGGACTAAGCTGCACCTGACCCAAGCCATGGTGTTTTCAGTCGCCTCGTATGCATGCGAAAGCTGGGCAATGAATAAGGAAGACCAAAGAAGAATTGACACCTTTGAGTTACGGTGTTTTTGAAGAATATTGAATATAACCATGGACTGCCTGAAGAAAGAACAAATTGTCTTGGAAGAAGTACAACCAGAATGTTCCTTAGAAGCAGGTATGGCGAGACTACGTCTCACATACTTGGACGTGTTATCAGGAGGGATCAGTCCCTGGAGAAGGACATCATGCTTGGTAAAGTAGAGGTCAGTGAAAAAGAAGAAGACCCTCGATGAGATGGATTGACACAGTGGCTGCAACAATGGTCTTAAGCATTACAACAATTGTGAGGATGGTGCAGGACCAGGCAGTGTTTCATGCTGTTGTCCATAGGGCTGCTATGAGTCAGAACCCACTGGACAGCACCTAACAACAACGGGGAGAATTTAATATCTGCTACAATAATCCTCTAAAATTGACCAAATGACTGATAACTTTATAAACAAAGGGTTCTCTGTGAAGCTCAGATCCCGTTTTCATCCCAAGGATATTAAAAAAGTTAAAATATGGTTCTATGCCTTGATTTTTCCCTTTGTAAAATGAAAGCACAATCATTCTTTCTGATCTTATTTACAAAGCAAGTTAATTCCTAAGTTTGAAAGCATGATGAAGCAAAACCTAAGGTAAAGTTAGAAGAGTACTCATTGGTGATAAAATATTAATCCTATAGCTTTTGGAGCAACTATTTTTTAAGTTACCCCTTCCGTGGCAAATAATAGCTGATTGTCTTTATACTCCTAAAGGGTTGTGTTCATATAGGTTTTAACACTAAGCAGCTTTGAAAATGCTGAGGGGGCTGGGGGCAGGATTTATTATCTTTCTCGCCCTGATGTAAAATGATTAGAATCGACACTGACTTACTGATTTAACAAATATTTATTTGTTTCTGAGCAAGTAGCTGTTTTCTTGGGTGCCACATCAATGCATGTAAGAAACAAATATAAACTCACTGTAAACCAGGAGAGTGTGTGTATCCTATTCCTGTACAGTCATACACCCTCAAGGACCGATAGTGTAAACATCCAACTTTGTACTATAAACAATGCTATTCAAAAACTCAACACACTTGATAAAATACACCAAAGCCTAAAAGGTCAACACGTCGCTTCCTGGAAAAATCAGATTGCTTTAGATCTCTGCTCAGTGACTCCAGGTTATCTTATTATGACCAAATCCAAAACAGCCCACAGGCAGGCTAATACCAAATATAGAGTTAGCAATCAGAAACCAGAAACAGGAACTGGGAGATACAAGCCCCTGGATGCCCCAGGGGCCTGCCTTGTGATTGTTACACGGGAAAGACGTTTCCTGCTTTCTGAATTAAAAAGCCAAAAAAATGATTTCAATGATTTGAGACCACCTTCAAACAATCCTTGCAAACTGAAGGTCATGGAAGCTCCATAGACATATCCAAACTCCCTGAGGGACCAAATTACTGGGCTGAGGGCAGTGGGGACCATGGTCTTGGGGAACAGCTCGCTCAGTTGGCATAACATAGCTTATAAAGAAAATGTTCTACATTCCACTTAGGTGAGTAGCATCTGGGATCTTAAAAGCTTGTAAGTGGCCACATACGATCCTCCACTGGTCTCGCCCCATCTAGAGCAATAGAGAATGAAGAAAACTAAAGACACAAGGGAAAGATTAGTCCAAAGGACTAGTGGACCACAACTACCACAGCCTCCACTAGACTGAGTCCAGCACGACTAGATGGTGCCCAGCTACCACCACTGACTGATCTGACAGAGATCACAGTAGAGGGTCCTGGACACAGCTGGAGAAAAATGTAGAACAAAATTCTAACTCACAAAAAATAAAGACCAGACTTACTGGTCTTACAGTGTCTGGAGAAACCCTGAGTGTATGGCCCCCAGACACCCTTTAAACTCAGTACTGAAGTCATTCCTGAGGTTCACTCTTCAGCCAAAGATTAGACAGGCCCATAAAACAAAATGAGACTAAATGGCACACCAGCCCAGGGGAAAGGACGAGAAGGCAGGAGGAGACAGGAAAGCTGGTAATGCAGAACCCAAGGTCAGAAAGGGGAGAGTGTTGACATTTCGTGGGGTTGGCAACCAGTGTCACAAAAAACAATATTTGTATTAATTGTTTAATGAGAAACTTGTTTGCTCTGTAAACCTTCATCTACAGTACAATACAAATTAAAAAAAAAAAAAAAATCCTTGCAAAGTGACCAGCAGGGTTGCATTGGAGAATGAAGGACATCTGAGCTTGTTGGTTGGACTTGATCCCCAACTTGTTTTTTGGTACATACTAAAGTTAGCTTCTACTTCTCTGATTGAGAGCCATCAACATCAGCTCCATGGCAAAGTGGACCTCATGTGAAATGCTCCGAAGCAGTTCACAGGAAATACAGGCAGTGGAAAGTATAGAATCCAGAGGAATTTCAGAGCAGTTCATTGTAATAATGTGCCCTGAATTCTTGCCCCATTCTATCTGGAATTTCTAGTAGATCCTTTTCTCTTTTGCCAAATCTGAATTTATAGATGGAGGCCCAGAAAGCCTTATTTAGATTAACCCATTGCTTGAAGTGAAATTCACAATGCTGATGAAGTAGCAGACAGCACTAATGGATGGGTTTTAAATAAGGTCTCAGTCTCTGGTGGTACAAACAGCTAATGTGCTGGGCTGCTAACCAAAAGGTCAGAAGTTTGAGTCCATCCAGAGGAGGCTCAGAAGGAAGGCCTAGCAAGCTACTTCCAAAAAATCAGCCATTGAAAACCCTATGGAGCACAGTTCCACTTTGACACACATGGAGTTACCAGGAGTCAGAGTTAACAATAACTGGATTTTTGTTTTTTCTTAAGGCGCATTTTATAAAGTTTCTGTTTACTTAGTACGTCACTAGTCTACTTGGGTCTTTGGGGAATACAAAACAAAAACCATTTGGATGGTGAAAATAATTTTAAAGGGCAGCCTTTCTCATTGCTGTAGGGATGCTGGTGAATTCTGTGAGAGAAACACTATTTCAAAACTCCTGTTATATCTAGTAACATAAATAAGCCTTAGTTAGGACTTCCTTGTTATGATTGTCTATTCAAGCTGGTACTTTTAGTCTTCCTTAGAACTTTATTTCTTGTTAATTTATCACCTTGACAATTTAACGTACAGTGAATTCCTGGCCACAAGAATAATATATGAGTTTCTTTCACCTTGACCCTCTTGGGTTTAACACAGGGCATGAATCTAGATGCTTTTCTTAGATCACCTGACATCATCCAATACATCGGTGATTGGGCAACAACATGTCTTTTATCTCACTATTCTGGATTGCTGTAAGCTTGTTGCCTATTGATTGTTTAATCATACATCATTTCCCTCAAATACTGAAGCACTGACAGTGTTGGGCTTTTTCTGTGGCAGATGAGACTTACTGTATATTTGGCCTGTGTTGTTGATCCTGTGTTGTGAATATGTTAAAGCCTTTGTTTAAAGGTCTATATTAAATAGGTTTCTATCAGAAGGAGGAGTGATCTTGCATTTTAATCAGGGCCCTTGACCTGGAGATCCACCCCAGTCCTGTGAGCACACATCAAGCAAACAGATCATTCTACTTCTTTCCACTCTCACTTTATTCCTTTCGAAGTCCTCTCTTTCCCATCCCACTGAGAACACAGAGCACATCTGGTGTTCAGCCACATAGGTGCCCTATGGTGAGGATTAGGCTAACAATGGGACTGCTCTTTAATTGCAAGACTAGTATGTTTCCAGTTTATATCTAGTCTTCTGTTTAATATAAATAACAAGTGCTTCTTCTTCCCTACTGTATTGTTTTCCTTTGTAATGCCCTACATTTTCAATTTAATTTTAATTCCTATGATTTTGGAACATCTAAGCTTTGTCTCACATACTTTGGACATGTTATCAGGAGGGAACAGTCCCTGGAGAAGGATATCATGCCCAGAAAAGTAGAGGGTCAGCAAAAAAGATGAAAACACTCAACGAGGTGGATTGACACAGTGGCTGCAACGATGGGCTCAAGCATAACAATAATTGTGAGGATGGTGCAGGACCGGGCAGTGTTTCATTCTGTTGTACACAGCGTTGCTGTGAGTTGGAACCAACTCGATGGCACCTAACAACAACAACAAGCTTCATGTATTAAAAGTAAACCCAGTAATATTGTTTCATGTCCACTTTTTAAAATATGAAATAAACCACTCCAATAGAAAGGTGTACACCAACTAGAAGATTTAGCAAACATTAAGATAGCATTCAAAATAGCAACAAAACTGGCAAGTATCCAGGAATTAAGCTTACCAAGAATACACAGAAGACCTTCATAGAAAACTTTTAAACATCTAGTCAGTGACAAATAAAATGATTTAAATAAATGGAAAAATCATTTCATGTCCTCGGATGGCATAAACTTGATATTACAAAGATGTCCAGCCCCCGCAAATTATTTTACAGATTCAAAGCAATATTAATAAAATTTCAGTTAGATTTCTTTTTTAGAAACTTCATAAACATATACCAAAATTTATATGACAAATGTTTACTTATAATGGGGGAAGGGAATAGTAAGACTGTCCTAACTAAGGCTTATTTATGTTACTAGATGTAACAGTTTTGAAATAGAGTTTCTCTCACAGCATTCACCACCATCCCTACAGAGATGGGAAAGGCTTCCATTTAAAATTACTTTCACCATCCAAATAAACAAATAAGTAAAACAAAGCTGGGCTTTGCATAAACTGATGGTGGTAATATACCCTGCATTAAAGATCATGGATAACTCCACACTCTGTCCCTTAGATACCCCTCTTCCCTCTAAAAAAGCAACCCCCACTATATGAATTTCTTCAGATTTCCTTTATAGAATATGAATCTGATGTTCCATCCAGATCTCATTCTTTTTTTCAATTGTAAACTTCTAAATCTCTCTCAGCAAATATTTCTATTATATTTCACAAGTAGGAAATTTCTTAACTCTAAATTTCACAGGTGGGAAAATCCTTAGCTCTAAAACTGATCATCCTTTTGCTTAAAAAGTAAAAATCTAGTTGGAAGAATTACCTCTAAATTATAGGAATATAAATTCCATAAGGGCAGACCTTGTCTGCAGGCTCACACCCGTATGCCCAGCACCAAAAGCATTGGCAGACATGGGTAAATGCTCATCAGAATGTGTTTTATGGAATGAAGCGGTGAGTGAATGAGGAAGTGTAGATGACACATTTTACATGAGCTAATGTACAGTGAGCATCAGATGTCCTTGGAAGAGGCTGAGATCATTGAATTACAGAGATATTGCATTCATTTCTGGGTACTGTACACCATAATTTAAGAGATTGTGACCAGTAGAGGAGAGGAACCAAAAAAACTTGTATGAGGCCTGATTGAAGGTATGTTTAGCCTATAGTTGAGAAGATTGAAGGGAACATGAAAACAGCAGATATTTGAAGGGCTGCCACGTAGAAAGTTTAAATGGTTTGTACTTATTTCATGTGTCCTTGAAGACCAAATAAGAGCAAGGAAGGAAGATTTTGGCTCAGTATAAACCCAAACTTTTCAAAAGTCAAGAACTTCTGGAAAGTGTCTTATATGACAGTGAGTTTCCTGGAAGGGAGATGCCCTTCCAAAAACTAAAAGACTATGTGGAGGGGAGGCTATAAAGAGAATTCATGTATCATGAAAACCACGTTCATTTGTCTTTTTAATATTATTGTTCTATAGTTTATAAAGAAAATGTTCTACATTCTACTTTGGTGAGTAGCGTCTGGGGTCTTAAAAGCCTGTGAGCAGCTATCCAAGATACTCCACTGGCCTCACCCCTTCGGGAGCAAGGAATAATGAAGAAAACTAAAGACACAAAGGAAAGATTAGTTCAAAGGACTAATAGACCACACCTACCATGGCCTCCACCAGACTGGGTCCAGTACAGCTAGATGGTGCTCGGCTACCACCACTGACTACTCTGACAGGGATCACAACAGAGGGTCCTGGACAGAGCTGGAGAAGGATGTAGAACAAAATTCTAACTCACAAAAAGAAGACCAGACTTACTGGTCTGACAGATACTGGAGAAACCCTGAGAACAATGCCACCAGACACCCTTTTAGCTCAGTAGTGAAGTAACTCCTGAGGTTCACCCTTCAGCCAAAGATCAGACAGTCCCATAAAAAAAAAAAAAAAGACTAAAGGGGCACACCAGCCCAGGGACAAGGACTAGAAGGCAGGAGGGGACAGAAAAGCTGGTAATAGGGAACCCAAGATCGAGAAGGGGGAGTGTTGACATATCGTGGGGTTGTTAACCAGTGTGATAAAACAATATGTGTACTGTTTAATGAGAAGCTAGTTTGTTCTGTAAATCTTCATCTAAAGTACAATAAAAAGAAGTAATAATAATAATATCATTCTAGGCAGCAGGGTCAGTTGGGGAATAAAAATTACAAAGTCCCTGCCAAAAAAAGAAACAAATAGATTTAAATATAATGTCAGACAAATCTCCTTTGCAGTGTATCTTAGGTTTCTTAGTGCTGCTATAACAGAAATACTGCAAGTGGGTGGCTTTAACAAATTTATTTTCTCACAGTTTTTGAGTCTAGAAGTCTGAATTAAGAGCACCAGCTCTAGGGGAAGGCTCTCTTTCTGTCCATCCTGGGGGAAAATCCTTGTCTCAGCTTCTCTAGCTATAGCCATCCTTGGAGTTGTAGTCTGTCTCGATCACCTTCAGATAGTACAGGTCTTCTCCCTGTGTCTGCTTTCTTCTGTGCCTAATCTGCTCTTTTTTATCTCAAAAGTGATTGGTTTAAAACACTCCATACTACATGGCCTCATTAATATAACAAAGAAAGCCCTATTCCCTAATGGGATTACATCTGCAGGTATAGGGTTTAGGATTTATTTACAGCACATATTTTGAGGGGATGTAATTCAATCCATAACATTGTGGGAGATTTTTTATGTAGCTACTCTGCCCTCAAGAGAGGGACCATAAATCACTACTGCTTAAGCGTGGAATGCATTTGGTGACTTCCTGCATACAGTGTGGGGTAGAAGTTTACAGTGAAAAAACCTGACAGATCCTGTCTCACCAAGGTGATCAAGGTTAATAACAGCAGTGATAAATCATGTTGCTAGTATGTACCCTTGATATGATGATATGGTGAAAATGGCACTTTTTCTCTGTGATTTTCCTCCCAAAAACCTGTAACACCAGTCTAGTCATGAGAAAAACATCAGAAAATTCCAACTGAGGGGCGTCCTGCAAAATACTTGACCAATACACCTCAGAAATGTCAAGGTCATCAAAACCAAGTCTGAGAAACTGTCACAGCCAAGGGGAGCCTAAGGAGTATGTAATGTATGTAATGAGTATGTAAGGAGTATGTAATGTGGTATCTTGGAACGGATCCTAGACCAGAAAACGACATTCTTAAAAACTAAGGAAGTCTAAATAAACTGTGGACTTTAGTTAATAATAATGTATCAATACTGGTTCATTAATAGTGACAAATGTACCATACTAGTGTAAACTGTTAATAATAAAGGAAACTGGGTACGGGGTATATGGAGATTGTGAATGATCATCTCAATTTTACTGTAAATCTAAAACCGTTCTAAAAACTAAAGTCTGTTTTTAAAAGTACAGTGTCAGATGTGAAAAGTGCGATAAAAAAAAATGAAGTGTAGTGAGAGTGACAGGGATCCTGCTTTAAATAGGATCGTCAATGATTCTATAGAAGAATCCTGATCAGAGAGGGGAAATACAGAACAGAATTTTAAATTCTCATGGAATCCAGACTTTCTAGAGCTATCGAGGCTGGATGTGCCCCCAAAACTACTGCCCTGAGGTAATCTTTAAACTTTAAGCCAAAATTTCCCCTGAAATCTTCTTAAAACCAAACAATAGTTTAACTTAACTAGTAAAGAATGTCTGCCTTGAGCATTATGCCCTTTTAAGGTCTATCTATGTGGGATCAAATCAACAAGAGCCACCAGAAAGATTAGATAGGAACCTTAGAGTGCAGTGAGTTTATATAAATGGGGGAGGAACATCTCAGAAAAGTAAAGTGAGAAAGATTACACAACTCAAAGAATATAATCAATGTAACTAAATTTTACATGTAGAAACTTGAATTGGTGTGTTTTTGCTGTATATATTCTCAACAACAACAAAAATAAATTATTAAAAAAAGGAGAAAAGTAACATTTGAGTGAGCAGAACTAAAGGAACTAGGAAAGGGAGCCATATGGATATCTGGAGGAAGAACATTCCAGGCAGAGGAAACAGAAGAGGCCAGTGTGGCAGGTACAAAGAGAACATGGGGGAAAGTGGCCCCTTTTTATTTTTTCTTGCTTGGATTCACTTTGCAAGGCCTGAGATCAGCATTGACCTAAACTGAGTGCCCACCATCCAGTGCCTGGAGGACTTGTGTCCCCACACGTCACGTGTCTTAGATTTTTAGCTTTCAGCTTTAAATCTGAATTATGAAGTTATGGCAAATAATTTAATCCTACAGTGCCTTGGAACCTGGAACCATGTGAACTCCTGAAGCAAGTATCATTACCTTTTCATTGGCACTTAACTGACCACCATGCATTGCAGAAAATGTTAAGAGCCTATCTTGTTGCCCCTCCAAGCCTTCAGGTTACTTACAGATAGAATGAATGTCTGATTCATCTTTGTACCCACCTTAGTGTCTTGGATTAACCACACTCAAGAAATATTTGTTGAGTGAATGCATTGATGTGCTTCAGCAACTCTAAGGATTCATTGCCTATCTTAACAAAAACAATGACACTGACATGCAGCCTAAAACTGTATCATCATAAACTGATGGAGGAAAAGTTTATATGGGGTAATTAATGAGGAGTTGATAAAAATCAGATTCCCCCCCCCCAAAAAAAAAAAGTATAAAAAGCAGCCGGTACTAAATGATCTTTCTTTTGTAGTGTCAGAGATGTACCACCTGCTCCGCAGAGCTAGATGGGAATGCTGGGGGCTTCACCCTTAGGATAATTGGCATAAATCCAGGGTCAAAGAAATGACAAGGGCCCAGTGTTTGAGCAAAAAACCTGAAAATAAAAATAATAAATAAAAGAAAAAGTCCTTTGAAGATGTATTGCAATAACATGCTAATAAGAGAGCAACAAATCCTGACATAAATTGCTGTACATGTGTAGGCAAACTACAACTAAAATTTGTGTAGAAAAAAAAAAATACTGTGATGGCAGTGAAACTTAAAAAACTGTAGAAATTGAGGCACCTTAATAGAGCAAGTTACAGAATTATTTCAGTGATATCAATGGAGTATTTTACTGAACTGAGAACTTACTATCTTTTGGTCAGATGTGGTTGTTGTAAGAAAATTGTAGTATTAACGGCCGTGGTGAAGACTAGGTTTTTCTTATTCAGATGATTGCCCATCCATACTGATGTTGTGTGGACTATTATATATTGCCAGCATCCCGAAGTAAAACCTTATTGTTAATGATGATTAGTTCTATAACAGTAGTAGAGTTGTCCTTAGTACCCATGGATTGGATTTTATGAGCTGCCCTGAGAGCTTTGCTATGTCCATGTTGTTTTGTGGGAAAATGGTTTCTTCATTACTGACAACCAATTTTCAGATGAACTTTTGAGGGCTTGCTTTTGGTCAGTAACTATTTAGTAGATTTCAGTCTTTCAGGGCTTTTTAGACATTCATTTAAAAATTTAGTGGTTCTCAAGTAATGGTGACATTTTCATATTTGTTTATTCTTATCCATGAAAGCTGTAGTCCTGCTGTAGTTAACTAAATTTCTTTAACAAAATAAAAATAACAACTTTAGAACTGGGAGAGGGTTTAGAGGGAATATAGTATAATTTCCCGTTCAATATAGAAATCTTGTATAACATTCTTGACAGATTAATATCTAGCTTCTGTTTGAATACCTCTTGTGATAAGTATTCTGTTTAATGAAATTTTTGCTATGAAACTACATATAAATCGATGCATATTTATTGAATATTGACTGGGTTCCCTGCACTGTGCTAGGTATTATGAGGAATACAGAATAACTTAAGTCCCTTTCTATGCCCCAAAGGAGTTTAAGGAATACAGTATCTTCACACAAACACTGTGCTCATTTTAAGTTTAGTTTTTTGTTTCTTTTTTGGCCAACCCTGCAACCCCATGAACCCTGCACGTTATTTTCATAAGTGTGCTATGCCAATTTTTTTACATGTTACTGACTTCAGTTTCTATTCTGATCACATGGAAACTTCACTTAAGGTAGGTGTTGATTTTATAGTACTTGAAATTTAAGCCAAACTCGATCCATGACTTCTTGACCTTGGCCTATGCCTTTATTATGCAATGATGATCAAAAGTAACATTTTTGGACTATTTTTATACATGTAAGCAGGAGATTAAATAAAATGAACAAAATGGAAAAAAAAGGAATAGAACAATATGATTTACTTGTAATATGGGAGGGCAGGTGAATGAAGCTGAAATTCACTTCTGGAAATGTCACAAGACATATGCAGTATATGCATGGGCACGCTATGCCAGAACCATTTTACTTAATTTCATCATTTCTGAACGTTGCGTGTGTGTGTGTGTGTGTGTGTGTGTTATTTACATATGCACATTATCTGCAAAAATATGGTAGTTCAACAAGCAACATAACTCATTCATTGTTATCACTCTGCTGTATTATAGACACGACACTAAGTTCTGAGGACGTAAAGACCTAGTCTTGGTCTTGAGGAAGTTTACACTTGCAAAGATAAACATTCACCATCCTTCTAAATCATAAGATAGTTGCTATAATGGGTATATATAAAAATCACAATGGACAGAAAGGAAAAAGTTAATTAAGTCTACCTGGGGAAGTCAAGGTTTCCAGTATTCGACATAACCCGTTGCTGTTAAGTAAATTGTGGATATTCTGTATGGGAGGGTTTAAATTGTATTCCTGAGGAAAAAAAGTGTTATGGGGTATTAAAAAGAACAAGCTTGCGAAGCAAGATAAAGTTTTATAAATATCCATTAGGAAGTTTTTCACAAATAAAGACTTAAAGCTTTTTTATATAACAGCACTTCCTGTTTCTAAGAATAAAAGAGTAAAGGCTTTTAATCTTACGTAGTGACTCTTCATCATGTAACAGCAAGTTCAAAACATTAGCTTTCCTAAGAAGTAAACATTTGCTAACTGCCAATATTAGATCAGCTATTTTAAAATAGAATTGACATCTCCCTACTCAAGGCATATTAGTTCTTAAGAGCTGGTGAGGTTCTTCACATGACGTAAAGCTGAGGCTGTGTGATCCTCAACTGCACTAAGCAAGGGGCACAGTGGGCAAACCTCACCTTCCTTGCTAACTTTGTGGCAGCTTGAATCCAGTTCCCAAAGTGTGGAAATGGTTCCAGTCCTCACCTTGCACTTCTCCATCCTCATCACCAGCTGTCCATGCAGCATTTCTCAGACCCTAGCCACCCAGAGCTAGGTCAGAGATCACAAGTTAGAAAGATACCTTCTTTCAGACGAGCTGCCCATAAAGCCATTTCTCCAACCTTCACCACTCGGAGCTAGGTCAGAGCTCACAGGTTAGAAAGACTCCTTCTCTCAGACTCCCAGATCAGCCCATGCTGTCTCTGACTACCCCTGTGGGTTCGTTAATTTGCTGGAATGATTGATTCAAAGAATCTCATAGAGAGTATACCATACTTACGGCTACAGATTTATTACGACCAAAAAGGGTACAAATGAAGAGACGCATAGGCTGAGGTCTGGGAGGGGCAACAGCACGGAGTTTGTGTGTCCCAAAGAAGGACGTGCTACCCTTTCCCGTGCGTGGCCACCAACCAGAAAGCTCCACTTGAGCTTCAGGGTTCAAGGTTCTTATCAGCCTCACCACATGGCCATGATAGATTACATCTTGCCTCGTGAGCATCGGGCCCTCAGATGGTCCCTCTTGGTCTGGTCAGTCTTCATTCATTAACCTCAGGTGTTGGTACTGCTCAAAAGAACTTAAAACAAAAGGCCAAATTGCTTTTTGCAGGGTAATTCCACATTTTGCAACAACCAATCATGAAAATGGTCCAGGGCTAAGGCAAGATTTCATTCAGTTGTGCGTGGGGTCACCATGAGTCAGGGCGACTTGATGGCAACTAACAACAATGTGTGATCTTAAATTCAAATATGTTAGCTTATCTTTTGGGATGTTGAGGTTAACTTTTAAAGTATAGGTGCTAGATGTTGGGCTCAGAAAATGCTTAATTACTGATGAGCAAGTGTTATAAGGGCTATTTCCTTCTGGAACACTTCTTGCATGATTGTGTTACTCACATAATTTTATATTTCTAGAAATTCTGCTCTATCAGTCACAGTTCTTTTGTCTAATAAATAAGCCATCAACTACATTATCATTTTACCTTATAAGAAACCTCATATGCTCCCTGAAATACAAAACTTGAGTTGTTTCTGATAATTTCAGCTAGGCCAAGAAAATTTAAAGAGAAAAACCTTTCCCTGGAATTTCAAACAGAAAACATGGATTCTCCCATATTCTTTTAATATGGTTTTAGATAAAACACTGGCTTTTCTGAACCTCTGTTTTATAAAATTAGCAATATAGGCATCATTTCAGTTTCAAAGATTTGTGGAGAAAAGAAAATGATGGTAAAAACAGAAATGTATTATTTTTAGTGTCTTTAATTATAGGCTTCAAAATGCCTTCTCTTCATTTGAGGCTATTTCCTTATAGTCATAAGTATGATTAGTTGCCACCACCCATCTGTCAGTTTGTCATACTGTGGTGGCTTGCATGTTGGCTGTAATGCTGGAAACTATGCCACCAATATTTTCAAATACCAGCAGGGTCACTCATAGTGGACAGGTTTCAGTGGAGCTTCCAGACTGAGACAGGCTAGGAAGAATGGCCTGGTAATCCACTTGCAAAAATTAGTCAATTAAAACCTTAGAGATCACAACAGAACATTGTGTGACTTGCTTGCTTTGGATACGTCATCAGGAGGGATCGATCATTAGAGGAAGACATCATGTTTGGTGAAGTAGAGGGCCAGCGAGGGCGAAGGGGACACTCAGTGAGATGGATTGGCACGATAGCCACAATGATGGACTTAAACATGCTGGTGATTGTGAGGATGATGCAGGACTAGGCAGCATTTCGTACTGTTGTACATAAGGTCATCATGAGTCTGAGTCAACTCGGCAGCAGCCATCTGTCTCCCTGAGCTGGGTCTCTGGCAAACAGAGATTAAGAGTGGTCAAGGATACATGACCAAATACCCAGATTCTTCCCTCTCTCAGAGGCCCTGCAGAAGCTATACAGACAGACGACAAGTCCCCACAAAGGAACATTTAATTAAAGCTAAGGCTCTGGCCCCAAACCTCAATATCAGTCTCCTGGTGAGCTAGGCCAAACATCAAATCAGGCACAAAGACTTCTTTTGCCTAAACTTTACAGGTCTGCATGACCTGAACCAGAAGAGGGGAAAGAAGCCTTTTTCACACTTTGTCCTACACCTTAAGCTCTACCACACCCAGGACAAGAAAAGTGGAACCCAGGAAAGGAAAGGCAAAGAGGGGGAAGGAGAGGGAGAGAGGAAAAACATGATTGATTCTAGAGCTGGTCTTAGCTACCATCCTCAGGTTCTCATAGGATAAGAACAACTTCCAAAAAAGAAGCAGTTCCAGGCCCATTGTATCTCATCATCTTCAAGGGAGAAGAGAGACTTTAAAAGGATGACTCCCTAGAGAAGCTCTAGAGTCCAAACAGACTAATCCCGAAGGCGAGCCCCTGCCACTTAAAGTCGGAGCCTTAACTCTGTGAGCATCTGGCTCGATACTTATCCTTGAACGTTACCATCTCTACTAGCCCTTTTCATCCTAGAAATGAGTAAAGAAAAACAAAGAAGAGTCTTGAGATCTCCCCAGAAATCAGCCATTATCTGGATGATTCAGGAAAGAGGAAAAGTGCATAACTGAAGTTCACCCTATATGGTAAAATATATCTGTTTGCCTGGAATGTGTAAGACCTTTCTTGTCCAAATTAGTGGTATTTCTGGAGTCCAGATATCTTAACTCCCAAAAACCATGACTGAAAAAAAATTTTCTTACCCTCTAACGTACACAAATGACTAAAAATTGTCATGAATCTTGCCTTACCTGCAAGCCTTTTGTAATGTCACAACAAGTTATAGCTATTCTCTGATTAGTTGTACCTTCCCTTCCTTCACATGGAGCCCTAGTGGCACAGTGGTTAAAAGCTGCAGCTCCTAACCAAAAGGTTGGCAGTTCGAGTCTACCAGCTGCGCTTTAGAAACCCTATGGGGTAGTTTTACTCTGTCACATAGGGTCGCTATGAGTTGGAATTAACTCGATGGCAGTGAGTTTGGCTTTTGGTTCTTCTGTCACATAGCTTGTACCAAATCTGGCCGTTGGGTACTATAGTAAATTGTCCTTCAAGTATTATAGTAAATTTTTTAAATATTCATTTTTGAAAAATCCTTCTAAAACACCTTTTGGTTTGTATTTTTGGTTTGGATCCTTTCAGTATTTAGAGTCCTATATCTTTGTGGTATTTGTATATTGTGTATAGCTTGTCCAAAGGATTTACGTTTCTCTTTGGATCCCCCAATTTCTCTTATCCTACTTCTGCTCACAGATTTATCAGCAAATTGTAAGGTGTCTAGAGATAAGTCAGCTAAGTACAGAACTAAAATCTCCGTCCCTGAGCATTACTTCAAAAGAGATTTACCTCCATTGTTTCAAGAGCAGAATTATAAACATTTCAAATTGTTCCAACAGTTGGAACAGATGACCTCTGTTGTGTATCATAAAATGTATGTTCCTAATTTTTAATCCATAGTTTTTATATATCCATTGAATTTTATCACATGATTTTGTCTTTGAAATGGATGCTTTCCACTTAAATCTTAAATTGTCAGAGGTCAAATAATTCACTGGTTCACCTAGCTTATGAAAAAAATGCCATGAGAGGAGACTGCTTCGAATCTCTTCCACTCCTGATTCTCTGTTTGTCCTGAAGCAGCTTTCCTCAAAAGAAGAGGAAGAAACACAACGTAGATAAAATCGAGATACGTGTAATGAAAACACCTTCGATGGCTGGAAAGTCTCGGGCTAACCAACTAGACTAAAAAATAATAATAACAGTGATAGTATGTATTGTTATCTCACCGTCAAGAAAGTGTATCAATATTTACAGTGATAGGAGAGTGCCTTTATTAAGCCAAAAAAAACCCAAACCCGTTGCCGTGGAGTCGATTCCAACTCATAGTGACCCTATAGGACAGAGTAGAACTGCCCAATAGAGTTTCCAAGGAGTACCTGGTGAATTCAGACTGCTGACCTTTTGGTTAGCAGCCTTAATTAAGAGAAGTATCAAAATGTAGACATGATCCTAATGTAGACGAGGTGGTTTCTTTTTAACTTAGGAGTAAGGGGACAGTACCTCCCAAAGCTGACACTCCCCTTGTGGATCTTAAATGAATCAGCACTTAGCACTGGCTTTGGGAATCGCTAGGCTGACATCACTTGACAGTTTGGAGGATGTGCAAAATGAATTGTCTCAGCTCAGAGGAAGGTAGCTAGAAGCCAAATATTTCCAGATGTTACCGGCATCTGATTATATAAATATGTGTGTACTTGTCATTGTGATGATTTTTTTCCTTGGGGCAGTGGATAGGGAGAGCACATAGTATTTATTTTATTTATACACCTCATATTTACTGCATACCTATGTTGTGCCAGGCAGTGACTACGAAGCCTGGCATCTGCCTTTAAGGAGCTCTCTAGTCTAGGAAGGAAACCAATAAGAAAATAGATAATTATACTATGTTTTCTTAGGTGCTATACCAAAAAAAAAAAAAAACCTGTTGCCATCAAGTTGATTCTGACTCATAGGTGCTGTGATAGAGGAGAAATCAGAATTTAAAAGCTACTCCAATTCTGATAGATTATTTGAAATTACTTTCTACCTATATAACTATTACTTGGAGTCCTTGAGTGGTACAGACAGTTAATGTACTCGGCTGGCTGCTCACCAGCACATTGGAGGTTTGAGTCCACCCAGAAGGGTCTTGGAACAAAGGCCTGGTGATCTACTTTCAAAAAATCAGCAACTGAAAACCCTGTGGAGCACAGTTCTGCTCTGACATACATGGGGTCGCCATGAGCCAGAATTGACTCAGTGGCAGTGGTTAACCAGTACTTGTTCTATATAGTCATCAGACTCAAGAAATTATGTTTTATTTTACAACATTTTTTAAAGAAAAAACAAAACATGCTTTAACTTTTCCAAAATGTTTAATCCTTGTACCAGGCTAATGGCATTTAAGCTTCCCCAAGCATAGAAATAAGTTTCTGATGTGTAACTCAAGATTTATTTGATGTCTGGTTTTCAGTCTTGTGCCAATGAAACCTATAACACAAGAAACCTACAGCAAATGTACTGTTAGGATACTTTACTCCTGAGAAAATTCAAAAATCCGAGTTTTAATGGCCCATCACTCCAATCTCCTTGATTCTCTTCCACGGACATCAACTACATGCCTCAAAGGTGCCAGGGTATGAATTGTTTCTTTCCCTTTTCCTGTTACTTTTGGGGAAATGAGCAACCAATGAAAACAGACGTTTTACTCAGCCCTGTGACTTAATAAACATCTTAAAATTTGACAGTTTGCTTTAGTCCCTCTCTCTCTCTGTATCTGTCTGGCATCTAGGTCTCAATTTCCTCCATACACGATATGTTATTTCCTGGCCATCATATAAATTTTGAACATCATCATTAAAAAGAAAGGAAGATACTGTGTCCACAGCAGGCAGGAAATGCTGCCACACACTCGCAGTTATGCTTTTCCATTTCCCCTGGAGACAAGGACCTTGTTTGTCCTGGTGATAGATTTGCAGCATGTATGCTGCTTCTGGGTATCTATTTGTGTGCTTCAGTGGTGATTTGCACAAATACACATGTACTGGGACTTGAAAAATAGCAAGACTTGTGAATTAGACTTTTGCTGAGAATGAAAGCCTTTGGCTGTTCACCCCTTTTAGAGCCATCTTCCCTGCCTTTTCAGTTCCTTTTCTTTCCCTGTCCTCTGTTGAAATATTTCAGTGGTTAGCCTTGAGACGAAATCTGCATTTTCAGGGTTAATCCTGTCACTAATAAGAGTAAGTCATGCATAGTTTGAATATAGGTATTTTCTTTGTCCTCCAGCATCTTGTTTTTGGAAGAAGTACTTAAGTTTGTACATTAACTGATAACTTAGTGACGTGAAAGTTATTTCCCTTCCCTTCTACCTACATCACTTTACCCAGAAGAAATGAATCTACCTCAGAAAGGAAGAGTGACAATTCATCTTTTCTATCTTTTTCCTTCTCTTCCAGTGCAACCCTTTGCTCCTATCTCTGGAATCCACAGGGCTCCAGTTTTACCCTCTCCCAATAACCTATCCAGCTTCAGTAGCTTTGAGGTGCAAATGAAGTTGCTTCTACTCCGAAGCTTTCCCTGCTTATCCAAGCCTGAGCGCCTCTTGTCCTTCCCCTGGATCATTCACTCAGTGTACACACTGCCTTGTTTGCACTCATATTTGCCTTCTCATATGGTTATTTGTATCTCTCCAACTCTATTGTAAGTACTTTTAGAACAGTGAACATTGGGTATGCCTCTTTGGTTTTCCTGTAATGCTTAGAATGTAGTAAATACTCGATAAGTTTTAGTTGATAAATGGTAACCTGTCCCTAGTGTCTCTGAGCAAGACCTGGGGAGTAGGTCTTTGGGATCTGTTTCTTGCTAGATTGTTCTTATGTCAGCAGAGATAACTTGTTTTGTTCTGTCAGATTAGGAACAAATCTGCATGATCACCTTCAGGGTAGAACCCTTTGGAATCAGCAAGAAACTATTTGAATCTGTGGGGTGGAGGAGGGTGAAGGGTAATAGTAATCACCTTTACATTGGCCCATGTGCTTTCTCAGGAAACCCTGGTGGCGTAGTGGTTAAGAGTTAGGCTGTTAACCAAAGGATCGGCAGTTTGGATCCACGGTGCTCCTTGGAAACCCTATGGGGCAGTTCTACTGTGTCCTGTAGGGTCGCTATGAGTCGAATCGACTCGACAGCAACAGCTTTGGTTTGGTTTTGCTTTCTTACGGCTCTAGTCTACCTGTTTGTCAAACCTGCCATAACTGAGTTAAAGCACCATCATTTTAAAGGATAAGCCACAGTAGGAAGAATATACCTGGTGTCACAAGTTAACATATGGGAACAATCTAACCTGTTTTATCATATACAACCAATTTTCTCACTCACTTCTTTCTATTATAATTTAAAGTCCAAACTGGAGAAATAACTTTATGAGTTCTAGTTCATAGAAAAGAGAACAGTGGATTTTATTGTTGACAATGTATGCTGTTGGTGGGAAGAGTATAAAGAGGTTCAACCTTTTTTGGAAGCGATTTGGCATTACAGGTTTCCCTTGTTTAGCACTACTCAAGCAACACCGATTCATCATAATGTTAATTTGTCTCAAGACTAATTTTTATATTAAAATACACACACATAGTCTTCTGGAAAAGATGGTAAAGCAGGTGTTACACTTCAAAACACTTCCTCTCTCCTCTTCTTGACATATATAGCAATGCAAGATAAGAGATACAAATGCATAGATGAGCTCAAAAACGAGATAAATATTTAGGGGCACAAATAGAATACTGAGTGGTTCTGAAGCAGCTACTGGGCTCTGATCCAAAAGCAGGCAAGAGCAGCCAGGAGCTAAGCTCCTGCCAGTAAAGGGAACTGAAAACGCACAGTGCAAGATAAGAGACTGGAGCCTGGTCACTGTTTGAAGCCAAAGGCTGGGTTAGGTCGCCCCACTCCCAAAAGGAAGCTGAAAAGAATGGTGATTAGCTGGATACTGGAGCCTGTGCTTCACAGGAAACCATTCGCCTGGGTGATGAGGGCAGGGGGTGACAAAGCCTCCCAAGCAGGAACTGAGTCAACCTGCCCACTGTCTCCCTGACTGGATCTGTGAGATCCAGACTTCGTGATAAGACCTGGCGGTGGACCTCAGGCCAGGGGGCTGCGTGCAAGAAACCACAAAGAGCACGACAGGCAGTGGAAAACAACCTCCTATTCCCAATGAGCCTACGAATCAGAACACTTGAGGGAAACTGTAGGAAGAGAGGCCGCCAAAGACATTTCTCCAAAGAAGCTAGACAAATGGACAATAAGTATATGAAAAGATGCTTAGCATCATTAGTCATTAGGGAATGCAAATCAAAACCACAATGAGAGACCACTTCACACCCACTAGGATGGCTATCGTCAAAAAGATGAACAATAACAAGTGTTGGTAAGGATTTGGGAAAACTAAAATCATCATATACTGCTGGTGGGAATGTAAAATAATGCAGCTGCTTTGGAAAATAGGCAGTTCTACAAGTAAAACATACAGTTATCATACAGCCCAGCCACCCCATTTCTAGATATATATCCAAAAGAGCTAAAATTCATGTTCACACAAAAACTTCTATACGAACATTTATGGCAGTGGAAGCAACGCAAATGTCCATCGCCTGCTGAATGGATAAGCAAAATGTGGTATATTCATACAGTGGTATTCAGCCTTAAAAAAGAAATGAAGTACTGATGCATGCCACAACAGGATAAAATTAGGAAATTTAACATAAGAACAAGTGGGTATTTTTTAAAAAGCTTTTAGAAATCTTGAAAATGAAAAAAATGATTGAATTTTAAAATCAGCAGAATAACTAGACAAGACTCAGTTGCAGACAGAGTTAGTGAATTAGACAAGTGTTCTAAGTTTACCCAGAGCTCAGCACAGAAAGACACAGGAATTAAAAAATAAAAAGGCACATGGAAGGTAGAGAGGCTCTAACATGTCTAAAGGAATTGTAGCAGAAAATGGAGGAAATGATGGTGAAATCTTTGAAGTAATATTGAAGAGATATATGCTATAATTTTCTAAAATTGAAGAAACCCCAGTTCTTAGCTCCAGGTACTAAGCAAGATTAATACATACACATCAGAAGAAGTTAAATTAAAGTGAAAGTATAAAATATCAGGGATTAAAGGTAAAAATCTTAAAAGCTGCAATAGAGAAAGATAGATTGCCCTCTAAAGGATAAAATCAAAATGACAGTAGGCTTCTCATCAGCAAAAGTACAAGCCAGAGAAATATGGAATAATATTTAAAGTGCTGAGGTGAAATTACAGAATTTATTGCTCATTAAAACTATTATTCAAGAATGAAGACAGTAGAGACATTTTCAGACATACAAGGTATGTGAGTGGTCTATCTACAATCCCTTATTAAACAAATTATTAAGGGATACACTTAAACCAAAAGAAAAATGAATCCAGAAGAAAGGTATAGGACATAAGAAAAACGGTAAGCACATAATATAATATATATATAAATAGTCAAAATGAACTATAGTTCGTAAAAAAAAAAAAAATTGAGTGTTTCAAAAGAGAGCTAAAACATTCTGATAACAAAATGAAGAGCTCTTTAGTGGGTAGTTAAAACCTGCTTGGAAAGGGAGTAGGAATACTGAAAAATTTAAGTGTAAGTTTTAAGAAATTATAGATGACTTCTAAAAGAATAGAAATACAATCTATACCTTCCTAACTAGTTGGGGGAGGGGAAAGAAGATATAGAAAATGTTATCAGTGCAACAGAGGACAGGCAGAAGGTTGAGGGGTGAGAGGAGAGAAACAAAGTAAAAGCATGAAGAAAAAAATTTTAAATATAGAAATAAATCCAAGTATCAGTAAATATCCATATATGAGTGAGCAAAATAATGTAATGGATATTAAATTCACTTGTAAAATGAAAGAAGTGATTAGCTTGCAGTTTTAAAAAATCCATAAGACACACACCTAAAAAATAAAACAAAATCACAAAGATGAAAAATAATGATTAAAAAAAAGATACAGCATTGAAAATACCACAAAAAAATCTAATGGAGCAGTCTTAATATTAGACAGCATTTATGTACATATTTGAGTTTTAAAACATGCACGGATTCTTATAACTACCACCACAAACAGGATACAGAAGAATTTTAACACCTCAAAGAATTCACCGGTTCTGACTCTTTACAGTGAACCTCTTCCCCCACTGCTAACCTCTGGCAGTAATTGATCTGTTCTCTGTCCCTATCTGTTCTCTGTTTTATTTTTGAGAAAACTATGTGAAATCAGCCAGCATAATCTTTTGAGACTGGCATTGTTTTTAGTAGCAAAGTTGCCTGAATGCGCTTAACCATTTGCACCACACCGGCACCCTTGTTTATACATTACATTTAAGTATACACATGAAAATCTGGGAGAGTGTACACAGTGGTATCAGTGCTTACACAGAGGAATGGCATGGAGTAGGGAAAAGTAAAAAGAAGACTCTGCCTTTTGTGTTAAAAGTAAGTGTTTTAAAAGAGACAACCCATTTATAATAGCAAAAATGAAACTAAAATGCATAATATAACATAGCTGAACAATAAATGTCCAAAATTTATGTGTGCAAAGCTGTAAGACACTCCTGAAAGACATAAAATTAGACACGGACAGGTGGAAACGCATACCATGGAGAGGAAGAATCAATATCATAAAGATTTCAGTTCTTCCTAAATTAATGTGTAAATTTAATGTAATCACAATAAAAAACACAATCAAGTGTTTGTGGGGTTTTTTCCCGGATCTAGACAAGTTGATAATAAAGTTGTGAAGAGCAATCAAGAATTGAAACACTTACACACTGTAATTACTGATTTAGTTGTCTTTTTCCTGTGCTAGACTTTGAAGGGCTTATTGTTTTGGGCATCCCTAACATGTTGCTGTTAGGTGCCGTCGAGTTGGTTCCAACTCATAGCGATCCTGTGTACAACAGAACAAAACACTGCCCGGTCCTGCACCATCCTCACAATCGTTGTTATGCTTGAGCCTATTGTTGCAGCCACTGTGTCAATCCATCTCGTTTAGGGTCTTCCTCTTCTTTGCTGATCCTCTACTTTCCCAAGCATGATGTCCTTCTCCAGGGACTGATCCCTCCTGGTAACATGTCTCTAACATAATACCTGGCATTTTGTGTTGTTTTGGTTAGCTGCCATCAAGTTGGCCTCCAACTCCTGGCAACCCCATGCTCAATGGGACGAAATGCTGCTCGGTCCTGTGCCATCCTCATGATCAATTTCAGACTGGACCATTGTGATCCTTAGAGTTTTCATTGGCTGATTTTTGGAAGTAGATTACCAGGCCTTTCTTCCTTGTCTGCCTTAGTCTGGAAGCTCTGCTGCAACCTCAGCATCATAGCAACACATAAGCCTATACTGGCTGATGGGTGCTGGCTGTGCATGAGGTACATAGGCCAGGAATCAGTCCTGGGTCTCCCACATGGAAGGTGAGAATTCTACCACTGAACCACCATTGCCCCCTTGACATATAGTAGAAACTCCAAAATGACTGAATTTTTCTGAGGGCATAACCAGAATTGTTCCACCCCCCTTTGTATCATTTATGTCCCTGGCATGTAATAGAGAAACTAGCCCTTATTTATATTGCTCTATCTTTGTTATTTCAAGTAGTTTCTCTGAAGTTAAGTAGTTTGTTTTGTTTTGTTTTAACCTCAGTCCCTTGACGCCTTATTCGTGCAAATATAGTACTTTTTCAACTGATTGTATAATACTTTTTCACAAGTGCATTCTGCTTTTCACTGCAATGCTCCTCTGGAAACTGCCTAAATAAGTAGATCCTATTTTTACATAACAATGATATGTGTTATGATTCTAATAAAGTACTGAGAATCATAACCATTGTCAAAGGTCTGTCATCGAGTCAGAGACCTGGCTATAAGCGTGGTTGTTGTTGTGTCCCATTGAGTCGATTCCCACTCACAGAGTGTCTTAGTCATCTAGTGCTGCTATAACAGAAATACCACAAATGGATAGCTTTAACAAAGAGAAATTTATTTCTTCACAGTAAGGTGGGCTGAAAGTCCAAATTCAGGGTGTCAGCTCCAGGGGGAGGCTTCTTCTGTCTGTTGGTCTTCTCTTCAGTGTTCCCCCGGACTAGGAGCTTCTCGGCGCAGGGACCTCGGTCCAAAGGACGCGCTCTGCTCCCGGCACTGCTTTCTTGATGGTATGAGGTCCGCCACTCTCTGCTTGCTTCCCTTTCCTTTTATCTCTTACAAGAGATAAAGGTGGTGCAGGCCACACCTCAGGGAAACTCCCTTTACTTTGGATCAGGGATATGACCTGAGTAAGGGTGGTGTTACAATTCCACTCTAATCCTCTTTAACATGAAATTACAATCACAAAATGGAGGACAACCACACAATTGTGGGAATCATGGCCTAGCCAAATTGTTACACATATTTTTGGGGGGACACAGTTCAATCCATGACATAGAGACACAGTAGAACTGCCTTGGTGGGTTTCCCCTAGGTTGTAATCTTTCTGGGAGCAGATCACCAGGCCTTTCTCCCGTGGAATGACTGGTGGGTTCGAACTGCCGACCTTTCAGTTAGCAGCTGAGTGCTTAACCATTTCACCACCAGGGCTTCTTACTGTAAACATTAATGATTTGAAATGGTGATTATTATAATTAAAACGCCATATTTGTACAATGATCATGCAAGGCATTTCAGTATTCAGTAAAGTATGCACACAGTCCATATAAAAATGCATCTCCTCGATGGTATAAATTTGACTTAAACAACCCAGTCACCATCTTAAATATTTTATTTCTTTTCCTAGAGTTTAGCAGCATCTCAGGGTATGATTTGGATAAGCTATTTCCTTTTTTAGGGAAGCTTGAATTTCTAACTTTTTAAAAAGTAGAAGATACCTCCTGTAGAAAGCAAAAGCAAGAAGTTCAGTTTATTTCATTGACCATAAAATTGAAGAAGCTGAGATTTGTTTTGTTTTGTTTCCTCCAAAACAAAATAACTGTTGTGAGACTAAATGGGCAGCTTCTATCTGGAGGTGAGATGAGAAGGGACATGGGAAATCAGGGCTGGAAAGGAGGAGTGTGCTGTCACAGTATAGGGAGAGCAATTAGGGTCACATACAATGTATGTATAAATTTTTGTATGAGAGACTAACGTGAATTGTAAACTTTCACTTAAAATACAACAATAAAAAAAAGATTAAGTCCTATTGATGAGCTAATGGATATTAAATCAGAAGTCTGAATAAAATTTTTTTAAAAAGCTGTTGTATTATAGCAACATGATTTCAGATGAGAGTTCATGAACCCAAATTTTAGTGAGCCATTTTTCCAATCCCTGCAACCCTGGGGTTTCTTTTCCAGAAGTCCTACTTGGATATCATCACAGACATGGAACAATTTTACATGCACAGTGTTTTTTCCCTTTTGTGAATACTTGGAGGATTTTGTACACTTTTGTAATCCAGATTTCAGCAGACCTAGAGAAGACTGGGTCACACCCCAGTCCATTGCTCTCTCTTAAGATTTAGACAAGCCCCTGGAAGTTTCTCATGGTCCCTATAGCTGTCGGTTTCTGTTTCCATGGAATTAGTTTAGATTATAGATTTTTACTGAGAGGTGCAGAAATCAGTTTGGCCTTTTTTTCTGGGTTCCTGAGAGCTGGACTGTACTGAGGCTAATGAGTGAAAGCTGACCAAGAAGGACCACCTGGGGGCCCAGTGCTGACTAAGCCTCACAAGGCATGATATAATCTATCATGACCATGCAGTGAGGCCAGTAAAAGCCCTGAGCCCTGAGGCTCAGATGAAGCTTTCTGGTTGGTAAGATGAACATATGCTCCCAGGAGGGTAGCACGTCCACTTGTGACATGAAAGCTCCATGCTGGGACCTCTCTCAGTCCTTGCCCTAGGCTTCTCTTCATTTGTATCATTTTTTGTTATATTAAAGTTGTTATTGCAGGTATGGTGTTCCCTGTAAGATATGTGAGTCATTCCAGTAAATTATAGAACCTGAAAAAGTAGTGGGGGCTGTCAGGTCTGAAGTGGAGGGAGTCACGTGGACTGAGAAGCTTGTGGCTGGTACCCACTGACCTAGCCCTGGGTGGCTAGGGATGAGAGAGAGAGGGGCTGCATGGTCAGCCTGGGGTCTGAATTGAACGGGGAAGGCTAATCTGAGATTTCTACAGGATGCAGTTGGTGTATGGAGTGGGTTTTGTTATGTACCACACAATTTGGTGATCTTAGTCTCCCTGGACTGAGCTTTGTTTACCCTGACATCACATTTTACCCATCTGAGGCAAACTCTCACCATCTGTACAACTTTGAGCCAAGCAGGAAATTTTGTCCCTTTCTGTGGATCCTACAAAAGTTGTTGATGACTGTGTCACAGATTTTACTAAAGGTTTGGGGAGGTTGAAAGGTATTTATAGCTCAAAAAAGAAATAATGTTTGTATGCTCCAACTCCAACCTCCTGCCATGTTACTTAACCTACTTCCTCACTTCTAGCCCCCCTTCTCTTCTGCTGACTGACCTCTTATCTCTGCCTCTGTCCAGTCCAACCTAGGGTAGGCAGTGTAGCTGGCTCTTTGCTACCTTGGCTTCACCTGACCCTTGCACTCAGTGACTTACCTTCTTCTCTGTCCCTCTCCTTTTTATTCCCAAACTTACATAGATATTTTCTTTAACATAGGTGACTTCATTCTAAGAAGAATTCTGATACCAGCTTTTATGAGAGTAAGTTTTCTTACCTTGCTGTATTCTGGATCACGTTCTCTTGTTCATCTTCCTTTTCTAAAAAATTTTGTCTCCCCTCCCCCATTTCTTTCTCCTCCTCCTCCATCCCCTGCGCCAAACACACCATATAGCTCTAGTCTCAAGACTTTGTCCTCCAAAGGCCATTGGAGGGTTGCCCCTACAAGAAAATGGTGGTGTTCTTCTGCATTGTGACATGTTTGTTTATGAGCTGGTGGTGATGATGTGAGACTTGTTGTTTTTCACAACTGGTTAAGAAGTAGGGTATTTTTTCCCTACTTCTACCCAAGCCTTTTCCCTTAGCCCAGTACCTCAGCCTGAGCCCTACAGTTATCCTTTTGAAATTTGTTTTTCAGGCTTTGCAAACTCTTTAAAGGTAGGTAAAGGTAAAAAGAAGGAGACATAGGTTTAATTAGGCATATTTCTCAAAAAAGCAGAAAAGGTAAAACATAAACTCCCAAGTTCTTACAAGCTGCTGTTATTCACATAGATGTGGCAAAAACACGTTTTACCCTTTTTTTTAGGAGGCCCGTCTACCTTATTTTGTCCATCTTCTTTCTCTTTTTGATTATGCCTTTGAAAACAATGATCCTTCTCCAAATCTAGCGTAATGTTGCAGAGTTCAGAAATACTGTTAAATTAAACATACCAGGTAACTTACTCCTTCTGTTCTTACGCCTTCTGTAGCTGTTTTGCTGTTTAAATCTTCATACTGTTTACTGTTGAGCTCCTTTCCACCCACTCCCTAATTTGCCCTGTTCTTTTTCATAATCCTGGACTGAACACCTGCCTTCACACTGTTTTGGAATTCTACTCTTAGCTGCCCCTCTGCTGGAGTCTTCGTATGTTTCCTCACACCATGAGCAACTATTGTTCTTAGTGACTAAATTCCAATATTGTTCCTACTCAGCTGTCATTTCTGATTAGTCAATAGCTTTTGGAAAAGATCGTTGTCTTTATACTTCTGGGATTCAGGTAGGCACATTTCAAATATGTCTTCACTAAGTCTGAAAAACAAATATAAAATCAGAAGGCTGAAAGGAGCTTGAGGAGAGAACTGTGTATTACCCTCATTGGTTGGGCTGTTGGACATAAACACATCCTGGCATAGGCTTGGTAGAATGAAAAGGCTCTGTGGAGTAACAGATGATTTCCAGGGAGGAAATCAGAAGACAGGTTTAAATACCTGCCCTGGTGTTTCTAGCTAGGTGAACTTGAACAAATTGCTTAAGTTCGCTGAACCTTGGTCAGTTTCTGCTTTTGTAGAATGGGAAGAATACTACCTGCCTCCATAGCATGGCAGGTGCTGGCCAATAAGGTGCCTTTGTGCAAAATATAAAAAAGTCCCCCACTGTGTAGACATAGCCCCAAAGGCACACATGGGAGCAAAGGGAACACAAGCTAGATTTTAGCCTCCACTTGCCCCTCAGCTGGGCATCCTGATGCTTTGCATAACCTAAACCCTGTACAGCAGCCAAGCTCCAGAGGTGTGCTGTCTTCCCCGATCAGAGCAAGCCTTGGGGAGAGGCTGGCCAGGGGTACAATAGTGGAGCCCACCTGGTTGCTCGGCAGGGATTTAGCACCTTAAGAAGGTGTCTGCCTTTTTACCTTCTAAGGGATCTTGAGTTCACACTGATTTCTCTGTATTTTCATCACACCATTAACAATGGCATGTTAACATATTAGCTCAAAGGTGTCACTCTTGGAGAATGTGCTCAGGGAAGCATTCCTTTTCCCTGTGGGTTCCCACCCTCCACCCTCTACTTCACAGATTGTTGGAGGATTAAAGTAGACCACAAATGGGAAATCATCTGGAACATGATACCAAACACTGGATTTCTCAGTTGTTTTTCTTTTACGTTCCTTTAGGATATTCTGGCATTTGCCTAGGCTCTCTCCTACTATTTTCTATTCCAGTGGTTTCCAAAGTAGGGTGCTTGACCCTCCAAGAAATATGAAAGATGCTTCATTGAGGTGTGAGGGGAAAAAAAGTTATTTTATTTATATTTATTTTAAAGAAATTAAGCTTTACCAATATTTGATATATGAATTGACATACGTACTTTATGGATACAGTTACAAATAAACCAGTTGCCATTGAGTCATTTCCGACTCATGAGGACCCCATGTGTTTCAGAGTAGGGTTTTCAATGGCTGATATTTTGGAAGTAGATTGCCAGGCCTTTCTTCTGAGGTGCTTCTGGGTGGACGCAAACCTTCAACCTCCTGATTAGCAGCCAAGCAAGTAAACCATTCGCACCACCCAGGGCCTCCACAATTATAAATAGATAGACTCATTTATGTGTAAATGGGTGAGCATGCTAAGCTTTACTTCTGTGTTATAGCTAAGTGGTAAAACTGAAGACTCAGTTCTCACACCTCTGTAGCCACAGAATCCTCTAAATGCAAATACATTTGGTATTCTTCTCTACCTGCTTTTGATTTATATAGTAAGTAGTTTCCCTCTGCTTTATCTTTCCAGACAGAGCTTTATAAATCTTCTAGTGAAATTTTTTTTCAAATTGGGGTCCTTTTGGTTTAATCCTAGAAATATAATACAAGATAATAAGAATTTATTTTATTTTAGGTAGCCTGGGCTGGATGACATTAAGCAAGTTACTTAACCTTTCTGTGCCTTGGTTTCCTCCTCTGTAAAATGGGAATAATCAGAGTACCTACTTCATAGGGTTAATGTGACAATTAAAAGAGTTAACATTCATGAAATTCTTATAGGGTCAGCCATATATTAAGCACAATAAGAGTTTGCAGCTGCTATAATTATCATCCTCATCTACATCCCTAGGAGAGGTGTCCTCTACACCTAGATGTAAACTGGAACTAGAAGGACTAGTCTCAGCTCTGGATTAATTTACTTACTTAACAAATATATACTAGTGGTCTCTTGCTCCACTCTCTTGTCAACCTGGTGCTCTGTTTGGTGGTCTGTCTCCCTTTGTCATCAGTTTGTGGTCACATTCTCATGCCACAGCAGTCCACTTTCCAGTGGGCTCAGATTCTATTTCTGTTTAGAAAGGGGCTTGAGTCTTTGCTGTGCAGAATCACTAAACACTGTGGATTTCTAGACATTTGACATTTTAAGATACAGATAGACTTTTTCCCTACATTATTAATTCAGTATGTCATTGCTGTCAACTCCTTGGTTATTATTCGTGCCCTGAAAGGTTTGCTTATTGTTCAAACTGTTCTGCTTTCATAGATTTCTTTCTGGGGATGATTCCTCCAGATTGACTCATAGTGTATTCTTCTATCCTACCTCATCTTTAAAAAGGATATTTTTTCTCTTTCCCAAATCACAATCTTATGAGACTGTTGGACATTCTCAGAATTTAATATTCTTTTCAACGAACTGAAACACTGGTAGAGGGCTAGAGGTTCTCTGTGTAATATGTTGCATGAAAAAATAGCAAGTTTAGACTTAATTATTTTATTATTGAACACTTCTGTATTCTTTTCTCTCTCTCTCTCTCTCTCTCTCTCTCTCTCTCTGAAGAGATGGTTTTTATAAAAGCTCAGTAAAATTCCTATTATAGTAGGTCCAGATATGGGTAGAAAGAAAAGGGGAGATTATAAAGATGGGAGTTTATGCTATATTTCCTCTTTCCAGTCCTTTTACTTCTCATACACAAAAATACAAGAATGTTCCCTAAATATTTTTTTTTTTTATTGTACTTCAGGTGAAGGCTTACAGAACAAATAGTTTCTCATGAAACAGTAGTACACATATTGTTTTAT
>NW_004443994.1:4382499-4403212 GCF_000243295.1 Trichechus manatus latirostris
TCACTGGACTACTGTACCTTATTAGTCCCATTTGGTTTGACGGGGCTGTCTACTCCCAGGCTGAACGGTGAACCTCTAAATATTTATTTTGCTGTGACTTGTTCTGTGTCCTAATACAAACTTCCTGTGATTTGTATCATGAACAAGACTGGATATTTCATTTTTCCAACATAATGGGCTAAGAATAAAATCTTGGTACTGGAATTGAAAGTTGTATAATCCAGGCAAAGGAAATGGACATTTATTGGATGTTATTGCTGCTTTCGTAGCACTAATGACATTATGAAAGCTCTTTGAGTAATATAATTTGAAATATTTCTGTATTTCAGGTCATGCAGGACAAGATCATCTGCCTTCCGAAAAGAGTGCAGCCCTCTCAGAACCATTCTTCTGTTTCGAATGTCTCCCAAGCGGTTGCCAGTACCACTCCACTGCCTCCACCTAAACCGTCTGCTACTAACCCTGCCACTGTGGAAATGAAAGGACTGAAGACAGATTTGGACCTCCAGCAGTACAGTTTTATAAACCAGATATGTTATGAGCGAGCCCTCCACTGGTATGCCAAATATTTCCCTTACCTTGTCCTCATCCATACCCTGGTCTTCATGCTCTGCAGTAACTTCTGGTTCAAATTTCCTGGATCCAGCTCCAAAATAGAACATTTCATCTCAATCCTGGGGAAGTGCTTTGACTCTCCGTGGACCACACGGGCTTTGTCTGAAGTATCTGGGGAGGACTCAGAAGAAAAAGACAACAGGAAGAACAATATGAGCAGATCCAACACTATCCAGTCTGGTCCAGAAGGCAGCCTGGTCAACTCTCAGTCTTTAAAATCAATCCCTGAGAAGTTTGTGGTTGACAAATCCACTGCAGGGGCCCTGGATAAAAAGGAAGGTGAGCAAGCCAAGGCCTTATTTGAGAAGGTAAAGAAGTTCAGGCTGCATGTGGAAGAAGGTGATATCCTGTATGCCATGTATGTTCGCCAGACTGTCCTTAAGGTTATAAAATTTCTGATCATAATTGCATATAATAGCGCTCTGGTTTCCAAAGTCCAATTTACCGTGGACTGTAATGTTGACATCCAGGACATGACTGGATACAAAAACTTTTCTTGCAATCATACCATGGCACACTTGTTCTCAAAACTTTCCTTTTGCTACCTGTGCTTTGTAAGTATCTATGGATTGACGTGCCTTTATACCTTATACTGGCTGTTCTATCGTTCTCTGAGGGAATATTCTTTTGAGTATGTTCGGCAGGAGACTGGAATTGATGATATTCCAGATGTGAAAAATGACTTTGCTTTTATGCTTCATATGATAGATCAGTATGACCCTCTCTATTCCAAGAGATTTGCAGTGTTCCTATCTGAAGTCAGTGAAAACAAATTGAAGCAGCTGAACTTAAATAACGAGTGGACTCCCGATAAACTGAGGCAGAAGCTACAGACAAACGCCCATAACCGACTGGAATTGCCTCTTATCATGCTCTCTGGCCTTCCAGACACTGTTTTTGAAATCACAGAGTTACAGTCTCTAAAACTTGAAATCATTAAGAACGTAATGATACCAGCCACAATTGCGCAGCTAGACAATCTCCAAGAGCTCTCTCTACACCAGTGCTCTGTCAAAATCCACAGTGCAGCTTTATCTTTCCTGAAGGAGAACCTCAAGGTCTTGAGCGTCAAGTTTGATGACATGAGAGAACTGCCCCTCTGGATGTATGGACTCCGGAATCTGGAAGAGCTGTACCTAGTCGGTTCTCTAAGTCATGATATTTCTAAAAATGTCACCCTTGAGTCTCTGCGGGATCTCAAAAGCCTTAAAATTCTCTCTATCAAAAGCAATGTGTCCAAAATCCCTCAGGCGGTGGTTGATGTCTCCAGCCATCTCCAGAAGATGTGCGTACATAATGATGGCACCAAGCTGGTGATGCTCAACAACTTGAAGAAGATGGTCAACCTGACGGAGCTAGAACTGGTCCACTGTGATCTGGAGCGAATTCCTCACGCTGTGTTCAGCCTGCTCAGCCTCCAGGAACTGGACCTGAAGGAAAATAATCTGAAGTCTATAGAAGAAATTGTTAGCTTTCAGCACTTGAGAAAATTGACAGTGCTAAAACTGTGGCATAACAGCATCACCTACATCCCAGAGCATATAAAGAAACTCACCAGCCTGGAGCGTCTCTCTTTTAGTCACAATAAAATAGAGGTGCTCCCTTCCCACCTCTTCCTCTGCAACAAAATACGATATTTGGACTTATCCTACAATGACATTCGATTTATCCCACCTGAAATAGGAGTTCTACAAAGTTTACAGTATTTTTCCATCACTTGTAACAAAGTGGAGAGCCTCCCAGATGAACTCTACTTCTGCAAGAAACTGAAAACTCTAAAGATTGGGAAAAACAGCCTATCAGTACTTTCACCGAAAATAGGGAATCTACTGTTCCTCTCCTATTTAGATGTTAAAGGAAATCACTTTGAACTCCTTCCTCCTGAACTGGGTGACTGTCGGGCTCTGAAGCGAGCTGGTTTAGTTGTCGAAGACGCTCTGTTTGAAACTCTGCCTTCTGATGTCCGGGAGCAAATGAAAACAGAATAACTTATTTTTCTTTAAAGTTTGACTGAAACACGCTACTACCAAATACAGTATAATTAGGTAGTCTTAATGCCTTTCCTATTTTGTTGTTTTTTCTTTTTAACATGAAACAAAATGTACACAAGATTGAGTAAGGAGTATGTATATTTTTAATAAAAATTTACTTGTATTTTTTTCAGTATTAACATTTTAAAGTTTTATTCGTCCTGGAACCTAATATATCTAGTGTTTTCTACTGGCAGAAACAGATGGTTCCATCTGTATTTTGTGGTGGTGTTGTTTCAGTCCATTGTTGTGAAAGGGAGGAAGTTTTGAGTTGCATGCTTTTCAGTATTTTTTTAATACGTGAAAGTATTTTGCCAAGGTCATTGTTCACTTGTTTACACCTGTCCAGGGTCTTATTTTTGTTTTCATTGTGTGTTGTATACCAAGGAATCTGTACTAATTATTTCAATACCAGCTGCCATCTTCATTGGCCAAGTCCTTCATTCTACACTGAAAACTTCTGCAGAGCGTAAATTCGCTTAAGTGCGTTGTCACAGAGTATTGTTTTTAAATCCTCCCCCAACAGAAACCTAAATTATATTATTTCATACACCTGACAGTTACACTTATCATTAGGCAAGGAATTTATGAGTGGGTAACAACAATAATCTTCAATGGCGGGCATGCTTGAATTGATCATCTGTAATTTAACTGATTTGCGTTTTCACCAACATTTTAAAAACATCCTTTAAAAGCTATACACAAAGGCTTCCCTGCCCTCCTTTAATCTCAATACTGCTATGTAGTACTGGCGAACAACCTTAGAGAACTAGATTTATTGTAATATTCTAGTCAGTAATTACATTTAAAAATCATAGAATTAGAAGCCTGTTTTTTGAGTAATTTAATCATCTTTGATATCTGGATATGCGGGGGCATTGGCTGAAAAAAATTTCTCTACTAAAGCATTGTTAAATAGATGGTGCACTCCACTCAAGCTCTCTCCTTTCCTCTGGGCCGTGTGGCAGTGATAATCTATTCAAGTTCTGCCTGTTGCTCAAAATAATCTACTTATATATTCATCAGTTTCCCTGAAGCCTGGTCATGCTGGGAATGCTAGTGATGTAAGCTCTGGAACTCTGTGTGCTCTCTTTGGCTTAAAATAAGTATCTCATCTAAAATGGTTCTGTTATTTATTTTTTTTTAAGTGAATAAATTGCTAAGTGGTTTTCACTTAGCAATAATTTCTGCCTGGTGGTCAGTAGAGCTTTTATTCACCTTAGGACTTAAAATCCAACACAGTGTGCGTCGTGGGCAAATTGTTTACTGACCATTAAGCTGTGTTGAACAAGAAAATGAAATACACTATTTGACCTCAATCCAAGACCAGTACTACTGATCATATGGACTTTGTTTTATGCATCGAATTCACACTGACCTTTTCCAGAGCCCTTGTCTGAGCTGAAAAACTTTTGTGACTTAATGAAGGAAAGGAGGAAGAAAATTGGGGGGTTTCAAAATGCTGCTTTTAAAAAATTGCTCCTTGATAATGGTGAATTCGCTCAATGCCACTTTGAATAATACACAGAACGCAACTGTAGGAGCAGCTCGACAGATGTATGTACCTCGATCGTGTTTTAAATTCTTGTGCTACATCATGGGGTGAAGGATTAGGGAAGGATGTGCTTTTCATTTGTTTAATAATCTAATCATGTCAACCAAAGTGCTTCACAGTTTTGCTAAGTGTTAAACTTTTAGAATGGTGATGTTGCATAGCTGATTTATTTAGACCTGAAAATGAAATAGTAATAATATGGTTTGAAATAATAGCATGGCCCTGTTTCTTGTAGGATAAAATATTCAATTCCAGAATATTGTTGGGATCCTAATTATGAACAGTGCATTGTATTTAGAAACATAACCTTGTCTGTTTTAAGCAAACAAAAACAAAAACTTAGCAGATTGTCCATGGCCGAGCATGGCCAAAACACCCTGTTGGAAGGTAAGCTGAGGCAGCTGCTGGTAATACACTGGGTGCACTCTTTTTCTGGATAAAATTTATAGTTATTTTCTATATCACCTTTCAAAAGGGATCTATTCAGGTTAAAAATCATATTTTATGCTGAAGTCTTTAGCATTAATTGATAATCTCATATGGGCTCATAACTGAAATAAGTTACTGATAACTAGCTTTTATCACTTGTAGCAATTTGCTCAAAATTCCAAAAGAATTTGACTTGTTTTCTTAATGATTTCACAGGCTGACCCCCAGCCTAAGTTTTAAATAACATCCAGTAAATCAGTACAGTTCTAGGATTTTACGTGTTAACTAAAAAAGAAAATCTGTAAATGTTTCTATTCGATTTTATAAAAATTTGAAAGTCTCAAACTTAATTAAATCTAAATTTCCCGACTCTGGCCCTTTTTAATGTTGTAATTTTTTGTTCACACGCTTATGTAAAAAGCATTTGATTACTATTTAGCCTTTAAATGGAAAACTCAGGTAAATGAACTGCTGACTTTTCTAACATCCTTTAACTGATCAACTAAGTGTATAGGGGGTATTTACTTAATCACTTTCTGTATTTTACAAGTGCTCTTGCTAAAAAAAAGGAACAACTCGCTCTATTTCTCCAACCTTTATAAGATCCATGAGAAACTGCTTATGTAAATACGAAAGCACCATATTTATTCATACCTCCTATGGCTGTTTGCAGCCCATGGTGGGTAAGCTTTTTTGGTCAGCTTTAATGGTTACATATAGAACAAGCAATTGTCTGGTGATGGTCTAGTTGAAATGGAGTATATAAGTATATCCCCATGGAACCCACCTAAAAAGATCACATTTCAGAAAATCAGTGCAATTTCTTGTTGTGTGTTGTGGGTTTTGTTCTGTTTTTAACCCAGCACCACCAATATAGAGGTTCTTGATACAGTCAGACCTGGTATTTACAATTATAAAATATTTTTATTTTTCATCTACCCTTTTCCCTGTCATTACATTTCCCATGTGGCTGTTTTAATGAGTCCTAACAATTGACATAGCGTCCTGTGCGGCAGGCACTACTTTTGCAGAAAGGCTTGGAAACTAGGACCACTGCAAGGATTTTATTCCTGTAGAGATGCCTCTTTACCTGGCTCTCGATCTATGTTAGTGGAGGGGAGCTTAAATAACCCAAAATCTCCTCTGGGTTACTTGGAATGAGGGAAGTCTAAGTTCTTCAATATGCTATTTTCTTATTGCTGATACCAAGACACAGAAAACAAAATTTTTATTTATTGATATCTCTTGTTACCATTTCCCCTAAGAGCAGTTTTGCTGTTGTTTTTATTTTCCTAATTCTACTATAAGAAAAGTCCATTTTTTACATAGTTTATTTTACTGTCTAATTTCATACCAAATACCTGATAAATAGTAATAATATATTTAAAGGAGAACATTTACAATCCATCATTATGGAAACCGTCAGCAGTACTTAGTAGTGAACAAATAAATTCAACATAAACTGTTTTAGAGACTAAATTAAGAGTCAACTAACATTCTCCCTTCATCCTGAAGGTAATAATGCTATTCAGACAGTTCACATGTTTGGTAGGATCTCAATAACTCAGGGTAGAGTTCCATACTAACCTTCCAAAATAAATTTGCAAAATAGCACAATTGTTGGAAAGGGTCTATAGGATTTTCTCGTTTTTTCTTGTCTATTCAGAAACATGGTAAGGAAATCTGGACAGTCTCAGCTAAAACTGCCATCGATTTTTCAAACTTGGGCTTCAATGACATCCTTCTGATCCAATTTTATGCCAGCCTTCCAAAGGAGATATCCACTCTTCCTCCATCTTGCAGGGCCTTTCACTAATAATGGGGACATCCTTAAGTTCATTTGGAGAGGGGAGCATCTCTCCCATCTGCCACCTCCCCCTCCCCCACCCAAGGAATTTTGTTTTTATCAGAAGACCTTGAAAAGGGGTATATAACTTTGGACAATGTAATTTCTTGGTCATGTTAAGTAACAGCTTCTATGCTTGGTTTTTAATGTATAAATTCACCTGATTCTGCCTCTTTGATGAATATTCTTCTTGGGGTCGGAACCCCATGCCTTATGTTTCCTTTGCTGCTTGTTTTCTCTCACCGTCTGTACATGTTCAGATTGTGTCAAATGCTGGCAAACCCTCTAAGACTGTCGAGAAAAATGCTTGAAAGTTGATTGTCTTATTGTAAATTCTTGATAAAAAGTGTTGTTATTTGGCTATGTAGTACATAGGAAGAGAAAATAACTTAAATAAAGTCATTTTTGTAATTTAAAATTGAGACCTGTCCCTTTCTTATTTGTTTTTAGAAGTCATGTTTGTCTTTGCATGTCTTAAACTGTCACAAAGGCTCCCTGTGCTCTGCAGGAAATAGGCTGCTGGGTGTCTACTATGCATTCTTTCACTTTCTGTTGAGCTAGTTTCTGCAATTGTGACTAATTATTTCCTTCCTTAATTCACTGTACTGCATCTACCTAAGGTGCCCCTGGAGTTTCATTTGGGTAATTAGTGCCTTAATATGTAATCTGGAGTGCAATTTCTGTGCATTTGCCAGATCAGATTGCACACTGGCTGTCCAGCCCAGCTTTCAGTAAATACTTTTATGGTAATGACTGTGGTTACTTAAAGGAATCAGTGTGGTTCTGCACAGCTAGGAGGCCTCCCCTAATTAACCAGCTTCATTCACTGCCAGCTTAGGGACGCATACGACAAAGAAACTTTATATGCCACTGATGCATAAGAAAATTGCCATCAGTAACTTTCTAAGTTAAATGGTTACCTTACATATTTGTCGGTAGTTATTTACGACCCCATTTATTTTACTGATGGTCAACTCTTTGGAGAAGAATGACTATTGAGATGGGGAGGGTTGGAGAGTGTCCTGATAGAAATCATGTGAATGTGAGTATCAGGAACTTAGAAGTGATCACATGGTATCTCTGAAGAAAATTTGAAGACAAGAGCTAGGAAATGCAATAGATGAGAGACATCTGGTGATTGCAGTGCAATTTGCTGACAAGAAAAAGGCTGTGTCCACTGCCACCCTCTACTGTCCCATCTTCCAGTCCTTTCATTTACTCAGAATATTGATATAAACCCTGAAATTAAATAAATTTATCCAGTTATTTGTTATTGTTGGCTAGCAGGATATAGGCATTTTGGCTTGGGTGGAGAAGAGACATCAAGAATAAGAAGGAAGTCATTTAAGTCAATTTGAGACTCAGTGGTACTCACACAACCGTAGCACAAGGCCTGCATATTTCTGAATGTAAGCTTGCATCTCATCTAAAACAGCCAGGTAGGAAAAAAGTGAAAAGCTGTTCATAAGCTGCAGTATTTTCTTGCATGCGTCTTTGAGTACAGGTTGTACTTTAGATTTCATATTTAAACATATTTGAACAAAGCAATGTGTAAATAAACATTTATATGATCAAGCTTTCCATAAATGTTAATGAGTACTTTCAGAGTATTTGCATATTTTGCATGAAAGATACAGGATTAAGCAAAGGTATTATTACCAAACACCTAAGCTGAACTCGCCCATTCCGATTATTTTGATTCAGGAGTTCTTCGTTATAAAATTCAGGAACAAGTTGAAGACAGACTTTCTCTTTAGTATAGTTTTTAATCCTTTAGGGAATTAATTTTATTTCAACTCAAACTGCATCTGAACATCTACCATAAAAAAAAAAAAAAAAAAGATTGGTTCAATTCTTACTACTATTCTCAGAAAACATACCTTAGGAAAACTGACACGAAAGAGGCAACGTGTAAATTTTGCATTTTATGACTTCTCCATAGTTATTACAAGAAAAAAAAAATCAACTTCCCAGCCATGTTTTTTTTTAAATATGTACTCATTAAACAATTTCTACGTGTACAGTTCAATGACCATGGTTACATACTTTACATTGTGTCACCATTCTCACTCTGCCCGTATTGCTTTAACACCATTAATTCAGACTCTATGCCCATTAAAGTTCTCATCGGTGCTTTAGAGTTACTGTTGTCAATTAGCTCTCGTATGGATAATTCTTTAAAACCGTGTAATGCTCAAGGCAAGCATTCTTTATTAATTGAGCTAAACTGTTGTTTAGTTTAAAGATAACTTCACAGGATAGTTTTGGCTCAAGGTTTAAAGATTTTTTTCCCCAGTCTCAATGGATTTACTAAGTCTGGTTTCCCTGAGAATTTGAAGTTCTGTTCCACGTTGTTCCTCCTTTTAATCAGGATCCATATATTGAATTCTTGATCAAAACAGTATTGGTAGCCGGACACCATCCATTTCTTCTGGTCTCATGACAAATAGTAGTTTATGAAGGCAAGTAGACCTGCAGTCCATTTCCTTCTGCAATTCCTGGGTCTCCTTCCTCTGTTGATCCCAGGCAAATAGAGACCAATTGTCCTATCTTGGGTGGTCACTCACAAGCTTTTAGACCCCAAGCAGTACTCACTGAACTAGGAGGTAGAATAGAAACTCCAAAGACAACATTAGGCCAATTGACTGGAAAGACCCATGAAACCATGACCCTAAACCTTTAAAACAAGAAAGCTAAATCCATGAGATGTTTAGTTGTACCTAAGTAATACCAACAGCTGCAGCTTTTTTTTTTTTTGTACTGCTGTTTTTTTAAATTTATATAGAACACTATATTTGCCATTTTGCCCTTTTTTTCTAGTGCATAGCTTAATGTAGTTGTCATTATCAGTAGGTGTCGTCATTAGGTGCTGTCGAGTCAGTTCCAACTCATAGTGACCCTATGTACAGCAAAACAAAACATTGCCTGGTCCTGCACCAGCCTCACAATCGTTAGTATGTTTGAGCCCATTGTTGCAGCCACGGTGTCAATCCAATTCGTTAAAGGTCTTCCTCTTTTCCACTGACCCTCTACTTTACCAAGCATGATGTCTTTCTCCAGGGACTGGGTCCTCCTGATAACATGTCCAAGGTAAATGAGACGAAGTCTCGTCATACTCACTTCTAAGAAGCAACTTTGGCTGTACTTCTCCCAAGACAAATTTGTTCATTCTTCTGGCAGTCCATGATATATTCAGTATTTTTCGCCAGTGCCATAATTGAAATGCATCAATTCTTCTTCAGTCTTCCTTATTCATTATCCAGCTTTCACATGCATACGAGGCAATAGAAAACACCATGGCTTGGGTCAAGTGCACCTTAGTCCTCTAGGTAGCATCTTTGCTTTTTAACACTGTAAAAAGCTCTTTTGCAGCAGATTTGCCCAACGCAATACATCATTTGATTTCTTGACTGCTGCTTCCCTAAGTGTGGATTGTGGATCAAAGTAAAATGAAATCCTTGACAACTTCAATATTATCTCCATTTCTCATGATGTTGCTTATTGGTCCAATGGGGAAGATTTCTGTTTTCTTTATGTTAAGTCATAATCCATACTGAAGGCTGTAGTCTTTGACCTTCATCAATAAGTCCTTCCAGTCCTCTTCACTTTCAGCAAGCAAGGTTGTGTCATCTGCATATGACAGGTTGTTAATGAGTCTTCCTCCAATCCTGATGCTATGTTCTTCCTCATATAGTCCAGCTTCTTGGATTATTTGCTCAGCATACAGATTGAATAAGTATGGTGAAAGGATACGACCCACATGCACACCTTTCCTGACTTTAAAACACGCAGTATCCCCTTATTCTATTTGAACGATTTCCTCTTGATCTATGTACAGGATCCTCATGAGCACAATTAAGTGTTCTGGAATTCCCATTCTTTGCAATGTTATCCATAATTTGTTATGATCCATACAGTTGAATGCCTTTGCATAGTTAATAAAACACAGGTAAACATCTTTTGGTATTCTCTGTTTTCAGCCAAGATCCATCTGACATCAGCAATGATATCCCTCATTCCACATCCTCTTCTGAATCCAGCTTGAATTTCTGGCAGTTCTCTGTTGATGAACGACTGCAACCGTTTTTGAATTATCTTCATCAAAATATTACCCAAAATATTAATGGTATTGTTCAATAATTTCCACATTCTGTTGGATCAGCTCCCTTTGTAATGGGCACAGATATGGATCTCTTCCAGTCAGTCATCCGGGTAGCTGTCTTCCAAACTTCTTGGCATAGATGAATGAATACCTCCAGCCTTACATCCGATTGTTGAAACATCTCAATTGGTATTCTGTCAATTCCTGGAGCCTTGTTTTTTTCCAATGGTTTCAGTGTAGCTTGGACTTCTTTCTTCAATACCATCGGTTCTTGATCATATGCTACCTCCTGAAATGGCTGAACATCAACCAATTCTCTTTAGTACTATGACACTGTGCATTCCTTCCATCTTCTTTTGATGCTTCCCGCGTCATTCACTATTTTGCCCATAGCATCCTTCAGTATTGCAACTTGAAGCTTGAGCTTTTTCTTCAGTTCTGTCAGCTTGAGAAGTGCTAAGCGTGTTCTTCCCTTTTGGTTTTCTAACTCCAGGTCTTTGCACATGTCATTATAATACTTTGTCTTCTCAAGCCACACTTTGAAATCTTCTATTCAGTTCTTTTACTTCATCATTTCTTCCATTCGTTTTTAGCTTCTCTACATTCAAGAGCAAGTTTCAGAGTCTCTTCTGACATCCATTTTGGTCTTTTCTTTCCTATCTTTTTAATGACCTTTTTTTTCCTCCTTGTATGATGTCCTTGATGTCATCCCACAACTTGTCTGGTCTTCGGTCATTAGTGTTCAATGCATCAGATCTATTCTTGAGATGGTCTCTAAATTCAGGTAGGATATACTCAAGGTTGTACTTTGGCTCTCATGGACTTGTTTTAATTTTCTTCAGCTTTAACTTGAACTTACATGTGAGCAATTGATGGCCTGCTCCACAGTTGGCCCCTGGCCTTGTTCTGACTGATAATATTGAGCTTTTCCATCGTCTCTTTTTACAGATGTAGTTGATTTGATTCCTATGTATTCCATCTGGTGAGACCCATGTGTATAGTCACCATTTATGTTGTTGAAAAAAGGTATTTCCACCCAATAATTAATTCTCCAAACATTTAAATGTCCCCAGAGTTCCAAAAGTTATTTAAACTTTTCATTTACCCTTACTTTTATGCAAGCTTTCCCTAAGCCAGTCCAGAAAGCCCAAAGTTGAAACAGGAAAGAGAATTTAAGACTTACTTAAGAGCTCAGCTGCTAACCAAAACTTTGGCAGAAAAAAAAAGAAAGAAAGAAGGTATTTCCAATGAATAACAAAATTCAATCATGTGATCTCCAACATCGTTTCTGTCCCCATGGCCTTATTTTCCAACTACTGATCCTTCTTCTCTATTTCCAGCTTTTGCATTCCAATCACCAGTAATTATCAATGCATCTTTATTGAATGTTTGATCAATTTCAAACTGCAGAAGTTGGTAAAAATCTTCAATTTCTTCATCTTTGGCATTAGTGGTTGGTGTGTAAATTTGAATAATAGTCGTATTAACTGGTCTTCCTTGTAGATGCATGGATATTATCCTATCATTGACAGCTTTGTACTTCAGGATGGATCTGGAAATGTTCTTTTTGACAAGGAACACGACGCCATTCCTCTTCAATTTGTCATTCCTATGATTTTCCAATTCAAAATGGCCAAAACCAGTTGTCATGGATTGAATTGTGTCCCCAAAAAATGTGTGTAGCAACTTGGCTGGGTCATGATTCCCAGTGTTGTATGATTGTGTAATCTGATGTGATTTCCTTGTGTGTTGTAAACTCTATCACTATGATGAGATTATATGTGATCTCCTTATGTGTTGTAAATTCTGTCACTGTAATGAGGTTATACAGATGAGGCTGACAAGATTAGATAGTGTCTTAATGCAATCTCTTTTGAGATATAAAAGAGAGAAGTGAGCAGAGACACATGGGAACCTCATACTACCAAGAAAGCAGCGCCAGGAGCAGAGCGTGTCCTTTGGACGTGAGGTTCCTGCGCAGAGAAGCTCCCAGACCAAAGGAAGATTGATGTCACGGACCTTCCTCCAGAGCCGACGGAGAAAGTGTTCCCCTGGAGCTGGCGCCCTCAATTTGGACTTGTAGCCTACTGGACAGTGAGAGAATAAACTTCTCTTTGCTAAATCCATCCACTTGTGGTACTTCTGTTGAAGCAGCACCAGATGACTAAGCTCACTATTGTCTAGGATATCGATCTTCAAGCATTCCATTTTTGACAACTTCCAACTTCCCTAGATTCCTACTTCATACAATTCACGTTCTGATTATTAATGGATGTTTGCAGCTGTCTCTTCTCGTTTTGAGTCATGCCACATCAGCAAAGGAAGGTCCCAAAAGCTTTACTCCATCCAAGTCATTAAGGTCGACTCTACTTTGAGGAGGCAGCTCTTCCCAATGATTACACAATTTGACTAAAGTAATGATATCAGTTACCATAAACAATTTAGTCAATGCCAGTTTTCCCATCACCATAGACAAAAATTCACTACTTCCGGGAGAATGATTCCCTTTCTCCCTTCCCCCCTTACACCACTGGTAACCACTATTAACCATTGTTCTCTATATATTTACCTATTCTTGTCATTTCATAAATGACAAGTGAGACCATAAATGTTTGTCCTTTTATGACTGATATTTTGTTCAGCATAATGTCTTCAAGGTTCATCCATGTTAAAGCATGTATCAGGACTTCATTTTTCTTTAAGGCTGAGTAGTAGTCCATTGTATGTACATTCCATGTTTTGTTTATCCATTCATCTGTTGATGGACACCTTTTTTGCTGTTGTGAATAGTGCTGCAATGAACATCAGTCTACATATGTCTGTTCGTGTCACTACTTTTAAATCCCTAGGGTGGAATTTCTCGATTATGTCGTAGTTTCTAATTTTTTGAGTAATTGCCATATTATTTTCCACAATGGTTGTACCATTTTACATTCCTACCAACAGTGGATAAGGATTTCGATCTCCCCACATCCTTGCCGACATTTGTTATTTTCTGTTTGTTTGCTTTTTTTTTTTTTTATCTTTGCCATTCTAGTAGGAGTGAGATTGTATCTCATTGTAGTTTTGACCTGCATCCTCTAATAGCTAGTGACAATAAGCATCTTTTCATGTGCTTGTTGGCCATTTGAATATCCTCTTTGGTGAAGTGTCTGTTCATGTCCTTCTCCCATTTTTTTAATGTGTTGTTTCTTTGTCGTTAAGTTGTAGAATTTTTATATATATTTTGGATATTAGACCTTTATTGGATATATGGTTCTCAAAGATATTTTCCCAGTCTGTGGTTTATCTTTTTACTCTTTTGATAAAGTCTTTTGACGAACGTAAGTATCTCATTTTCATGAGGTCCCATTTATCTATTTTGTCTTCTCCTGCTCGTGCATTTGTTGTTGTACTTAATAATCTATCGTCATAAAAAAAGACTAGGTCCGACAGTTTCACCCCTATGTTTTCTTCCAAGAACTTCATGGTTTTAGCTTTAACATTTAGGGATCTATTTTGAATTAGTTTTCATGTATGGTGTGACTTACGGGTTCTGCCTCATTTTTCTGCATGTGGAAATCCAGTTTTGCCAGCACCATTTGTTGAAGAGACTGTTCCTCCTTTCTGGGCTCTCAATTCTAATTCATTGGTCTGTGGTTCTATCGTTAAACCAGTACCAGGCTGTTTTGATTACTGTAGCTGTTTAGTATGTTTTGAAATTGGGAAGTGTAAGGCCTCCTAGTTTGTTCTTCTTCAAAATTGCTTTGGCTAATTAGGGTCTCTTTCCTTTCCACATAAAGTTGAGGATTAGTTTTTCCATTTCTATAAAGAATGCTGTTGAGATTTTGATCTAGATTACATTGAATCAATAGATCACTTTGGGTATTATTGGCATTTTCACAATATTAAGTCTCCCAATCCATTAGCCTGAAATGTCTTTCAATTTATTTAGGTCTGTTTTAGTCTCTTGCAGGAGAGTTTTATAGTTTTCATTGTATAAGCCCTTTACAGCCCTGGTTAGGGTTATTCCTAGGTATTTTATTTTCTGTGGTGTTATTGTAAATGGTATTGTTTTCTTGATTACCTTTTCAGATTTCTCCATGTTGGTGTATAGAAACCCAACTGATTTTTGTGTGTTGATATTTTACCCTGCAACTTTGCTGAATTCTTCTATTAGTTCTAGCAGCTTTTGTAGATTCTTTTCCAGCAGTGATTTTAATATGGGGAAATATAACATTCTTTGATCTGAACAGCAAAGATTCTGAGGATGCTATTATAATCTCACATAGATTATGTGGGATAATTTTGTTAAAATCATACTGTAAGTAACATTTTGGAGTCCCTGGGTGGTATAAATGGTTAATACACTCGCTGATAACTGAAAGGTTGGAGACTTGAGTCCACCCAAATGTGCCTTGAAAGAAAGTCCTGGTGATCTAGTTTCAAAAAAACAACTGTTGAAAACTCTATGATGCACAGTTCTACTCTGACACACGTAGGGTCATCATGAGTCATAATTGACTCAAAAGCCACTAGTTTTCTGGTTAAGTAACATTCGGACAGCTGTAAACATCTTACATAGGCTCATTTAATCTAAGTATAGCTAAAGCCAATGCAGAAACATGAAGTTTTATTCACTGTAAATTTAAGGAATAAATGCCCACAAATTTATGAAACATTTGATGAGTTCCCTTCGTGCCTATTGGGTTGTATGTGTAAGCTATATCTCTTAATTATTAAAAATGATTTATGAAAAGTACTTTGTGGACTAACCAGTCTCAACAAAAAACTGAAAGGCCATGTGTAACAACGCTCTCTGAGTTGAAACCAAGCATCGTTTCACTTGGCTGTGTTTTTCTAACAGCAAGTCAGTGTGCTCAGCATTAGAAAACTCAGTATTTGTTTCTAAACTCTCCCCAGGTTCTAACCTCTGGTGATGTGACTCATAGACTTTCCCAGTGGTCACCTTCTGAGCCTTGAGTGTAACAATTTCAACATGTTAACAGATTTAGCTGGTTTTATGCATCCAGAAGCAAAGACATGACGTTGCCAGCCTTTATTTTAGTGAGGAAGAATTTAAATGAGCTCATACTTCACGGTTAAATTGAGAACTAGACGTTCAGCTTCAATTAATCAATCTAAACATTTACCTTTATACACATTTGGTTAAGCCCAGATAACCTATCAAACAAACTGAATTAATGTCAAATGGGAAATCTGATGAATGACCCTTAACTACCTGGTATATGTTAATTGAGACTCCTGTTTGCTGTAGGCAAAAAAATAAGGTGGAACTTGCTTAATAGGGGGACTTCCAATAAAGGACCCTGAATGCACTTTCTGAAACTCAGGCTGATTTGTTGCTGTTCAAATTCTACCAATAACAATAACTATTAGATATTTATAGGAATGCTCCCTCTATTTTCAGTTCTGTCTACCCTAATCAAATTTTGGCTCTGAGTGGATTAAGATCACCTAAGACTTTAAAAAGAGTTTTAGCACTTCTTTAGAATTACTCCAACATTTTCTGCCTCAATATCACTTGTCTTATGGTTATTTTACCAAAAAAACCAAACCCATTGCTGTGGAATCAATTCCAACTCATGGCAACCCCATGTGTTACAGAGTAGAACTGCTCCATAGGATTTTCTTGGCTGTAATCTTTACAGAAGCAGATCACCAGGCCTTTCTTCTCTGGCACCACTGGGTGGGTTTAAACCACCAACGTTTAGGTGACTAGTTGAACGCAAACCATTTGTGCCACCTAGAGACCTTTGCTTACTTTAGGATCTATATTATCTCTTCCTCCAGAGTTGGAGACCCAGTGGCTTCAGTAACCAAGATTTACTTACTTTTGTATTTTCTTACAGTATTTACCACTGTGACTTGCACCCAGTGGGCTCTGAAAAAACACTGGTGAACCAGTGAAGAGGCCTAACTCTGTTAACTGAGGGCCTTGGGACTGTGAATGGCCATCATCCTTTTTTTGAAAATTGGGTCCTGGGCAAGATACTTCTCTTCCTTGATGAAGTTATTACAGTCCACGTTGTTAGTTGTTAGTTGCTGTCAAGTTGATTCTGACTCATGGCGACCAATTTGGAATCTTTGAAGACTGGTTAGTTAGTCCAGAGGTTTCCAAATAGTGTTACCAGGAGCTCCAACTCTCCAACAAAGTATCTCAGGGGACTCAGGGAGTGGATACAGCTCCTGGTTTCAGATCTGTGCCAAGTACTATTGCCACATAACATACTACCTCAAAACTGAGTGGTATAAAGCAACTATTTTATTACACTCATAGATTCTGTGGGTAAAGAATTTGTACAGGGCACAGCTAAGACAACATATCTTTTCTCCATGATGTCTGGTGCCTGAGCTGGGAAGACTCAGTGGCCGGGAGCTAGAATCATCTGGAGGCATCACCACTCACATGTCGGCATTTGATTCTGGCTGTGGGCTGGAACCTCAGCTGGGGCTATCAGCCAGAACAATTACACAAGGCATCTCCATACAGCCCGGGCTTCCTAATAGCATGGCGAATTCAGGGTAGTTAGACTTCTTATATGATAGTGTAGGGCTTCAAAGTGAGTATTCCAAAAGACAAGGAGGATGCTACCTCACCTTTTATGACCTAGGCTCAAGAGTCACATACATCACTCTGTCATACTCTATTGGTTGAAACAATCATAAATCCTGCCTAGTTTTGGGGCAGTGGGAGAGGGGACATAGACCTCCCCCCCACCCCTGCCACACACACACACCTTTCAATGAGAGGAATGGCAAAGTTACATTGTAAAAAGAATATGTGGAATAGGAGATATTGTTCATCCTTGAGAAATATAATCTGTCACAGTATCTCACACCAACCTCTTCAACCTGAGATAAACACCTTTAGATGTCTTGCATATAAGGGCCACTAACTCTTTAATGCTTATTAGTATTTGTAGATAAGAAATATAGGGTCCACAGAGACCTAGTAATGCTCATAGATCTCACACTCGTCCAGCATATCTAGTGATTATGGTAGAAAACCAGGCAATTGAGAAGGCTAGTTTTTTGTTTGTTTGTTTTCCCACTCTTTTTCTTTGTTTTTAATTTCTTTGGGCAAGCTGGGAGAGCCAGACAGAGTTTTTATTCTGAAATAACTGGAAGAAAGCCGTCGTTTTATTTTATTGAATCACATTTAAGAAATCATCAACTTTGAGAGGATTTAACCTAGGTGTTTTTACAAATTTTATTTCTCATATGCCTCTCCCAATGTGAGCCAGAATTCCTAAATTGCTCACAGATGTGTACATGCACACGCCACTTTGTCTGTGACTTATACAAATAAGAGGAAATGTCTCATCAATCTCTGGTGAAAGGATAGACCTGGAGCAGTGGTTCAGCCAAGTCCTTTAGCTTCAGTTCTTCGCGAGGCATGAAAGCCTGCTCAGTGCTCTGGGTTCCTGGCCCCCCATCCCCAGCCTGACTTTAGTGAAGGTTACAAAACTTCACAGAGGCTCCAGGAGAGGCAGTGAGAGCAGGTCTAGAAGGCCTCCAACCTCTTGCTCTACAGAACCCTCTCTGTCGGGTCACATCCTTCTAGCTCAGGAGGGACATTTGGGGACTGGCAAAAGTTTTCTAAGAAACAATGACTCATGACCAAAGGAATAAGAAAAGTCTCAGAAATGTTCTCCAGCAGACAATTTAAACTAATGACTCACAGCTGGGCAGCTGCCCTAGTAGGCAGTGGCGGATTATCCGATAGGCAAGGTACTAAGCACAGTGCTTACCTTGCTTACCAGATCACCTGTAGTGAACACTTTCACATTTTTGCACCCCATCAAAGATTCTCCTTCTAGGTATGGCTGGCATCTGTCTCTCTCCCAACCCCACAGCACCTTCCAACAGAATCAAAGCCTCTTTTCAAATTTACAATCCCTGACAGCGACGGATTACAGAGTCAGCAAGGTAAGCACAGGCACAAAGCACAAAGATGTGGTGAAACCCATGTGAAAGTGCGTACTACAGATTAGTAAGTAAGCACAAGTAAGCCTGTGCTTACCTTGCTTACTGGGTAAGCCGCCCCTGCTAGTAGGGTTCATGTGCAATGTGTCTTAATGCTGCATTAAGATCCGTGCTTCCCTCCAGCCTACTGAATCTCCAAACCAATTAATTCATTGAGGGCTCCCTTGCGCCTGTTCATTTCTGTAAAATCCACCAACATATTTAGCTCACTCAGAGAGAATAAATATTTAATAACAAGTCTTCCATCGTAAGGTTGTTCCACAGATGTCAGCTGAAGTCTGCATGTCTCTTAAGATTTGGATGAAATTGGTTATGGTCCCATCCCATGCCTGCTGGAAGTCCACGCCCTCCTCGAGGTTTCACAAATTTTTGCACTTATATTGTCAGGCCACTGGCTCTGAGACTCTGTTTCTATGGAATGTCTTTTGTTCATGGATCACCTCACCATTCTATGTGCTCGACCGTTTTAGCCCTCACAAACCCAGTCTCCCCTGTTCCTCAATTTCTCCTAACATTCACACCAGGCTTTAATGTAGCCCTGGTGATCTGCTTCCAAAAGTTCACAGCCTTGAAAACCCTATGGAGGGGGACTTCCAGGCAACACGGCGCTATAGTCAGAAGCACCACGCCGTCCCTCTGCAGCAAAGATCAGAAAAACTAAGTCAAACAGAGTCACATGTCAATCCTGAAACCCTAAGCATCAAATAAAGAGATAAAGAACTCAGCCGAGCACTGAATGGAATAAGAAACTGAACGAGAACAGAGCGCGAGGAGAATACATGCAGAGGTCCCCTATCAGCTACTGCAGCACTGATCCACCATTTTGGACTCTTATTGGAGCTCAGTGAACAGGAGGTACGAGAAAGTAGCTTCACAGAGCTCCTGGCAGGAGACAGAACAACCGCTAACCCATGATATAGGCTTTCCCACCCCCCACCCTTTTTCACCCCCACTTAGCCTCCTCTGCTTCCGGCAGCCACAGTCTATTGGCCGTAAAGCATGAGCTTCCCCCCAGTGCCACTTGGAGTCCACCCGCCCGCCCTGGCCAGCTCCCTGAGCACCATTTGTTGGCTGCTGGTGTTGCTTTTTTCCACTTCTTTAGACCAGCTGCCCCTCCTTTCTCTCAAATACCTGGTTCCATGTGCCATCTTTGCTTCTTCCTGAAAGGCTGCAAAATACCGCTCAACTGTGAAACTGATTCCCCGCCCGGGCCGCCATGCTGGTGGGACCCCCGGGGCTTTTTTGTTTGTTTGTTTGCTCTGATTTGTTCTGTTTGATTTGTTTGTTTGTTTGTTTTCTTTTTCTTTTCTCGGCTTGAGAGCCCCTTCTAGCCAGGCAGTACCACGCAGCTTGGAAGCTAGTCCCTTACTCTGCACAGATGCACAGGGACATCCCTGGGGGCATTTCTTTTTTCTTTATTCTTTTTTTTGTTTTTTTTTTTTTTAATCTCTTCATTTAGTTTTCTTCTCTCTCTTATTCCCTTCTTGTCTTTCTTCATTTCCAGTTTCTCAATTTATTTATTTTTTTCTTTTTTGTTTTTCCCCATTTCTCAGTCTCTCATCTCTCCACTCCAATAGCAAGCTTGCTTAGCACTCTTTTTTGTTTCTGTGTATGTTTTTGGCTCCTGTTCCTCTCCCCTCTCTCTCATCTTTCCCATACCCATCTTAGCTCCACACATCACAATCTACTCCTTCCTTCCTGCCTACCTGCACCATGCACTGAACATCACACTCCCAAGCAGCACAGGCACAGCCTACTGGAACCTGCCCTGCACTGATTCCTGGTCTGCACTGTTAGCCCTCGTACATGCCACAAAAAACCTATCCCAGCAACTCCCCTTCAGCTAGACCTGCCCTGCTGTACCATACCTGAGAGACTGACCCTGCCCATTGGAGAAGGAGATGAAAAGTATCCGGCACACAGATGAGCAAACAACAAAGAAGGCACAGCCTGCCTGCTCAGACATAACCAAATAAAACAAAAAAGAGGACAAAACAAACAAATCTACAATCAATAAATGAGGAAAATAACCACTGAATGCCCCGAAAACAGCAGACAATATCAAAACATTTACAAAAACAGGACAGGATGGTTCCAGTAGGCATCCAAAATAAAACACCAGATGACTTTCCAGTAGAAAAAAAGGC
>NW_004443994.1:4403312-4485932 GCF_000243295.1 Trichechus manatus latirostris
CACTGAATTGTACATGTAGAAACTTTCAAAATGGTGTAACTCTGGCTATGTATATTTTCACCAAAAAAAAGGTCCTCAAGGTCGAGAAGGGAGAGTGTTGACATGTCGTGGGGTTGTTAACCAACGTCATAGAATAATATGTGTACTGACTGTTTAATGAGAAACTATTTGTTCTGTAAACCTTCATCTAAAAGTACAATAAAAAAAATTAAAAAAAAAAAAAACCCTAGGGAGCAGTTCTACTCTGCACACGTGGTATTGCCACAAGTCAGAATCGGCTTGACAGCAGCTAACAACTAGTAAAGATTTGGGGAAACTGCAGAGCCTTCAAGAGAGCAATGTCAGCCACTTTAAAAACACTTATTTGTAAAAGTCCTTCAGCTGATCTGCCAAGTTACCCAGCCATTCCCCTTTCCTCCTCTCCCCACCTCTCTCTTCTCTTCTCCACCACCACCCCAAACCTCAAATTCCTCGTTTTGAGTGCAGGCCAGTTTAACTTCCTCTCTTGTTTCCTTGTCTCCAGCTATCTATGTCCTCACTTTCACCCCTTTTACCCTCGCAGCTTATCAAAGCTTTTTGTAATGCATATTCATCCCATAAGAGGAATTCCAGTGTCTGGTATTAAATAGTTTTATCAGCCGTTACAAGTTATTGCACTAATCTGTACTTCTCTGACTGGTCATTCTGTCTTCTTCAAAAATTCCCCTTCCCCCGCCTTCCCTCTGAATATACCAGATCTTCAGGTTTATTCCTCAACCCTCTGACCCCTTTCTCCTAATTCTAGCCCTTAGTAACCTCACTTTTAGAGCTATGCCTGCACCCTCTTTCTAACAGTTCCTAGATCTCTACCTCTAGTATTGCCTGTCTTCTGCCTCTCATATCCAGCTGTCTTCTGGACATGTCCACTTGCTCTGCCATCTCAAGTTTAAAATGTCTGAAAGCAAACCCCTTATATACATAGCTATTATAATCTCAGCAGCCTCCTAAATCGGCTCTCCATAAACCTCTTTCCTCCAACCTACACTCTCTCTTCTTCTCCACTGCTAGATTGGTTTTTCCAAAGTGTAACTCTGATCTTATTGCTCCTCTGCTCAAAAAACTTCGCATTGTCTTCTTAATACCATCTGGAGACTGCAGAGATCCTTTTTTGAGATCCACCATAATCTATACCAACCTGCGTTTCCAACACAGGCCCTGGAATCTAAAATAAATTAAAATCCTCACTGTTTACCTGATGTACGACCTTGGGAACATTAATTGAAACTCCCTGAGCTCTGTTTATATCAAATACAGTAGTCCCCCTTATCCGCAGAGGATACGTTCCAAGACCCCCAGTGGATCCCTATGATAGTTTATACATTAGGCACAGTAAGAGATTAACAACAATAGCTAATAATAAAATAGAACAATTATAACAATAAACGGTAATAAAAGTTTATGTGAATGTAGATCTTAGCAACCCCAGCATACGATTTTTTTTTCTTTATTAAGTCAAGAACTTTCAACTTTTCACTTAAAGAAAGCACTTTATGGCTTCTCTTTGGCATATTCTAATTGCTAGCATCACTACTCTTGCACTTGGAAGCCATTATTAAGTAAAATAAGTGTTACTTGAACATAAGCACTGCGATACCGTGACAGTCGATCTGATAACCGAGGCAGCTAAGTGACTAATGAACGGGTAGCCTATACAGGGTGGATACGGTGGACAAAGGGATGATTCACGTCCCCGGCTGAATGGTGAAAGATTTCATCACGCTACTCAGAACAGCATGCAATTTAAAACTTATAAATTGTTTATTTCTGGAATTTTCCATTTAATGTTTTTGGACCACAGGTGACCACCGGTAACTGAAACCACAGAAAGTGAAACCATGGATAAGGAAGCCCTGGTTGTGTAGTGGTTAAGAGCTCAGCTGCTAACCAAAAGGTCGACAGTTCAAACCCACCAGCCTCTCCCTGGAAACCCTATGGGGCAGTTCTGCTCTGTCCTATAGAGTCACTATGAGTCGGAACCGACCCGATGGTGCCTAACAACAACACTGTACGTCCATATGTAAGCCCTTTCCAGAAAGTACTAAAATGTTATGCATCCTAGTGCTGACCTTGCCCCAATTCTTTCCTTACTAAATTGTAAATCTTCTGTTCTTCATAGTTTATCATCAGTCTTGGTTCTAATCAAGGTACAGAACATCTGTACTCTTGACCTGCTTTCTCAGCCACAAGTCTTAGCTATTTTCAAGGTCTCTGTGCTGTAACATAAGATTTGATAGCATGAAAGTAAAATGAAGTGACAAGATAATAATACAGGTGATCAGCTAAGTGACTGACTAGTTATATTGTGGAGCAGTTGGTGGGGGCTGTAAGGGGAATTGAGTTGAGCTGGGGAAGGATGACTTGTCCCCTTTTCTTTAAAGTTCAAACGCTGAATGGTCACTGGTGGTACAGGGGGCTAGGGGAGAGAGCCCAAACTCTGGCTGCTTCAGAGGATCTGAGTCTGGGAGGCCCCACAATGTAATGCACAGGACTTGGGATCCAGACAGAGTTTAAATCCCAGCTCTGCCACGTTCTGGATGTATGTACTGGAGCAAATAGCTAAACTTCCTGAGCTGTAGTTTCCTCATCTATAAAATGGGGGTGGGGGGAACCTATCTTAAGGGCTGTTGTGATCATTAGTGGTGTGACGTATACAATATGCCTAGCACAATGCTTGCAATGAAGAAATTTGCTAGTGTCATAATGACTACACACTGTGTTCTGGGTAATGTAAAATAGCCTACGATATTATATTTTCCTAAAGTCAATGGTTATTAAGCACCTAACGTGCTAGGCAGTGTCTTAATGGCAGTAAGATTGTACCTTTTCCCTCAAGAAGTTGGAGCATCAGGGGGAGTCACAGTTAAACAGTTACCATTGTGTGGTGTGATGTGTGTAAATGGAGTACACTGGGAATGCATGCACTTTCTCAACCAACCAGCATTTTCTGAGCACCAGAAAATCTCTAGGTACCAGACACTGTTCTAGGTGCTGAAGGACCAAAAACGAATACTGTGATTCTTGTTGTCTCAGAGCTTATAATCTAATAGGAAAAGACAGTCATGCATTCAACTAGGTACAACAGAAGACTGTTTACACTATACTGAGCATGAAGGAGGGTGTGGCCAGATTCACCTGGAGCTAGGGAAGGTTTCAGGAGGTGACAGCTGAGTTGAGTCTTGATGCAGGTAACTTGCAGGTATAAATAAAAGGAAGGGGAAAGAGCTGTTTGGGTGGGGACAGAAACCTGGAAGACCACATGGTGGCACTGGAGGGCTTAGGGAGCAGGGGAAGAGTGGAGGTAATGATGGAAGGGAGGTTAAGATCAGCTTGAGGATCCTCTGTATATGCCATCCACACCAGCGAGCTCCTTGTTTTGTCTTACAGGCACTGAGAAACTGGTGAAGATATTTAAACTTGTCCTCAGTTACATTCAAAACCTAGACAACCTTACGGAGTCTGCCTGAGACCTTCCTCTGTGTTTTCAAATCCTTGCAGAAAGAAAAAACTACCATCTGATCTTGCAGAAAATCAAAAGTTGCCAGGAGAAGCCAAGAGTTGGCAGGTTAACAATGCCCAGAGCAAATCTTGCTGTGCAAATGGGACTCATAAACATTAATAGTTGATTTAACTTGTGCTTGACATTCCTAGACCTCAAGGAAACCACTCCGAAGACTCATTCTCCTTTGTCCCTGCCTCTTCCTTTTCTATCACACCCTAGTTTCTTCCGTTTGCTTTGTCGTCATATTTTAATAGTCCAGCTGATTCAGGAAATTTGCCCTATTCAGAGTCTGGAAGGTCACAAAGGAAACCACTCAATGAACCTGAACTCTGAGTATCATTCTCAAAGCCAAATTCCCCTCCTCCATCTGCCCCTGTCCCTTCTTGTGCTGGTGTCCTCATTTTTGAGGTGCCATTGATCTCAGGGCACAGGAGGATGTACACAGGTTTGTACTTGCCCATCCTCTCTGAAGCCCGCTCCTGGGTTGAGCCCAGGCTCAGATGTGGGCTGGATGTGGGCTGGATGGTCCAGACCAGGAGATGCAGAGGAGGACGGGCTCGGCTGAGGCAAATGTCCTCGTCTGGCCTCTTGCTCTTTTTCTGTCCCTAGAGGAAAGGTGGAGCTTTCCAGCGCACAGAACTTAATTTCCTTTTCCTCTTCCTTATAACTCTGCAATTCCTGTCCTACCCTCCTGGGTAGGATGAGTCTTAATGTTTCTTATGGACAGCGGTCTACAGAATACCTTTGTTCTATGAAACAACAGCTTTGCTGATCCCACTGGAAAGCCAGAGGTTGAAAAGCTGGAGATCATACCCCTCCTCTGATGGCACCATTTGTTAGTGTATGTGCAGCCCCTGCCTCCCACAGGGTAAGGCTTGGGCTCTAGCAGAACCTCCAGTGAGCCTGCCATGGTGGGAACCACAGCATATCTTGCACCCAAGATCACCCTGACCAGACTCAGGGAGTCTTCACACCTCCTTCAGGCACAGAGGCAGCACTGCACTTCAATGTGAAAGCTGCCCCTAAAGTAGCTATGCAAAGGGATCAGGTGGCACAACCGGAAGTGAAGGGGAGTTCATGCCCTTTGGGTGAACTTAGAACAGAGAGAGACAGGAGACCCGAGAGAGCTGGCAAATAAATTCTCCTCTCTTCCTCCCCCACGGATTTTTCTGAGGCTCAGAGGTTTGGTACAGCCTACCAGAGACATTCATGTGACCAAGTAAAGCTGTGACCAATTCGATAATATTCACTTTCCTCCTTCCCTGCCTGAATTTCCTTTTTCTCTCATTTTTGCAACACTACCATTGCACCTTCCGAAAAAGCATCAGGAAGTAAACTTTGCCATAGACTTTTTTCTAGGGAATCCACTGACGGTGACCCACTAAACTCAGAATAATGCTCTGGTCCCATTAATTTGGTAGATTGATTCCTCAGTTGGCCTAGGCAGGTTTATAGTCTCCTCTCCCCCCATACCCTCTAAAACCTCCCCAAAGAAAACCATTCTTTATTTCTGCCTTGGAGGAGAACAGGTTCAGATCTACGGATCCCTGGAAAACATTTAACCATAGAGAGAGCCATAACGGCCCTATTAATGAGAAAAAAAGAGATGGAGACAATCTAAGCTTTCCAAAAATGGGGGGTAGTTTTTTAAATGATACATTTATACAATAAAATCCTAGGTAGATATTCTAAGTACTAAGTACAGTATGATCTCACTTTTGCAAGAAACAAAAATACATATATATCTATGTATAGCAAAAATTAGGGGAAGATAGACGTACACCAAAATGCAAACAGAAGTTGTCATTTAGTAGCAAGATTATGAGTGATTTATTCTTTGTACACAACACACACAAACACACACATATTAGTATTTTCTTAAAATTTCCTCTAAGAAACATATATAAATTATGTACTTTTTTATTTAAAAGTACCCTGGGCCTGGTACTCAAAAATGCACATTCTGCCAGCAATATGCTGCAACCTTGGAAGGAAAATGAGATGAAGATCCCAGAGAGATTCTGGAGGACTTAAGGAACACAGATAAGCTTTTATAGGCTTTCGTTTTTTGGTGAGAATTACTAGAATTACTGTTCCAGTGATACATACTTGCTGAAGTATAAAGATACATGTGTATATATCTAATAAGAGAGAGGTCATAGTATTGCTGCTGTAACTACCCTTTGTGAGACAGCTCATAAAGAGTGCCCGTATATTTAATTACTTTATTATACTTAATAATTTTGTTGTTCTTAATATAAAGATGCTGTTCCTTGAATATTTCTTTTGGTATGCTTTTCAGTTCTTGAGGATGTTTTTTATTTAAAAAATATATATTGCTTTAGTAACTCAAAGTTCAATTGTTATTATCTACCCCAGTACTCTTTTCAAATGGTCACATTGTTTTTGTTCTAATGATTTTGCTTCTTCCAAAGACTTGTAGATCGTATATGCAAAGATTTAATTGCTTCCTATGAAGAGAGAAGGAGACAATGAAAATGCCTGGTGTGGGGCTCCAGAAAAACAAAGCATTTAACTCTATTTCTGTCTGTTGAAATATTTTAAGGTCAATAATTGGGAATTTGCTCATTTTAAAAAACACATTGCTTCCTGCTGATAGGATTTTCAGACTGCCTAGAATTTATTATAATTTTATGAGAGAAAAATCTTAATAGCTCAGTGATCAAATACCTGATAAAATAAGTTTAGAAAACCTGAGTATTTATAATTTTTCTAATTGTTTTCTATAAATTTCACTGTCCCCTCTTCTACAGTTATGTTATCAGGATTTGGAATTATACATTGCAGCTTTCAATCCCTTTATAACAGTACAATGAATGTTTAGTCTTCCCTGGGAATTATTATTTCCAGAGTAATAAAAATGGCCATCTGTTATATGATCTGTATTTCTTGAGTTGTTTTCTGTGCTTTTTGCTGTCAGCTTAACAAAATTAATGTTCTTGAGGATTTTTAAGAATAAACCATTGCATCTGCACTGAGTAGGGCAAATGGCGGGCAGTCCATTTATTCAACATACACCAAGCATTTTCTATTTTCCAGAAACTAAGCTGTGCACTGGGGAATCAGAGTTTAAAGACACACACTCTTTCCTCAGTGAACTAGCAGGGGACGTGCACCAGTTAACCAATGTTCACAGCGAGCGGTGATGGGCACTCTATGCCCTGGGCTATAACGGGGCAACAACACAGGCTGGGGGATGTGAGCAGCCAGGAAGGGTTTCCCCAGAGTGGGTTATGTCTGAACTGGACCTTGAAAGACAGATAATTATCCAAAGCAGAGAAGGGTATTCCAGGCAGGGAAGAAGAGACGTGGAGGGGAGCAGGTCCAGGGAATGGAAAAATTTAAATCTGTTGATCAGCGCTGTCCAGAACTACTTGTGATGTTGGAAGAGTTCCACGTCTGTGCTGTCCAAAATGGCAGCACTAGCTACATGTGGCTATTGAGCAACTGAGGAACTAAAACTTTACATTTTAATTCATTGAAATTTAAATAGCCACATGTGGCTACTATCTACCGGATAGGACAGCAGAATTATAGATGAAGGCTGCAGCTAAATCGCATGTGGCATTGTTTTTTCCTAGTAAGAAGTTTTGTTTTTATTCTAAAGATGAAAAGGAATTACTGAAAAACGTCAAAGCAGAATAACTGCACGAATTGACTCGCAAGAAAGATTACTTGCAAATTTGGAAGCAGAGTGATTAAGTCACTGTTGAACAGGCATTCACTTTCCATGACCTTCTTAGGGAATGTGACAAAAAGGAAGAGTATAAAACAAACATTGTCCTAAAATTCATCTTTGGAAATGAACTGACGGTGGAAACTACCAAACGATTAGCTCACCTACTAAAGTAAGTAAGTAAAAGATAACAATCACAGGAGGAAACTGAATCGATTTCATTGATGGACCATTCCCTAGGCCCACATACAAATAGCCAATTAAACATGTGAAACAGTGTTCAACCTCACTAGTATTGCAAGAAATTTCAATGAAAATGAGATTCCCATTTTTCAACTATCAAATTAGCAGCATTTTATTTTGAAGACTGTGTATCTTTCAGAATGTGGATGAACAATCACTCTTTTAAACATCTTTAGAATAAGTTGGTACATCCTTTCTGGAGGCCAGTTTGGCAGTATTGTAGCAAAAGACTTGAAAATGTTCAAGCACTGTCAGCCGGCTATTCCATTTCCAGAAATTTGCCAGAAGGAAGTAATTAGGGATTGCTGAAAATACTTATGCACAAAGCTGTCCATGTCTGTGTTACATACAACAGTGAAAAGAATAACAGCCTAATTGTGATTCTCAATAGGAGAGTTATGAAATAAATTATGATACATCTATAATATCAAACACTATACAGCCATTAAATATCATATTGTGTGTGAATACTTAACTGCACAAGGGAAATATTTATGATGTATTTTTAGTGAAAAAAATCAAGTTTCCTATTAAAATGTAAGATTTTTGCTATAGTTGGAAAAAACTGTATGAATAGAAAAAATACTTGAGGGATATTTATTCACCAACATATTTATAGTGTTTATCACCTGGTAGTGCCAGAAACTCAAGCCAGTTTCAGAAGAGGATGTGGAACGACTGATATCATTCTGCTATCAAATGGATCTTGACTGAAAGCAGAGAATATCAGAGAGATGTTTACCTGTGTTTTAATGACTATGCAAAGGCATTTGACTATGTGGATCGTAACAAATTACGGATAACATTGTGAAGAATGGGGATTCCAGACACTTAATTGTGCTCATGCAAAACCTGTACATAGATCAAGAGACAGTCATTGGAACAGAACAAGGGGATACTCCGTCATTTAAAATCAGGAAAGGTGTGTGTCAGAGTTGTATCCTTTCACCATACTTATTCAATCTGTATGCTGAGCAAATAATCTGAGAATCTGGATTATATGAAGAACACAGCATCAAGATTGGAGGAAGACTCATTAACAACCTGAGATATGCAGATGACACAACCTGGCTTGCTGAAAGTGAAGAGGACTTGAAGCACTTACTGAGAAGATCAGAAACTAGTCTTCAGTATGGATTACACCTCAACATAAAGAAAACAAAAATCCTCACAACTGAACCAATAAGCAACATCATGATAAACAGAGTAAATATGGAAGTCGTAAAGGATTTCATTTTACTTTGATCCATAATCAACGCTCAGGGAAGCAGCAATCACAGAATCAGACAATGTATTGCATTGGGCAAATCTGCTGCAAAAGACCTCTTTAAAGGGTTAAAAAGCAAAGACATCACTTTGAGAACTAAGGTGTGCCTGACCCAAGCCATGATGTTTTCAATGGCCTCGTACACATGCGAAAGCTGGACAATGAATAAGGAAGACAGAAGAAGAATTGATGCATTTGAATTATGGTGTTGGCAAAGAATATTGAATATATCATGGACTGCCAGAAGAACAAACAAATCTGTCTTGGAAGAAGTACAGCAAGAATGCTCCTTAGAAGCGAGGATGGCGAGATTTCGTCTCACATACTTTGGACTTGCAGTCAGGAGGGACCAATCCCTGGAGAAGGACATCATGCTTAGTAAAGCAGAGGATCAGCAAAAAGAGGAAGACCCTCAATGAGATGGACTGACATGGTGGCTGCAGCAATGGGGTCAAACATAGCAACAATTGCGGGGATGGCGCACTACAGGCCAGTGTTTTGTTCTGTTTTATACAGGGTTATAAGTTGGAGCTGACTCAGCGGCACCTAGCAACAACAGTGTGTGATTATGGACGATCTTTGTATTCTTCTTTATATATCTCTGTATCTTATATTTTACTACAATGAAAATTTAAGTTGAGGTTGTTAATTATGTCAATAGTGTTCAGTTGTAACAGAAGTAATTAAAAGTAGGCAATTGCTACACTTCTGCTACTCTAGGTGAAATAATTAAAGTGGTGGCAGGCATTTTCTAGTCTAGACTTGTGGATAAAGAAGAGTAGAGCTTTTAAAGAGGTTAAGTGACTTTGGAGTCCCTTCCAGAAACTCTTTCCTGCTGTTAATAACAGCAGAGGTGCTTTAATTAATCAAGATAAAATGCTTTCAGCCAGAGATAATTATGTGTGTGAAGATGCCCTTGCAGCCAGAGATGTGGATGGTTTGTATGAATAGAGGGGATTTTCCCCATGTAAGGTTATTGCTAATATTTGAACACAGATGTGACAGCTTGTGGTGGGGACAATAAATTTTCCAATATCTGGAAAAGAGGAGGGAGTGGCAAGGAAATGTTAGCTGGAGAACAAACAACTAGAAACTTGGCTAATCAGAAACTCCCCTGCCTTCAGCTTTTAGGAAAAAATGGGAAATCTCAAGAAAGTAATTCTAAATTGAGATTTTCTCATAACCAACTTTCAGGATATTTCTCAAGGCTCTGCCAATTCAGACTAACCTCTAGACTTTCTGCGTCAATATTTGCCATTCTAGCCAGTGCAAATAATTCCTAATGGTGAATCTGAGATTCTTCAGGATCCAGACAGATTTTCAGAATTAACTAAAACAGATTAAATTATGTTCTATATACTCTACTTATCACACCTACTTTCCCAAGATTTTCAAGAATAAAGGCTGGTATTTTAAAAAGTTTCTACTTAAGCAAAAATAAAATAAGACACCACATTCTCTGCATAGTCTAGTTTAATGAATTTGTTTCTATTAAAGAAAAAATAGCAAATTAGAAAAGTTGGAAGCATGTGAAAATTCCCTAAATTTAGAAACTAAAGCCCATGAAAAATGTCAAGAAGTTTATGTCAGTGGCAGGCGAATGAGGGATTACGAAAGCCAAGAAGAAGGGAGTTTCAAGAAAGGGGCAGTTGTCAACAGAGACAAAGCTGCAGAGACATGAAGATAAGGCTAAAAAGTGGGGAGGTAGATACGGAAGCCAGATTGCCACAGGTTAAGTGAGATGAGAAAAGAAATCCGGTAAAGAAGCTTGGAATGTGTATTGGTTAGGATTTTCCAGAGAAACAGAATCAGTGAGACATATAGAGAGAGATCAAGAAAGAGAAAGAGAGAGATTTATTTAAGGGATTGGCTCACTCGACTATAAGGGCTGGCAAGTCCAGAATTCATAGGTCAGGTGACAGGCTGGTGCTACCTGCTGGTTCATGGAATTGTGGAGAAGCTGACAAGTCCAAAATCTGTAGGTCAGGCAGCAGGATGGAGACTCCTGCAGGCTTGCATCCCGAGATCTGTAGGTCAGGTGACAGAGGGTGGAGAGTAGAGAGTGAGCACAAATTCTGCCAAAATATCTGTTTATTATCTGGAGGCAGAACACACCCCAAGGAAGCTCCCTTTTCGTCTGATTAATTGGTTACATTACATTAGATTATCTTATGGAAAGTGGTTACATTACATTACATTACATTACAGAACAGCAACTAGTCTAGTGTTTGACCAAACCACTGCAAAACATGTTGTTAGGTGCCATTGAGTCGGTTCCGTCTCACAGTGACCCTATGTACAACAGAATGAAACACTGCCTGGGAGCACGCCTCCCCACAATCATTGTGCTATGTTTGAGCACATTGTTGCAGCCACTGTGTCAATCCATCTAATTGAGGGGCTTCTTATTTTTCACTGACCCTCTACTTTACCAAGAATGATGTCCTTCTCCAGAGACTGAGACTTACTGATAATATGTCCAAAGTACGAGACGAAGTCTCACCATCCTCGCTTCTAAGGAGCATTCTGGCTGTTCTTCTTCCCAGACAGATTTGTTCGTTCTTCTGGCAGTCCATGGTATATTTAATATTCTTCACCAACACCATAATTCAACAGCCTAGCTACGCTGACACATCAAATTAAACACCATGGAAGGCAATAGCTATATGTCTTCTAGCTGGAGATAATAATAGCCTGGAGAGAAGGTTCTTTTTGTTCCACGTTTATTTTTTAAGATGGAAGAGGCGTTAGCACAAGGATGAGGAGAAGGAGCCAAGAGAAAAGGAGAGTTGGAAGATAAAGAAGAGGCACTAATAAACAGAGCAGAGCCTGAAAGATGCAGAAGATTGGGACTCAGAGCTTAGAAAAAATCTTACAAGAGACCAAGGGCAAGTAAAAAAGGAAGTTAAGGGGTCCATTTTCTCCACAGCTAAGAGTGTTGGGAGCTGGGGACAAGGTGAATATTCAAAGCAGCACTATCAGGAATGTCAAGCCTAAGTCCAACCACTGACTTTTGGTTTGTATATTACTGGATTTTTAAGGGACCTCACTCTGTTTCTCAGATATTGATGGAAGCTATGGCTCAGTCAGCTCCAGGAGGGCTGTAATTTACTTTGTATATGTACATGATGGCATTTCATTGACACAAAAACCACCATTGTCTCCTCCTTTCTGTTCCTCAAACACACCAAGCCCTTTGCCATGTCTTAGCCTTTGTGCTTGCAGTTCCCTCTGCTTAAAATGCTCTTCTTCCAACTATGGTTCATTCTCAACCTTCGGGTCTCAGCTCAGTTTTCTTCTCTTCAGAAAAGCCTTCGCTTACCTAGATGAGTAATTTGCCCTAGTCACTCTCCACCTCTGTATCCTTCACTATCATTAAAGCTTCATGTGAGCAATGACCATTTCGGACTGGCTCACTGTTAGAGCTCCAACAACATCTGCAACAGAGTATTAAATAAATATTTATTGAGACTTCCTCTGCTTCTAGATCGTGCTTGATGCTCCTCAGGGACTAGCCGATGAACTGGCCTGGACAATTCAGCTCACATTTCACTTCTGGTCATGTTAGTGACAGGAATTACTTCACTTTTGTTTTGGCATTTAGAGAATTTATTAATAAACAGACTTCCCCTTCTCCTCCTGCTTCTGGCATATGCTTAGAAGGAAAGAAGAAAAAATCATCTTCTATTTCTAAAGTGACTTGGGTAGGTAATGGTGTTTGGGCTTAGAAGCAGATGGATAGATGATGTCCATCATCAGCTGATGGACAGATGGTGGCAACTATGGGTCTCAGGAGATTATTTTGTTGGAGTTACTATTATGTAGCTCCAGACTGAGTTCTGTGTTGGTCTCAGTGTATAAGGGAAAACAAGGACAGCATAAGAGGCCTGTTAAGAAATGTTATCTACTTATATTATTTTTACCTAGATTTTAAATATTGGAGATTGGTAGACTCTGTAGGTAGAGGCAGTGTAAAATGAATGAGCAATTTCACATTTCTGAGAAGTCAATACAAGTCTAACTTTGCCTCAGGGGCAGCAGGGTTCATCCAGAGGCATCTATATTCCTGTCTTCTATGAATACTTGGAACCCAGTTCCCTGTTCCCCAACTACACACACACACACACACACACACACACACACACCTAGCAGATGATAAAAACAAGTCAAGTGCAAACAGCTTTTCCTCTAGACTGGCATTTCCTTTGCCATGTCCAGGCCTCTAGTGCTATAGTTTCTGACTCCTGGCTTCTGAACCATATGAGCCCAGATCCATAGCACCTACATGAAGGAGACTCAGCTGATCTGAGACTTCTGAACTGTGCACCCTAGATTTTGACCCCAGGTGTGTTTGAAACTTGACTTCCGTTTGCAGAACATTCTTGCTCAGCAAAGCTCTTATGTCTTAGTTACTTAGAGCTCTGTAACAGATATACCACAAGTGGGCAGCTTTGAAGAACAGAAATTCATTTTCTCACAGTTCTGGAGACTAAAAGTTCAAATCAGGGTCTTGGCCTTGTCAATTCCTTCCTTCTCAGTAGCCCTGGGTGTTCCTTGGTTCCTAGCATTCCTTGACCTGTAATCAATCCTCACATGGCATTTGCCTTCTTCTATGTTTATGTCTTTGTCTATTCTGCTTTTTTTATAACTCAGAAGTGATTAGATTTAGAACCCACCCTATTCAGGTATGGCCTAATTAACATAACAAAGAAAGCCTTATTCCCAAACAGGATCCTATTTATAGGTATACCAAAAAGAAAACAAAAAACCAAACTTGTTGCCCATATGTTACAGAATTGCTCCAAAGGTTTTTCTTGGCTGTAATCTTTATGGAAGCAGATTGCCAAGCATTTCTTCCATGGGACCACTGGGTGAGTTCAAACCACTAACCTTTAAGTTAGTAGTTGAGTGCAACCTAGGGACTCTATGTACAGGTATAGGGGCCAGGATTTCAATACATATTTTTGGGAGACACAATTCAAGCCATAACACATGTTCTGCTGGGTACTGCTACCCAATTGCTGCCTATATCTTGGTGAGGCAGTCACACTACATTCAGCACTCAAAATAATTATAGCACATATCTTAACCTGAAGATCTTAACATTACAGTTTAACCCATTATATGAAAATGCATGTATCCCCAAACTTAGGTGACTCCTCGTCTCTACACCTCAATGGAGGTTTTCCCCAGACATCAGGGACCTGGTCTACTGACTTTTATACACTATAATCCAGATGGGCTGCTATGGGTTAAATTGTGTCCCCCAAATATGTATTGGAATCCTAATCCCTATACTTGTGGATATAATCCTGTTTAGAAATAGAGTTTGCTTTTTTATGTTAATTAGACCATACCTGAGTAGTGTGAGTTCTAAATCTAATCACTTCTAAGTTAGAAAAGAGCAGCTTAGACGCAGAGACACGCCTTGTGGGGATCACCAAGAAACCAAGGAATATCCAGGGCTACCAACAAGGAAGGAATTTATACTACTGAGACTTTGATTTGGGCATTTAACCTCCAAAACTGTGAAAAAATCAATTTCTGTTCTTTAAAGCCACCCACTTATGGTACTTCTGTTATAGCAGCAATGGGAAACTAAGACATGGGCTAAGAAGATTCTGCCCTCCCTACATTCCTAACATAGACTGTTTTCTGATTCTTTCTGAACTCAGTTTCCTCCTCAGGTAATCTATGCTTGCCTTTGTGAAAAGGTGTGTATACTTTATTCTGCACAGTAAATATACTCTGGGAAGACTCAGTAAATCAAATTTCTGTTTAAAATACATGGTGATTAGTGAGGCAAACTAATCAGATGGGACGATCACAGGGTTTAGAATCAGTGAGAAATGCTTCCAAACCCACACTTGTGAACTGTGTGATTGTGGACACATTTCTTAACTCTGTGAACCTCAGTTTCCTCATCTATGAAACAAACAATAATGCCTCATAGGGTTGTTATGGGCATCCAGTGACATAATGTATATCAGATTGCTGGCAGGTTATAAGTGACAAGGCTTCTAAGAATTTAATTTTGTGCTTTCCCATCCCCTTTTCCTAACTTATCGGTAGATATAAACAGATAACTTATAGTTCATTAAGAAAAAATGTTCTGCATCCTACTTTGGTGAGTAGTGTCTGGGGTCTTAAAAACTTGCAAGTGGCCATCTAAGATACAGCTATCTACTCCATCCCATCCAGAGCAAAGGAGAAGGAAGAAAACCAAAGACACAGCGAAAATTTTAGCCCAAAGGGCTAAAGAACCACATGAACCACCACCTCCACCAGCCTGAGCCCAGAACAACTGGATGAATCACAATAGACAGTCTCAGACAGAGCAGGAGAAAAATGTAGGAAAAAAATTAAAATTCACAAAAAAAAGACCAGACTTACTGGTCTAACAGAGATTGGAGGAACCTCCAAGAACATGGCCCCCAAACATCCTGCTAACTCAGAACTGAAGCCACTCCCAAAGTCCACCTTTTAGCGAAAGGTTAGACAGGTCTATAAAACAAATAATAACATATGTGAGGAACGTGCTTCTTAGTTCAATCAAGGTTAGGAGACCAAATGGGCAACACCTGCCCAAAAGCAAAGATGAGAAGGCAGGAAGGGACAGGAAAACTGGACAAACGGGAACGCAGGGTGGGAAGGGACAGAGTGCTGTCACATTGTGAGATTGCAACCAATGTCACAAAACAATATGTACATAAATTTTTTAATGAGAAAGTAACTTGAGCTATAAACTTTCACCTACAGCACCATAAAATTAAAAAAAAATACCTTGGGGAATCCAATTGCACAGTGTATATAATATTTATTTAAGTTCCCTGAGAATCAGACCTTGTCTGTAACCCCAAGGCCTAGTGTTGAGCACACAGTTGATGTTCAATAAATACATGTTTAATGAATGAATGAATGAATGTGAATAACTTATGTGATCACCTCACCTTGATTATCTATCCCGTTACACTGACTTTCCAAATAGTTCCCCAATGACCAGTATTTGCTCTTTGATGAATTACTTAGCCTAAGGGAATTTCACCTTAAGTAGGTCTTTTTTAATAAGTCTGTTGCTTGATGGACCACGCTGTTTCTCCTTTGAGCACAGTGCGTTCTGTCTTAGTTCCAGAAGGTAGGCTGCAGCTCTGTGCAGTTCTCTTAGCCCAATCCCTAGCAGAGTATCTCAGACAGGTAAGACTGAGGGCAGGTGAGCTGGGGGTGCCCTCTGTGCTCTCTCACCAGTGCCAGTGCTAGAGGCCCAGATTCCTTTCTGAAGGTGGACAAAGATCAGACTGTCCTGGGACCACAGGGCTCATTTATCCACCAGGCACAATAGGCACAATCGACCTAAGGCCCACAATACTTTTAGAGGCCCACAAAAAAGTTTTAAGTTAATTTCTTTTAAAACGAGGAAAAAAATGAATATAATAATAATAATGCACATCTAATATTGAGTCCTGGAGGCCCTGGGTGGTGTAAATGGTGAATGCACTCAGCTGCTAACTGAAAATTTAGAGGTTTGAGTCCACCCCGAGGCACCTTGGAAGAAAGGCTTGGAGATCTATTTCCAAAAGATCATCCGTCAAAAACCCTACGGAGCACAGTTCCCCTCTGACACACATGGGGTTGCCATGAGTCAAAATCAGCTCAGTGGCGACTAGTTTTTAATCATGAGTCCAGATAATGAATTCATCATTATACTAACACATTTATAAAATTAAATTTTTAATATTTTTTATGGAGGAAGGACACACGAAGGCAAAAATGCCCAGGTCCCATGAAAGTCATAGTGTGACCGTGGTGACCTGAGCAGAATATCACCTGAGCGTTGTGCTGTCCTGGAAGGGGCTACTCCCTCTAGACACCTTCCCAGAGGAAAGCAAAGCTCCACAGAGATGGGGAGTTCTGAGGCAGAAGGATTTCCAAGGCCTCCCCAGCCTCTTAAACAAGACAAACCCAGGCACAATACACCCTCTCCCCTCACTTCTGGGTCAAAAACGTGAGGGAAACTCAGCATGATCTCACTCTCTTTTCTCCCAAATAAAACAAACCCAGGTGTGACCTCATCCCCTGACTCTCAAGTGAGGAGAGCTCATGGATGACCTCATCTCCTTTTCCCTCAAAGGCATGCTCAAGCATGACCCCCCACAAAGAAGGCTAAATCAGGCATAATGTCACAGTCCCACATTCCTCTCTTCTGCCCACCTGGTGGATGACACATTTCCACCCCGACTGTTCCTCAGAAGTGGCTCCGCCTGAAGGCGTGGTGTCTGGCTGGATGCTGCTTCCTCTCAGCCACAGGGCCAGCCAGCCTGTCTAAAGGCAGCTCAGAGTGAGTGAGTGATGAGTGACTTATACTGTGACTCAGCTCACTGTGGCAGAGAAGAATTTACTCACGGCTCAAATAGGGAGTTTTTAGGCAAGCCTGGAGGGCAAGCTGAGCCAACTCAGGATAAGAAACTAAAATCAAAAGGGGAAATCCAGGGCTGAGAAATTCCCAGAAAGGAATTCATAACCTCGGCCTGGAGAAGAAGCTGACAGGGCTAGATAGGGGCAGCCCTCAGACCAGCAGCTCACAGCACTTGGGAGCTGTGCCATCTGTCTGTCCATGTTTCCTGCATGTCTATCTGACGTATTCTGGGGGCACTGCATCCTCCATCTCCAAGAGGGAGAATGGCAAGGCCCTGACAGACTGGGCAGCAGGTGTGCACGGGGGCACTCAGGATCCAGTGAGCACTCTTATTTGAACCTGCCATCCAGATTTGATTCATAAGAAAGGAGCCGGAGTGGGGAGAAGTTAGTCTGTCCTATAGACACAGACCCTGGCCTGGTATCATGCAGAGGTCCGGTGTAGGTCAAGAAGGAGACCAGATAAGCAGGACCAGCCAACTAAGGCATCGTGATTGTAGGAGCCCTAAGAAAAGCATCCTGTCCCTTTCCCTCAGATATTCTGCATGTCCCTGGGTGTTAAAAACGTCCTAACTGGGTACAATTGCTTTGCATTCTGCTGTGAAGAAGAAGGTTACATGCAAATACTCCTGGGAGAAATGTTGTCCATGGTGACTTCATGTATAACAAAACGAACTAGGAGAGGTAGACACTAACATGTGGAAACTGATAACAGATCTCCTCCTGAGAAAAAGTTGGTATAATCTAAGCCTCGGTCGCTTCCTCTGTGAAATGAGGAGAACCAAATTTCCTGTCTCACGGCGATGTGGTGAGGCTCCGTGCTCAGTGAGACCTTCCTGACAACCCTATTGAAGACAGCCACACTCCCCTCCTCAACCCTCCAGCTCTTCCTAGCATCGTTCCTCATTTTCTTTTTCTACATAACGTTTATCATCATCTCCACATCATGCGTATTCTTTTTAAATTGTCTTTATCTCCGATTGGAACGTAAATTCTATGAAGGCAGGAATTTTTGTCTGTTTTGTTCACTGCTGTGTCCCCAGCATCCAGAACATCGCTGGCTTATAGCAGATTCTCAGTAAGTATTTGTTGAATGAATACTAGCTTTAAAGTGCTCAGCACGGTGGTGCAGTGGCTTGTACACACTAAGTATGTAATACGCGTTAACTATTATTATTTGAAGGAGACCTGGCAGTGCATGGGGTTAAGCGCTCCACTGCCAACTGAAAAGTTGGCAGTTTATACCCACCAACCACTCTGCATGAGAAAGATGTGGCAGTCTGCTTCCGTAAAGATTACAACCTTGGAAACCCTGTGGGGCAGTTCTACTCTGCCCTATACAGTTGCTATGAGTCGGAATTGACTCAACAGCAACAGGTTTGGTTTGGGTTTTTATTATTATTTGTATCATTCTATGGTGCAAGATGCTAAGAGTGAGGAATGATGGAGATCTGGAGAGAAGAGAAAGAGATGCAGAAAAAAGAGAATTAGTAAGGATCCAGGAATATAAAAGCAAACTTCCTGAATGGCACAGTTCTGCTGAGGGCTGGACCTACAGTTGTGGGAGAGCGAGTGGCTCCATGCCAGGCCCGGTGAATAACTCAGTGCCACCATATAATGAATGATGCCTCATTGTGTCTATATTGTAGAGCCTTTAAAACCATGGACATGTACATGTGCATTTTAGTCCACTGGTTGACCTGCTTTTTTGAATCTTAGGAAAAAATCTGTATGGGCCAGTTGTACCTCCTACTGCAATTCTGACCACAAAGTATTACAAATTTTCAGTATTTCATCGGATGCTTAAAAAGAAATACAGGGAATTAGTTGTTCAAAACCAACCCCAGTTAACCATTCCACAAAAGCGCCACCAGGAGTGCACCAAGCTAGAGAAACCAAAGCTGAGGCTCAGACGAGCATCAAAGCAAAAGGCTGGAAGTGCTAGAAGAAGTAGAACTGAGACATGACATGCTATAGGGAAGAAAGAACCATTCTACTGAAGTAGATACTAAGCTATCAGAGCATTGTGATAAGGTGTATTCTTATCACATGAGCTCACAAACCGTACGTAGCCAAAATCTACAATCTTTCTTCTTGCCAGAAATTGGTTCTTTCACTTGAGTTCTCCCTTACCTCAGTTCCTACAGACATGCCACACACACACACACATAAACACAAACGCACACACTAAGCCCTCCTTCATCCAAGTCAGTTTTCTTATTGAAATGCCCTGCTGACCTTCAAAAGGAGAAACTCTTCAAAGCCATAAAAAGACATCGTTGTCCTAATGCTTTGGGAAGACCAGCGTGAAAATGACTTGTTTGGTCTCTTCTCCAGGTCCCTACTTTCATCAGGTGGAGGCACACTCAGGCTCCAGACAGGAAAGCCAGAAGCTGGGCTAGCCTGAGAGCAATCTGTAAAGCCCAGTCAGTTGGTCCTGGCTTTTCAAAATACCACATATCCTGTGTCTTTGTGCAAAAATATAAAAAAGCACCTCATCCAGGCACATGGATTGGAAAAAGGTTTTGTTCCTCTGGGCTGAAGCATCCCTGAGTCTGGTAAGTGAAGCAAGGCTATATTTTAGCCCACTCTCACCCCCTTGGGTGGACATCATATGCAGTATAGATACCGCATAACTGTAGTAGAAGCTGGGTGTGTTGGAAAAGGCTGTGATGATATGCAGCTATTCAATCAAACACTAATCTAGGTGTTGCTGTGACAGTATTTTGTAGTTGTGGTTCGCATCTACAATCAGTTGACTTTAAGTAAAGGAGATTACCTCAATAGTGTCGTTGGGCCCCATCCAATCAATTGAAAGGCCTTAAGAACAAAACAGAGGTTTCTCTGAGAAATAAAAAATTATTGCTCAAGATTACAACATCAGCTCCTAACAGAGTTTCCAGCCTGCTGGCCTGTCCTACAAATTTCAGACTAGCCAGGCCCCACAATCATATAAGCCAATTCCTTGAAATAAATTTCTCTCCCTGTATGTGTATATATATGTGTATGTATATATATATACATACATATATACACATATGTGTGTGTATGTGTATATATGTGTGTGTGTGTGTGTGTGTATGTATGTATACACGAACTCTGGTGGTGCAGCGGTTAAGGGCCTGCCTGCTAACCAAAAGGTCAGTGGTTCGAACATACCACCACTCTGCAGGAGAAAGATGTGGCAGTCTGCCTGTGTAAAGATTTACAGCCTTGGAACCCTATGGGGCAGTTCTACTCTGTCCTATAGGGTTGCTATGGGTCAGGATCAACTTAATGGCAATGAGTTTGGTTTGGGGTATACACACACACACACACACACACACACACACACACACACACACACACTTATATCCTACTGGTTCTGTTTCTCTGGAGAACCCTGACTGATACAGGAGTATTGGGGTACTGGAGGGCTAGGGGTAAGTGAAAAACAAAATACATGATCCCTACTGTATATACCCTAGGGATGAGACCCTTTTCCTTTGAGCAGGGGTTGAAAAAGTCATTGGATCTCCTCTAGAAGATGCTAGAAGACTCACCGCCTGTTGCTTCTCTTCAATGCTGCTACTAGCCACTAGTCAGCCCTGCTCAAGGTCTGTAGTATCAACACTTAATCGAGACTGAACTAGGAAGAATGTCCTTCATGGATAAAGGCTGAACAAGTAATTGAAAGGCTCTTTTGGAGAGGGGCAATGTGGTACCATGGAAAGATCACAGGACATGGAATCAGCTGGACTATATTTCCCAGAATCCCTCTCCTGGGTGCTTCTGGTTAGGGTGGGCCATAAGAGATATTCTTGCATGACATTTGGAGGGCAGAAGTGAAGCAGCAGCCATTTTGTAGCTCATAGCTCACACATGTTGTCACTTATCTCTGCTGGCTCACTTCATTGGGGTGGAGCAGTAACCAGGCTTGCAAGTGGACCATCTTCCCCTGCATCTTCCTTAGCTTCTCTGACTCCTGGCCCAGGTGTTTATCTCCATGGTGAAGAGTGCCAGCTTCTCCTGCATGACACCTATACCATCAAAGTCAGAGGCAGCAAGAACTGACACAGGTTTCACTCAGTCCTCATGAACTCCATTTCATGCTTGTGGGGTTCCAGCTTGTCCTTGCCCTCCCCTCCTTTGCATTCATCTTCCTTGCTTGACTGCCTGACATGCAGACTTCAAGCTTCAGCATCAAATGTGAACATAAGAGCCTTACAGAAATTCCTTAACCATCTTCCACAATTACCTGGGGTCAAATTCCTATAACAAATTATATATAGTATATACATTCTATCCTGACGGAATCCCAATAGATATAGAATTTGTTACCAGGTGGGTGCTGCCATAACAAAAACCTAAAATGTGGGAGTGACTTTAGAATAGGGCAATGGGAAGAGTTGGAAGGACTTTGAGGAGAATGCTAGTGAAAACTTGACAGGCCAAGTAGAAACTGTAGAAACATGCAGGTCTTTGAGGAAGCTGCAGGTGAGGGCTTAAATTAAGAAAGTGAGGAAATCTTATGGGAAACATAGGAAAGGGGATCCTTGTTACATAGTGGCAGAAATTTAGCAACACCATTGCCTTTAGTAACATGGAAAGTAGAAAATGTTTCTAATGAATTAAGTGAAGTAGCTAAGGGGATTGCCAGACAGATTGTTGAAGGTGCCTCCTGGCTTTTCCTTGCTGCTTATAATAAAATGTGAGAGGAGAGAGATAAGCTAAGGAAAGCATTGTTACACAAAAAGGAGCCAGAACTTGATGATTTTGAAAATTCCTAGCCTTTCCAGATAACAAATCATGCTAAAATTAAGAAGTGGCTTTCAGGCAAGAATCAAACCAGGAAATTCTCAGGAAAACATGGTCTAACGATGAAACTGTAGGTGTGTCTGTAAGATCCTTTGTTAAAACCTCAGAAGGATCAAAGATGATGCCTCATAGTACCTTTTAGTCAGACAAAAAGCCCTCTAAAGAGTTGAAGGTATGTCTCTCAGATCTTATCAATCAAACAATACAATTTCTAAGAAGCTTGATGATATTCTCCTTTAGCCATTTCAGCAGAAGCCCAAGGTAGAGAAGAACTTAAATACGTCTGTGCTTTTTTACTTTTCTCTAAAAGATTGAATCTCAGTAAGATTCACATGAGACCTACAAACTTTTTAAAAGAATTATATTCATAGAAACACTGCCAGCTAAAACCGAAAGGAACACAGAAAATACAAAATGAAGAGAAACCTTTGAACTCCCAAAATTCTATTGGTAGGAAGGAGGTTGAGAAAACTACACAGCAGCAAAAGGATGAGTCAGAGGGTGGAACCAAGAGCCTAAAAGCAGAACCAAGAGACCAAAATTTGAGTTATGAGTTATGGAGAATTACTCCTGAGCAGCAGTAGTACTGAGTCTCAATCAAGGAACTTAAAATTGATCATTGAAACTTTATGCCTTTCACACCCTCCCATTATTTTTTCACTTTTTTAAAATTGTGCTTTAAGTGAAAGTGTACAGTTCAAGTTAGTTTCTCCTACAAAATTTATACACACATTGTTATGTGACCTAGTTGCTCTCCCTATAATGTGATGGCACACTCCTCCTTTCCACCCTGGATCTCCCATGTCTATTCAACCAGCTCCTGTCCCTTTTTGCCTTCTCATCTCGCCTCCAGACAGGAGCTGCCCATTTAGTCTCACGTATCTACTTGACCCAAGAAGCTCTCTCTTCATAAATATCATTTTATGTCATATAGTCCAGTCTAATCTTTGTCTCAAGAGTTGGCTTCAGGAATGGTTTCAGTTCAGGGCTAACAGAGAGTCTGGAGGCCATGTCTTCTGGGGTCCCTCTAGTCTTGGTCAGACCATTAAGTCTGGTCTTTCTACCTGAATTTGACTTCTGCACCCCACTTTTCTCCTGCTCCATCAGGGACTCTCTGTTGTGTTCCTTGTCAGGGTGGTCACTGGTGGTAGCCAGGCACCATCTAGTTCTTCTGGTCTCAGGCTGATGGAGTCTCTGGTTTATGTGGCCCTTTCTGTCTCTTGGGCTAATACTTTCCTTGTGTCTTTAGTGTTCTTCATTCTCCTTTGCTCCAGGTGGGTTGGGATAATCTGGTGCATCTTAGATGGCTACTCGCTAGCTTTTAAGACCCCCAGATGCCACTCACCAAAATGGGATGCAGAACATTTTCTTAATAAACTTTGTTATGTCAATTTACCGGGATGATGCCTGAAACCATGGTCCCCGGACCCTCGCCCCTGCTACTCTGTCCCTCCAAGTGTTTGGTTGTATTCAGGAAACTTCTTAGCTTTTTGTTTAATCCAGTGGTGCTGACTTCTCCTGTATTGTGTTTTGTCCTTCCCTTCACCTAAGATAATTCTTATCTACTATCTAGTTAGTGAATACCCTCTTCCCCCCTCCCCACCCTCATAACCATCAAAGAATGTTTTCTGTGGAGCTGTCTATCTCTCTTTTAAATGCTGTTGCAGTTAGTTTTATGTATTTTGGAGCCCTGCATAAATATTTGTGATGGTTATATTACATAGTTACATATATATTACATAGTGTCCTTCCTTAACTTTGGGGTGGGTTTTACTTTAAAGTCTATTTTGTCAGAGATTAATATTGCCACTCACTCCTGCTCTTTTTAAGTGTTGTTTGCTTGATATATTTTTTTCCATCCTTTGAGTTTTAGTTTGTTTGTGTCTTTAAGTCTAAGGTGAGTCTCTTGTAGGCAGCATATAGACTGATGGTGGTTTTTTTTTTATCCATTCTGCCACTCTCTGTCTCTTTATTGGTGCATTTAGTCCATTTACAGTCAGTGTAATTATTGACAGGTATGAGTTTAGTGTTGTCATTTTGATATCTTTTTTGTGTGTGTTGATGACAGTTGCTTTGTTCCACTTAATTTTCTGTGCTGAGTTGTTTTTCTTTATGTATTTTCTTTTCATCTTTCTCATTGTTATTGATTTTGTATCTGCTGAGTCTTTATGTTTTTCTTGTTTTTTATTTTGATGTGTAGGACTGTTAGTTTCCTTTGTGGTTACCTTAACATTTACACCTATTTTTCTAAGTTTAAACCAGTCTTTTATTTCTTTATATCACCTAGATTTCCTCTTCATATGAAAGATCTATGACTACATTTTTTAGTCCCTCTTTTTTGTTTTAGTGTTGTCCTTTTTTACATATTGGTATCTCTGTTTCCCTATTTTCAGTGTTTTAGCTTTGATTTATTTTTGTGACTTCCCTATCTGGGTTGATATCTGGTTGCTCTGTCCTGTGTTCTAGTCTTGGGTTGTTGTCTAATGTTATTGATTTTCTAACTGGAGGACTCCCTTTAGTATTTCTTGTAGTTTTGCTTTGATTTTTTGCAAATTCCCTAAACTTCGGTTTATATGGAAATGCCCTAATTTCACCATCATATTTGAGAGACAGTTTTGCTGGATATATAATTCTTGGCTGACGATTTTTTTCCTTCAAGGCTTTGTATGTATCATCCCATTGACTTCTTGCCTGCATGGTTTCTGCTGAGTAGTACAAGCTTAGTGTTATTGACTCTCCTTTGTAGATGACTTTTTGTTTATCACTAGCCACTCTTAAAATTCTCTCTTTATCTTTGGTTTTGGAAAATTTGATTGTAATATGTCTTGGTTACTTTCTTTTATATCTACCTTGTGTGGGGTTCAATGAGCATCTTGATAGATATCTTCTTATCTTTCATGATACCAGGGAAGTTTTCTGCCAACAAATCTTCAACAATTCTCTCTGTATTTTCTGTTATCCCCTCTTGTTCTGGTACTCCAATCACCCGTAGGTTATTCCTTTTGATAGAGTCGCACATAATTCTTAGGGTTTCTTCGTTCTTTTTAATTCTTTTATCTGATTTTTCCTCAAATAAGTTGGTGTCAAGTGCTTTATCTTCAGTCTCACTAACTCTGACTTCCATTGCCTCATTTCTGCTCCTATGACTTTCTATTGAGTTATCCATTTCTGAAATTTTATTGTTAATCTTCTGGATTTCTGTTTGCTGTCTCTCTATGGATTCTTGCAGCCTGTTAAATTTGTCATTTTGCTCTTCTATAATCTTCTCAAGTTCCTCTGTTGCTTTGTCTGTATGTTCTTTGGTTTGTTATGTGTTTTGCCTGATCTCCTTCCTGATCTCCCGAAGAGTACTGTATATTAACCTTTTGTATTCTACCTCCAGTAATTCCAAGAAATTCTATTCCTCCAGAAGATTTCTTGATTTTTTGTTTTGGGAGCTTGCTGAAACCATCATTGTCTGCTTTTTTTATCTGATTTGATATTGACTGTTGTCTCCAAGCCATCAATAAGTTATTATATTTATTTATTTTATGTTTGCTTACTGTGTCCTTAGCTTCTTGCTTTGATATACCCAAATAGGCTGCTCGTGTGAGCTAGTTTAATTATTGGCACCTTTGAAACTCTAACGTCCTGTCACCAGGTGTTTAGATCTGTTACTAGGTATGTGAGCCCAGGAGTCTTTTTACTTCTCTTGTATGGATTCAGCACAGGTGTCCAGGTAGTCAGTCACCAAGTGTGTGGTGCAGGCTCTTACCTACAGTCCTAGATGGGCAGGGGTGCTTGGAGTAGGTACAGGTATCTGGCTACAGTAGGGGATCATGTGCTGAGCAAGGCAGGGGGCTGACAGTTGCCCCTGAGTGTCTTGGAGGAAAGCGTGTTCCTGTTCCCTAAATTGCATAGGTGGGTGAGTTTTGCAGCTGACTATGAGCACCCAATGCTGTTGGCTGTTAGGACTGGGAGGCACCACTTATTCTCGGACCCCTGTCACAGGTGGCTAGGTGGCATGGGCGGCGCCATCAATCCTCAGGGCCCTGATGTGGGTAGGTGAGGACCCTGCTAATGGGCAGAGTGGTGTCAAATGTCACAAACCTGCCACTACACCATATACCTGATACAATTGAAGTTAGGCTTCAGGTATATACCCTGTTGTACTGTGCTAATGAGGGCCTATGCTGTTGAAATGGGCCCACACAGGTCTATGCAGGGGTGAAAGACATTCAAAGTCCATGGACCCCTTATGACTGTGCCTAGGTAAAGGAGCTGTGCCTACCCTGAGTTTCCATCTTAGGGGAGCTGGCAGATTATTTTTTCCTGTTTGTTAATTTGTTCCCTCTCCAAGGCCAGGAGAATGGCTCAGGGCACATCATGGGTCCTATTTCTGGCCCACGGGACTGGGAAATCACTGAAGCTGGCCTGGGACCCAGTGCAGAGTAGGGAGGGAGCATGTAAATAGGAAAGAGGTTCTTGATCTGCTTGGTAGGTTAGACACCTGTACTTATCTTTTGCCAGTTGAGCTCTGCTTTTCACTGGTTCTGGAGGCTTGAGTAGACTCTCCACCACTTGGTCTCTCCCAATGTGGAAAACGCATCCTGAACGCCACTGCTTGCCTCACCACACACACCAGCTGATCTGGCCTGCAGGGAGCTGGTTCCCGCCAGGTCAGGTCTGGCAAATCCTCACTGTTTCTGAACTGTCTCTCCCTCCCCCTGCCTCTCAGTTTGATTCCTCAACTTTGCCTTAGATGTTCAGGGATCCTAGATTGTCATATATAGTTGATTCACTTGTTTTTCCAGGTCTTTGTTGTAAGAAGGGCCACCGGAAGAGTCTGACTACTCCGCCATTTTGGCTCTGCCTCATCCCTTTTTTAAAAACAATGTCTATAGCTGTTATCCTATGCCTGTCCCACTACTGTATGTTGGGAGTGTGGGAGATAGATAACTTGTTTCTTTCATTCAAAGGTCTTCAGATCAAGCTTAAGGAACTAAATCAAAGGAATTTCATCTGCACCAAACCTGTTTAAATGGCAAGAGTCTGGATTTGAACTAATGCTGTAATGGGATGAGGATTTGGGGGGCTTTGCAAGGGAGTGAGTATATTCTTTCATGTTGCAAGAATGTAGCTAATTTTTTACCAGAGGGGAGACTGTGTTTTTTTAACCATAATATTTATTGGTAGTATCAAATCATATAAAACATAATGATTTTAAAACTTGTCCACAAATTATTTGATACTACTCCTTTCAAGATGTGGATTCTAATTCCCCTTCTCTTGACTTTCCCCTTGAGATTATTTTCCAGTTTTATAGATTTGTTGGAATATGGTGCTATACAGTCAACAAGCCCTCTTACCACTCCCTGGCATCTTAGTCACAGCTCCATCTGCACCTTCCACTCCCAAAATCCATGTAAGCACTCCTAATCCATCCACTCTCTCCCTCTCATTCTGTTATGAGGGATAGAGTGGCTGGTTTAAGAGTGTATTCATGGATGTTGGGAATGGAGGGTCTTCTATCTACCTTGTCAAAAATGAGCAAAAGGGTATATACCACCCTAGGGCAGTTTGACACAGAAAAGATATCTTTTCAAAATGCCAGAATGTCACAATGAACTAGTTGAGAAACAGCATGATAAACTGTATTGGCTTCTTCGGAGTCAGCCTCTGTGGAAAAAATATCAAACAGCTGGCTCATTCACTGACATTTGGGACAGTTAAATGAGGGAGGAAAAAAAGAGAAAGAGGAAAGTCATGAATAAATGGTTTCTTTTATCCAGAGGTATCTGATTCAGGAGCCAAGGCTCATGAATCTTGGAGTACAGTCAGCTACAATCACTGGGGATTCTCCAAATGAAGAGCCAAACACTGGCAAAAAAAAAAAAAAAAAAAGTTCATCACATTTCTGACTACCATGAATGCTGAGAAATGGACGCTTTAAAGCAACCCACTAGTTCCCTTGTACTGCTGCTCTCATTGCAAAATCTTGGCTACTTCAAAGTATCATCTCTTGTCTCTGCCAGAGAAAACCAACCTTTAAAATAAACTAAATCCAAGGTCACTTACTTCCACATAAAGAGAATATTTTGTGAGCTGCCAAAATTCATTTTTCTAATGTACTCTTATCCAATAACTTAAGCCTGGCATACTGGGCAGAATCCAATTTGGGCAATTCCATTCTAACAGCCAAATTCCCCCAAGGAGTGTGAACTGCACACAATGTTATTCTTCACTTCCTCAGCTATCCTCACATTAATCAAACTAATGCTTTTCACCCCCAATGCATGGTGGGGATATTGGGATGGAAATTTCTAAAAAGAGATTATTCTTAAGAATTGAGTGAGGGTGGCCCCAAGACACCCTTTTAGCTCAGTGGTGAAGCCCCTCTCAAAGTTCACCATTCAGCCAGGGATTAGACAGCCTCATAAAACAAAACAGGACTAATGAGACACAGCAGTCCAGGACAAGGACTAGAAGGCAGGAGGGGACAAGAAAGCTGGTGATGGGAACCCAAGGTTGAGAAGGGAAACTGTTGACATGTCATGGGGTTGTTAACCATTGTCATAAGGCAATATGTGTACTAACTGTTTAATAAGAAACTATTTGTTCTGCAAACCTTCATCTCAGGTACAAAAAAAAAAAAAGAATTATCTATGTGAGATCAAATTGACAACAGCAAGTCAAAAGGTTTGATGGGAAGCCTAGGGGACAGTGAGTTGAAGATAATGGTGATGGAATAATTTGGGAAAGGATAGTGAGAACAGCAGCACAACTGGAAGAATGTCATCAATGTCACTGAATTGTACATGTAGAAACTTTCAAAATGGTGTAACTTTGGCTATGCATATTTTAACCAAAAAAAAGGTCCTCAAGGTCAAGAAGGGAGATTGTTGACATGTGGGGTTGTTAACCAATGTCATAAAACAATATGTGTACTGACTGTTTAATGAGAAACTATTTGTTCTGTAAACCTTCATCTAAAGTACAATAAAAAAAAATTTTTTTAAATAATTGAGTGAGGAGAGTTTCCATTTTATGAACTTAGTAAAGTTCTTTGGAAGTCAAGCCTGGATTCATTTTATTTAACAAATAGGTGTTGAGGTATATGCCAAGTGCTGTTCTCAACATTGCAGATACAGTAGGACACAAGAAAAGATTTCTACTCTCAAGAAATAAATACTGGAATAAGTGATGAGATGAGGTCAGAGAGAGAGGCAGAAATAAGATCATTTAGACCATGATATGGAGTTTGGATATTACTGTAAGTGCAGTTGGAGAGTATTAGGCAATTGATATGATTGGATTTTTATAACATCACCATGCAGGGGAAGAGTCATTGCATGGGGTACCTATGGGCCAGAGTCCTAGCTTCCTGCTGTTTCCACTGGAATCTAGTCATTCTGGGAGTCAACACAGCTGTGGTCATAGTTTCCTTCCTGCAATCCCTCAAACAGCATTGTATATCTTGGTTAGCTCACAGGGCCAAGGAAACTAAAGCCATGACTTGACCACATGGTATTGTTCCCTGAACAATAGGAAATGTTTGCCTCCCTCTTCTCTCCAGCCAACTGTACTTTACAGGCTCCCTTTTGTATATGAGCACCAGACAAGAGAAGGTAAATAGAGAAGCCTAAGCTCCTCTCCACTGCTCCAAGAGCGGCTGATGCACTGCTGAAGATAACACAAAATTAGCAAACTCATGAAAATCAAGGAGCAGAAGTATATGTCACTGATTAAACGGTGGCATTTGTTAAAAGCATACCCACTGACAAAGAATCATTGAAAACTTTCTATTTATTGTCCACCTTGTGGACAATGGCAAACATAAATGATACAGTAATCAAATCTGACAGTAGTAAGGGATGTTAGTGGTTATCAAGTCCAACCCACCTAATGTAGGATTTTTCAATGCACCCCTGACAAGGAAACTTCCAGTATCCTATACCCCTCCCATGTCACCATATGCAGACCAGATGAATAGCAGTTTAACTGGATATTGTTCTGTTGTTTAGGGAATAACATCAACTGTGGCACCTATTGCCCAAAGTTGTGGGCTGAAGGACAGAGAGAGAAAGCCATGTCTTAAAGAGGGGCCAAGGTCATAACCTAGAAAGACAGCCCCAAATAAGATTGCCAATCTCAGGAGTGAGATAGAAGAGAGGGGAATCAAGGATACAGAACTAAAACAAGAAGAAACTAAGGATGCCAATAATGAGGAATATGGAGTAGGTGGGTTGTAGGTGAGCAAGTCTGGAGGAATTCCTAAGGGCATGTGCCGGTTCTTATGGTGGATTTTTAAATAGAATTCTCATACAAATTTGTATAATGGTGCCAAGTACTTTTGGAGGATCTGGAAGGGAATTTATATCCAGCTTCTGCTGAATGTTTTCCTGCTATGAGGGCCTCACTGTCTCAAATGGAAGCTCATTACATCATTAAACCAGTAAACCAATGTCCATCAAGCTGATTACAACTCATGGCAATCCCATATGTGTCAGAGTAGAACCACAGTGTTTTCAATAGCTGATTTTTCAGAAGTAGATTGTCAGGTCTTTTTTCCAAGATGCCTCTGGGTGGACTCAAACTTCCAACCTTCCAGTTAGCAGCTGAGCACATGACCATTTGCACCACCCAGGGACTTCATTCCATCATTAGGAAGTGCCAGTGATCTGAATCCTCTGCCTTCTGGTCATAGGTCGGTTCTTTCATGACACACAAACAAATTTAATTCATTTTCCTAAGGACAATCCCCCCCAAATAATTAAAAACAGCTCCCATGTCCCCTTTCAATATTTCCTGCTCTAAGCTACACATCCCCAGATTGCGTCAATTGTTTTCAAATGGCATAATTTTATAGGTGCCAAACTTTCAAGTTGAAAAGATTTTCAGAGATTCAAGTCCATTCCTCTATCTTTACCCAAGAGGCCACTGAAATTGTGAGAGGTTAAATGTGATGAGAGGGGAATGCATTTTGCCCAAGGTCACCCATAAGTGGCAGATCCAAAAATTTAAACCTGAATCTTCTAATCCCAAATCCAGTATTTTCTCCATATCTTCCAACAACTCTTACCATCCCACTAACCTTCCTCTGGAATGACTCCAGCTTTTCAGACTTCTTTAAATACTGCCCCTTCCTGTCACTGTCCCACAGAGTGCCGTGTCCCCAACTGGGACCAGTGCAGACCCTCGGGCTCCTGGACCCCACCACGTGCTGCCCTCAGCACCACCTTACTGAGTGCCACATTCCCGAGCAGGACCAGCGTGGACCTCTTGACCCCTAGACCCTTCCCCACACTGCCCCCAGACAGACCCCACTGGCCCCAATTCAGGCCACAGACAAATGACCCATTCCCACCCCTCCTCCCCTCACTGAACCTTCCCTGCTGCATCATAGCTGAACAACCAGCCCTGCCCACCAGGACAAGGTGATGAGAATTAAAGTGCCAATAGACAAGCATGCAACAAAACACACCCAGGCAGCTCACCCAGACATAACCAAATAAAACAAAAAAGCAGGATGAAACAAACAAACATACAATAAATAAATGAAGAAAATAATTTCTGAATGTCTCAGAGACAGGAGACAATATCAAAACATAAAAAACAGAACAGAATGGCTCCAGTAAGCAACCAAAATAAAACATTAGATGACCTTCTGGTAGAAGAAAAGGCACTGGAACTACCCGACAGGGAATTCAAAAGTCTAATATTCAGTGTTCTCCAAAAGATTAGGTAAGAAATCAAGGAAAATACAGACAAAACTAAGGAAAAAATAGACAAAATCATGAAAAACACAGACAAAATCAGGGAAAACACAAAAAGTAATGAAAGAATTCAGGAAATAATACAAGAACAAAATGTCAAAATAAGTAAATTATTAGAAATCACACAAAAACAGCAATTAGAAATCCAAAAGACAAATGACAAGATTTCAGAACTGGACAATGCAATAGAAGGTTTTAGGAGCAAATCTGAAACAATGGAAGACAGGATCAGTGAAAGTGAAGACAGATCCATGGATACCACTTTGTTTGAGGAAAAATCAGAAAAAAAGAATGAAGAAAACCAAAGAACTATAGGGGATACAATCAATGGTAGAAATTTGCATGTGATCAGAGTCCCAGAACAGGAGGACAAAATGGAAAGCACAGAGAGCATCACTGAAGATTTGCTGACAGAAAACTTCCCTACTATCATGAAAGACGAAAAGCTGACCATCCAAGAAGCTCAACGAACCCTACATACAATAGACCCCAAAATAAAGTCACCAAGATCTATCATAATCACACTCACCAAAACAAAAGACAAACAAAGAATCCTGAAAGCACCTCGAGAAAAACAAAAAGTCACATATAAAAGGGAAACAATAAGACTAAACTCTGATTACTCAGCAGAAACCATGCCAGCAAGAAGGCAATGGGATGACATATATAAAACCTTGAAAAAAAATTGCTAACCAAGAATAATATATCCCGAAAAATTCTCACTCAAATATGATAGCAAAATTAGGACATTTTACAGATAAACAAAAATTAGGGGAATATGCAAAAACCAAACCAAACTTCAAGAATTATCAAAAGCAGTCCTTTGGTTAGAGAACCAATGATACCAGACAACAGCCTGAATTTAAGACACAGGAGAAAATCAGCCAGATACCAAACTAGCTAACAAACTGTCAAGGATGCAATGAAACTAAAAGATTTAGGACAGGGGGACAGAGATGTCAATCTGTAAATGACAACAACCCATTGCCGTCAAGTTGATTCTGACTCATAGTGACTCTACAGGACAGAGTAGAACTGCCCCATATGGTTTCCAAGGAGCAGCTGGTGGATTCGAACTGTCTACCTTTTGGATAGCAGACGAGCTCTTAACCATGGTGCCACCCAGGCTCAAATAAAAGGGGTAATAAGTGGTGTAGGTATAGAATCTTCAAATGCAGAGGAAGTCAGGGTGATATCAAGTAATAAAAGACTGGTTCAAACTTAGGAAGTTAGGGGTAAATTTCAAGATAACCACAAAGTTAACAAACCTACTCATCAAAATAAAGAAGAAAAATATAAAGTTCTCAGTAAACACAAAATCTACAAAAATTAAAGAAATTTCACAGACAAAAGGAACTCAGCACAGGAGAGTAAGAGGAACAAAGAAAATGTCAGCATCACAAAAAAAAAATACTACAAAATGACAGCAATAAACTCATACCTATTAAAAATCACACTGAACATAAATGGATTAGATGTACCTGTGAAGAGACAGAGAGTGAAAGAATGGATTAAAAAAACCTAACCCATCAATATGCTGCCTGCAAGAGACATACTAAGAAAAAAAGACATAAATATATTAAAAATTAAACAATGGCAAAAAAAATTATGTCAAGCAAACGGCAACAAAAAAAGAGCAGGAATGGCAATACTAATCTCAGATAAAATAGACTTTAAGGCAAAATGAACCATAAAAGATAAGGAAGGACATTATATAATGATTAAAGGGACAACCCACCATGGAGACATAACCTTAATAAATGTCTACACACCTAATGACAGGGCTCCAAATACATAAAACAAACTCCAACAGCACTGAAAAGAGAAACTGACAGTTCCAGAATAATAGCAGGAGACTTCAACACTCCACTGTTGGTAAAGGACAGAACATCTAGAAAGAAACTCAACAAAGATACAGAAGATCTAAAGGCCACAATCAACCAAACTGACCTCATAGACATATACAGAACACTGCAGCCAACAGCAGCTAAGTACACATTCTTTTCCAATGCACACAGAACGTTCTCCAGAATAGCACATCTAGGCCACAAGGCAACCTTCAATAAAGTCCAAAACATTGAGATAATACAAACCATCTTCTCTTATCACAATGCCATAAAAGTAGAAATTAATAACAGAAAGAGCAAGGAAAAAATTTTTAAAAAGGAAACTGAATAATACCTTGCTTAAAAACCACTAGGTCATAAAAAAAGAAAGATAGAATCAAAAAATTCCTAGAATCTAATGAGAATAAAAACACATCATACCAAAACCTTTAGAACACAGCAAAGGCAGTGATCAGAGGTCAATTTATAGCAATAGATGCATGCATCAAAAAAGAATAAAGGGATAAAATCAAAACATTAGCTACACAACTTAAAAAAATAGAAAAGGAACAGCAAAAGAAGCCCACAGCCACCAGAAGAAAGGAAATGATAAAGATCAGAACAGAAATAAATGAAATAGAGAATAGAAAAACAATAGAAAGAATCAACAAAATCAAAAGTTGGTTCTTTCAACGTCTCAACAAAATCAACAAACCATTGGCCAAACTGACAAAAGAAAAACAGGAGAGGACACAAATAACCCAAATAAGAAATGAAATGGGGGACATTACAAAAGACCCAACTGAAATAAAAGGATCATAACAGAGTACCATGAAAAACTGTACTCCTACAAATTTGGAAACCTAGAAGAAATAGATAAATTTCTAGAAACACACTACCTACCTAAACTAACATAAACTGAGGTAGAAAATCTGAACAGACCATAACAAAAGAAAAGGTTGAAAAGGTAATTTTTAAAAACTCCCACCAGAAAATAGTCCTGGCTTCACTAGAGAATTCTACCAAACATTCAGGGAAGAGCTCATACCATTACTTCTCAAACTATTTCAGAACACAGAAAAGGAAAGGATACTTCCAAATTCATTCTATGAAGCCAGCATAACCCTGATACCAAAACACGGCAAAGACACTACAAGAAAGAAAATTACAGACCAATGTCTCTCATGAATATAGATGCAAAGATTCTCAACAAAATTCCAGCCAATAGAATTCAGCAGGACATAAAAAAAATAATATGCCACAACCAAGTGGGATTCATACCAGGTATGCAAGGATGGTTCAGCATTAGAAAATCAATTAAGGTAATCCACCAAATAAATAAAACAAAAGAAAAGAATCATGATTATCTCAGTCAACACAGAAAAAGCATTCACTAAAATCCAACACCCATTCCTGATAATAACTCTCAATAAAATAGGAATAGAAGGGAAACTCCTCAACATAATAAAGGACATCTATACAAAACCAACAGCCAACATCATTCTCAATGAAGAGAGGCTGAAAACACTCCCCCTGAGAAAGGGAACAAGACAAGGATGCCCTTTATCACCACTTCTATTTAACACTGTGCTGGAAGTCTTAGCTAAAGCAGTAAGGAAAGGAAAAGAAATAAAGGGCATCCAAATTGGTAAGGAAGAAGTAAAACTATCCTTATTCATGGATGATATGATACTATACATAGAGAACCCAAAGGACCCCACAAGAAAACTACTAGAACTAATAGAAAGATTTGGCAGAGTAGCATGATACAAGATAAACATACAAAAATCAGTTGGATTCCTATACACAAATAAAGGGAGCTACAAAAAGGAAATCAGGAAAGCAATATTATTTATAATAGCCTCTAAAAAAATAAAATACTTAGCAATAAATCTAACCAGGCACATAAAAGACCTATACAAAGAAAACTACAAAACACTACCGCAAGAAACAAAAAGAGGCCTACATAAATAGAAAAAAAGTATTATGCTCATGGATAGGTAGACTAAACATTATGAAAATGTCAATTCTACCCAAAGCAATCTACAAATAAATGCAATCCCGATCCAAATACTGACGGCACTTTTTTAATGTGCTTTAAGTGAAAGTTTACTATTCAAGTTAGTCTCTCATACAAAAATGTATACATACATTGTTATGTGACCCTAGTTGCTCTCCCTATAATGTGACAGCACACTCCTCCTTCCACCGTCGATTTCCCATGTCCATTCAACCAGCTCCTAACCCTCTCTGCCTTCTCATCTTGCCTCCAGACAGGAGCTGCCCATTTAGTCTCATGTATCTACTTGAGCTAAGAAGCACTCTCTTCATGAGTATCATTTTATGTCATACAGTCCAGTCTAATCTTTGTCTCAAGAGTTGACTTTGGGAATGGTTTCAGTTCTGGGCTAACAGAGAGTCTGGGGGCCATGTCTTCTGGGGTCCCTCCAGTCTCAGTCAAACCACTAAGTCTGGTTTTTTTATGTGAATTTGACTTCTGCACCCCACTTTTCTCCTGCTCCATCAGGGACTTTCTGTTGTGTTCCCTGTCAGGGTGGTCATTAGTAGTAGCTGGGCACCATCTAGTTCTTCAAGTCTCAGGCTGACGGAGTCTCTGGTTTATGTGGCCCTTTCTGTCTCTTGGGCTAATACTTTCCTTGTGTCTTTGGTGTTCTTCATTCTCCTTTGCTCCAGGTGGGTTGGGACCAATTGATGCATCCCAGATGGCTGCTCGCCAGCCCTTAAAACCCCAGACACCACTCATGAAAGTGGGATGCAGGACATTTTCTCAATAAACTTTGTTATGCCGATTGACCTAGATGTCCCCTGAAACCATGGTCCCCAGATCTCCACCCCCGGTACTCTGTCCCTTGAAGTGTTCAGAAACTTCCTAGCCTTGGTCTAGTCCAGTTGTGCAACAGTGTTTTTTAACGAGATGGAAAAACTAATCATTAATTTCATATAGAAAGGAAAGAGGCCCCAGATAAGTAAAGCACTATTGAAGAAGAACAAACTAGGAGGCCTCAAACTACCTGACCTCAGAACCAACTACACAGCTGCAGAAGTCAAAACAGCCTGCTACTGGTAGAATGACAGACACATGGATCAATGGAAGAGAATCGAGAACACAGATGTAAACCCATCCACTAACAGTCACCTGATCTTTGATAAAGGCCCAAGTCCATTAAATGGGGGAAAAGACACTCTTTTAAACAAATGGTGCTGGCAAAACTGGATGTTCACCTGTAAAAAAATGAAACAAGATATTTCAACATCAGAAAATCAACATAATCCACTAAATAAATAAAACAAAAGAATCACATGATTATCTGTTGACACAGAAAAGGCATTCAATAAAGTCCAATACCCATTCCTGATAAAAATTCTCAATAAAATAGGAATAGAAGGGAAATTGCTCAATGTAATAAAGGGCATCTATACAAAACCAACAGCCAACATCATTCTCAATGGAGAGAGGCTGAAAACACTCCCCCTGAGAAAGGGAACAAGACAAGGATCCCCTTTCTTACCACTCCTATTTAACACTGTGCAGAAAGTCCTAGCTAGAGCAATAAGGCAAGAAAAATAAATAAAGTAAATCCAAACTGGTAAGGAAGAAGTAAACCTGTCCCTATCTGCAAAAGATATTATACTGTACACAAAAAACCCTAAAGACTCCACAAAAAAACAACTGGCACTAATAGAAAGATTTAGCAGAGTAGCAGGGTACAAGATAAACATACAAAAATCAGTTGGATTTCTATACACCAATAAAGGGAACTACAAAAAGGAAATCAGGAAAGAAATTCCATTTATAATAGCCCCTAAAAAAACAGAATACTGAGGAATAAATCTAACCAGGGATGTAAAACATCTATACAAAGAAAACTACAGAACACTACTGCAAGAAACCAAAAGAGATCTACATAAATGGAAAAACATACCATGCTCATGGACAGGTAGACTCAACATTGTGAAAATGTCAATTCTACCCAAAGGAATCCACAAATACAATGCAATCCTGATCCAAATACCAACAGCATTGTTTAACGAGATGGAAAAACTAATCATTAACTTTATATGGAAAGGAAAGAGGATAAGTAAAGCACTATTGAAGAAAACGAACAAAGTAGGAGGACTCATGTTACCTGACCTCAGAAACTGCTGTACAGCTATGGTAGTCAAAATAGCCTGGTACTGGTACAACAGAACACAATTTGACCAATGGAACCATACACAAAAACTAATTCAAAATGGATCAAAGACCTAAATAGACAACCAAAAACTATAAAGATCACAGAAGAAAAAACAGGGTCAACACTAGAGGCCCTAATACACGGCATAAATAGGATACAAACCTTAACTAACAATACATACACAAACACCAGAAAATAAACTAGATAACTGAGATCTTCTAAAAATTAAACACTTAAAACGCTGATCAAAACACTTCACCAAAAGAGTAGAAAGAAAACTTACACACTGGGAAAAAATTTTGGCCATGACAAATCCGACAAAGGTCTAATCTCTAAAATCTACAGGAAAATCCAACACCTCTACAACAAAAAGACTAATCCAATTTAAAAAATGGGCAAAGGATATGAACAGACACTTCACTAAAGAAGACTTTCAGGCAATCCTGAAAGGAAATCCTGGTGATCACCAGCCATGAGAAAAATGCAAATTAAAACTACAATAAGATACCATCTCACTTTGACATTATTGGCACTAATCAAAAAAAAAAAAAAACCCAGAAAATAACAAATGTTGGAGATGCTTCAGGGAGACTGGAACTCTTATGCACTGCTGGTGGGAATGCAAAATGGTACAACCATTTTGGAAAATGAAACGGTGCTTCCTTAAAAAGCTACAAATAGAAATACCATATGATTCAGCAATCCCACTACTAGGAATATATCCTAGAGAAATAAGAGCCCTCACTCAGATAAATATATGCATACCTATATTCATTGCAGCATTATTCACAATAGCAAAAAGATGGAAACAACCGAAATGCCCATCAAGAGATGAATGGATAAACAAACTATGGTATATACACACAATGGAATACTATGCAATGATAAAGAACAATAATAAATCTGCGATACGTCTTACAACATGCATGAGTCTGGAGGGCATTACGCTGAGTGAAATAAGTCAATCACAAAAGGACAAATACTGTATGAAAACATTATTATAAAAACTCATGAAAAGGTTTACACACAGAAAGAAACAATCTTTGATAGTACGAGGGAGAGGAGTGTGGAGGAAAAATCACTAACTAAACAATAAATAAGTGGTAGCTTTAGTGAAGGGTTAGACAGTACACAATACTGTGGAAATCAGTGAAACTTGACCAAGGCAAGGTCATTGAAGCTTCATAGACATATCCAAACTCCCTGAGGCACCAAATTACCTGCTGATAGCTGGGGACATGGTCTTGGGGGACACCTAGCTCAATTGGCATAACACAGTTTATAAAGAAAATGTTCTACATCCTACTTTGGTGAGTAGTGTCTAGGGTCTTAAAAGCTTGTGACCAGCCATCTAAAATACTCCACTGGTCCCACCCCTTCTGGAGCAAAGGAGAATGAAGAAAAACACAAGGGAAAGATTAGTACAAAGGACTAATGGACCACAAGTACCACAGCCTCCACTAGACCAACTCCAGCACAACTAGATGTTGCCCGGCTACCACCACCAACTGCTCTGACAGGGATCACAATAGCGGGCCCCAGAAAGAGCTGGAGAAAAATGTAGAATAAAATTCTAACTCACAAAAAAAGACAACTTACTGGTCTGACAGAGACTGAAGTAACCCCAAGAGCATGGCCCTCAGACACCCTTTTAACTCAGTACTGAAGTCGCTCCTGAAGTTCACCCTTCAGCCAAAGATTAGACAGGCCTATAAAACAAACAATAACACATGTAGTTCGACCATGTATATGAGACTAAATGGGCACACCAGCTCAAAACCAAAGACGAGAAGGTGGGAAGGGACAGGAAAGCTGGACGAATGGAAATGGGGAACCCGAGGTCAAGAAGGGGATAGTGTTGACAAATCATGAGTTTGGCAACCTACGTCACAAAACAATATGTGCATTAATTGTTTAATGAGAAAATGATTTGCTCTGTAAACTTTCACCTAAAGCACAATTAAAAATGTATATATACAATAATGAAAAAAAAATGTAGCTCTGATGCTAAACCCACTAGCAGATATGGTGCAGCCAGCCCAGAGAACAGAGGTGTTATCTACTTTATTCTAAATTCTTTTATACATTAATGCTGATATGATTACTTTATATTGCTTCAGCAAGTCCTGATAATTCATAGTGAATATATGTTTAACTAAAATCATTTAACTTTGGTTCTTTTTACTTGGAATGTGTCAAGCAAGATATTTTCCACCTTGTAATAGAACGGTTCATTTTTAAAATGTGTTTTCTTATGGTAAAAACATATATAACTTAACATTTGCCAATCCACATTTTTCACATGCATGATTTAGTGACATTGGTTACATTTATCATGTTGTGGAACCATCCCCACTATCCATTTCCAAATTATTCTATCACCATTAACAGAAACCCCCCCAAAAAAAATCAAACCAGTTGCTGTTGAGTCAATTCCAACCCATGGTGACCCCATGTGTGGCAGAGTAGAACTTTGCTCAACAGAGTTTTCAAGGCTGTGACATTTCAGAAGCAGATTGCCAAGCCTGTCTTCTGAGGTGCCTCTGGTTGGGTTCAAATCACCAACCTTTTGGTAAGTAGGTGAGTGCTTAACCATTTACACCACCCAGGTACTCCTAACAAAACTCAGTGCCCCCTAATAGGATGGTTCATTTTTAACTTAGGTATGTTGTTGTTAGGTGCCATCGAGTCAGTTCTAACTCATAGCGACCCTGTGTACAACAGAAGGAAATACTGCCTGGTCCTGTGCCATCCTCACAATCCTTGTAATGCTTGAGTCCATTGTTGCAGCCACTGTGTCAATCCGTCTCGTTGAGGGTTTTCCTCTTTTTTGATGACCTTCTTCTTTACCAAACATGATGTCCCTCCTGATAACATGTCCAAAGTATGTGAGACGTAGTCTCACCATCCTTGCTTCTAAGGAGCATTCTTGTTGTACTTCTCCCAAGACAGGTTTGTTTGTTCTTTTGGCAGTCCATGGTATATTCAATATTCTTCGTATACACCACAATTCAAAGGCGTCAATTCTTCTTCGGTCTTCCTTATTCATCGTCCAGCTTTCACATGCATATGAGGCTATTGAAAACACCATGACTTGGGTCAGATGCACTTTAGTCTTCGAGGTGACATCTTTGCTTTTTAACACTTTAAAGAGGTCTTTTGCAGCACATTTGCCCAATGCAATACGTTGTTTGATTTCTTGACTGCTGCTTCCATGGGTGTTGATTATGAATCCAAGTGAAATGAAATCCTTGACAACTTCAGTCTTTTCTCCATTTATCATGATGTTGCTTATTGGTCCAGTTGTGGGGATTTTTTGTTTTCTTTATGTTGAGGTGTAATCCATACTGAAGGCTGTGGTCTTTGATCTTCATCAGTAAGTGCTTCAAGTCCTCTTCACTTTCAGCAAGCAAGGTTGTGTTGTATCATCTGCATATTGAAGGTTGTTAATGAGTCTTCCTCCAATCCTGATGCCACGTTCTTCTTCATATAATCAAGCTTCTCAGATTATTTGCTCAGCATACAGATTGAATAGGTATGGTGAAAGGATGCAGCCCTGATACATACCTTCCCTGACTTTAAACCACACAGTATCCCCTTGTGCTATTCAAACGACTGTCTCTTGATCTATATACAGGTTCCTCATGAGCACAATTAAGTGTTCTGGAATTCCCGTTCTTCGTAATGTTATCCATAATTTGTTATGTTCCAAACAGTCAAATGCTTTTGCGTAGTCAATAAAACACAGGTAAACATATTTCTGGTACTCTCTGCTTTCAGCCAGGATCCATCTGACATCAGCAGTGATATCCTTCATTCCAAGTCCTCTTCTGAATCTAGCTTGAACTTCTGGCAGCTCTCTGTCGATGTACTGCTGCAGCCACTTCTGAAAAATCTTCTGAAAAATTTTTCTTGCGTGTGATATTAATGATATTGTTCAATAATTTCCAGATTCGGTTTGATCACTTTTCTTTAGAATAGGCATAAATATGGATCTCTTCCAGTCGGCTGGCCAGGTAGCTCTCTTCCAAACTTATTGGCATAGATGAGTGATAACTTCTAGTGCTGCATCTGTTTGTTGAAACATCTCAATCGGTAAAGGCGTAGGTATAGAACTTTATATTTAATCCTCCTAAATATCTATTTGTTAGTTTAGGTATATCCTTCCACCATGAGATATTTTTTAATTTTAATTCTCCTATCAAGCATATTAACTAGTCATTCATGCTTTATGACATACATAGACTCAGTAAGCACACTGTGGCAAAGGCAGTTCTCACCAAATATACCATGTACTTCCTCACTTTTCCCAGCCTCCCTTGCAATTTGATTGGGGTCAAGTGACTTCATCTGGCCAATGGACTATGAATGTTGGTGATGTCACTTTTGGGTCAAGGCATTTAAAAGCCAGTGTATTGCCCCTATTTCTCAATCACCTGATAGACCTTTAAGGACATGTGTTCTAGATGTCATAACTGCAGATGGAGCTTATATGATCCTTTGGCAAATTCATTAGAGACAATTAACAGTATTACATTAAAGTCTCTACATCAGCTAAAAATTCTTTTTTTTTCACCCAAAGACATCATAGAAGACTCAGTTAAATGCCTTGCTAAAATCCAAATACAGTAAGGCTCAAGGACCATGTTAATCCACTGAAGGATTATAAGCATAGTTGTGATAGAAGCAGATTGGTATTTTAGAGCGAATGGTGAGTGAAATGGAGGAAACCAAGACTAAAAGCAGAGAGACAAGCTAAGAAGCTTGTTCATGAACATGTAGAAAGGGAAGTATGATTATTGGAGTCAACATGAGCTTACTAAAAACACAGTTCTGCCAAAGTCATCTCATTTCAATTTTCGCCAGCATTGCTAGACTGGTGTATCAGAGAAATGACAAAGTCCACAGTCCTGAACATGGCTCTTGTTGACCACTCACTTTGTCTTGCTCCATTCTCCTTTCTTTCTGTCCTCCAGCCACACAAGACCTCTTTCCATTTACTTCAGTGTCTTGAGAATTGACTCAATGATGGGCTTTTGCACAAGTTTTTCCTTCTGTTTAGAATGCTCATCTACCCTGTCCTCTTTTGCAGGCAAATGTCCCATACTTTAAATCTCAGTTGGCTTGAGGAGGCCTCCACTGACCCCTTGAACTAAGTTACTAAAGATGCTTATTCATGTCTTCTTTGCCTCATGCACTTCCCCTTTCGAAACAATCATTGCCCTTGCAATCACTTCTTATGAACCAGGCTTCTTCCCAGTTCAATTGTGGGGAGGAAGTGACATCGGAACAGACCTGAGTTTTTAAAATTTTGGTGAACCAGAACCATAACCAGAATAGGAAAAACTACGAGTCAAAGCCCTGCTAGAAACTTAATCTCCCTCTTAGAAAACAAGGGCAATGTATGCATTGTATAGCAACCAAATCTCTTGCCTATCAGATTTTGTGCAGAGTCTGAAACAGCAGTGCCCTGCTCAAAGATGGCAGCCAACCACACAGCTTTGAATATGTGTCACTCTCCTCAGTCCTGGCAATAATCCAATCCCAAGCATCAGGCTCCCGAAAGGGCTCACTACGCCTCTTCCAAGTCTCTCATTCCAGGGCTTCGACCCATAATTTTTCCCATTCCGGTTATGGTTCTGGATCACCTAAATTTTAAAAATTAGAGTTTGTTCCAGTTTCGCTTCATTGGCCATGACTGTACCAGTTCAAACTGATTTAAAGTCCTGTTATAAACACAGTATCTCTCTTTCATTTGAGACTAAAAATTACTTAGGGGCAAAGGCCATGTCTGTTGTTTTTGCTATTGAGAACTTAGAACAGCACAAAGTAGGTGTTCAAATAATAATAATTGAATTGAATTATCTAAAAATTATGTCTGAAAATGTGCCTGGAATGAGCACTGAACTAAGTGGATTGCAGATTTTAGAATCTCCTCTTTATTTCCTCTACCTTTCTCCATACTCTGGGTACTTCTTCTCTCCTGCAGGGTTCCTCGAAGATGGCTTGCAGTGATTCTGTGTTGCAACAGTAAGTTCTTTCAGTTTTCTGATTTGTCATTCTTCTAGTGCAGGGATCAGCAAACTATAGCCATGGCCCAGTTCTGGTTAACTGCCTGTTTTTATAAATAAAGTTTTATTGGACCACAGTAATGTCCATTCATTTACATATTATCTGTGGCTAGTTTCAAGCTATAATGGTAGAGTTGAGTAGTTACAATAGAGACTGTGTGGTCTAGAAAGCCTGAAATATTTACTGTCTGGCCTTTTATAGGAAAAGGTTGTCTACCCCTGGTCTGATGTGAATATTTGAACTCATTTAAGGCAACTAGGTGATTACTTTCCATAGTCTCATCTATATTTGACTTCTTTTCCTCTTTATCCATCTATATTCTACCTTCACAATTTGAAAATTATTCTCTCTAATGAAGAAATTCTGTCAATTCCTGGAGCCTTGTTTTTCACCAGGAATTGATGGAATACCAATTGAGATGTTTCAACAAACAGATGCAGCACTAGAAGTTATCACTCGTCTATGCCAATAAATTTGGAGGAGAGCTACCTGGTCAGCCGACTGGAAGAGATCCATATTTATGCCTATTCTAAAGAAAAGTGATCAAACCGAATCCGGAAATTATCAAACAATATCATTAATATCACACGCAAGTAAAATTTTGCAGAAGATTGTTCAGAAGTGGCTGCAGCAGTACATCGACAGAGAGCTGCCAGAAGTTCAAGCTAGATTCAGAAGAGGACTTGGAATGAAGGATATCACTGCTGATGTCAGATGGATCCTGGCTGAAAGCAGAGAATACCAGAAAGATGTTTACCTGTGTTTTATTGACTACGCAAAAGCATTTGACTGTTTGGAACATAACAAATTATGGATAACATTACGAAGAACGGGAATTCCAGAACACTTAATTGTGCTCATGAGGAACCTGTATATAGATCAAGAGACAGTCGTTTGAATAGCACAAGGGGATACTGTGTGGTTTAAAGTCAGGAAAGGTATGTATCAGGGCTGTGTCCTTTCACCATACCTATTCAATCTGTATGCTGAGCAAATAATCTGAGAAGCTTGACTATATGAAGAAGAACGTGGCATCAGGATTGGAGGAAGACTCATTAACAACCTACATTATGCAGCTGACACAACCCTGCTTGCTGAAAGTGAAGAGGACTTGAAGCACTTACTGATGAAGATCAAAGACCACAGCCTTCAGTATGGATTACACCTCAACATAAAGAAAACAAAAATCCTCACAACTGGACCAATAAGCAACATCATGATAAGCAGAGAAAAGATTGAAGTTGTCAAGGATTTCATTTTACTTTGATCCACAATCAACACTCATGGAAGCAGCAGTCAAGAAATCAAACAACGTATTGCATTGGGCAAATGTGCTGCAAAAGACCTCTTTAAAGTATTAAAAAGCAAAGATGTTACCTTGAAGACTAAGGTGTGCCTGACCCAAGCCATGGTGTTTTCAATAGCCTTATATGCATGTGAAAGCTGGACAGTGAATAAGGAAGACGGAAGAAGAATTGACATGTTTGAATTATGGTATTGGTGAAGAATACTGAATATACCATGGACTGCCATATTTATATATATATATATATATATATCTTCTGCCCCCTGTGGTGTCTCTTCCTCATTTGTTCTCCTTGCTCTACACAAATCTAACAAAGCCCATCTTCTTGCCCTTAGAAATTTTATGAGATTCATTTCACTCTCAACTTCTTTTTGTAGACTTTATTCCTTGTTGATTACTACTCCTCCCACCAACAGTTCTGTATAATCCTTTAAGAAAAGAGGTCACCAAAGAGCTCTCTTTGCAATCATAATAATTCCTTTGTTCAGGATCACTTCCACTTGTATTATCAGAATTTTCTTTCCGAAAGTCACCTATCTCTCATGATTGGATCTTCAGATTATACCTGTGTATTTCTCTTTTTCTTTCTCTGAAATGTTAAATCTATTTCTCTTAAGAGTATTGAGGACATGTCAGAAGAAGCCCAGATGGCTTTCCTCAACAATTTTGGACTTTCAGAAGAGAGTCCACCCCATTTCTACTACTACCCAAACAGTTCTTCCACTTGGTGAGAATTAGTCCAAAGACAGGGAGTTTTCAGGCTGATTCCAATGTCAACCCACCTCATTTCCCCCAGTTCTGCCTGCCTCAGCTCCTCACATATGAGCCCATTTTTATCCCACTAAAGATTCTCAGACCAGAAGAATTATGTGGGATACAATCAAAAGCAAAAATTTGCAACTGATCGGAGTTCCAGAACAGGGGGAGAAAACAGTAAACACAGAGAGGACCATTGAAGAACTGCTGACAGAAAACTTCCCCAATATCATGAAAGATGAAAAGCTGACCATCCAAGAAGATTAATGAACCCCATATAAGATAGACCCCAAAAGAAAATTACCAAGGCATATCATAATCACACTCGCTAAAACCAAAGACAAAGAAAGAATCCTGAGAGCAGCTCAAGAAAAATGAAAAGTCACATACAGAGGAGAAACAATAAGACCAAGCGTGGATTATTCAGCAGAAATCATGCAAACAAGAAGGCAATGGGATGACATATATAAAACCTTGAAAGAAAAAAACTGCCAGTCAAGAATAATATATCCTGCAAAACTCTCATTCAAATATGATGTTGAAATTAGGACATTTCCAGATAAACAGAAATTAAGGGACTATGTAAAAACCAAACCAAATTTATAAGAATTATTAAAGGGAGTCCTTCAGTCTGAGAACAAACAACATCAGACCACAGGCTGAATCTAGGATTCAGGATCATATCAGCCAGATACCCACCTAGGAAATGAACTCTCAAGGACTATCCAAAACCAAAAGAATTACAACAGGGAACCAGAGAGGTTAATCTGTAAATGACAACAACATCAGAACAATAAAACGGAATAAATGGTACAGGTATAGAACCTTCTAGTGGAGAGGAAGGCAAGGCAATACCAAGTAATAATAGATCGGTTCAAACCTAGGAAGCTAAGGGTAAATTTCAAGGTAGCCACAAAGAAAGTTAACAAACCTACTCATCAAAATAAAGAAAAACACAAAGTCTCAGTAAAAACAAAATCTACAAAAACAGAAGAAATGAAAACATCCACAAACAAAAGGAATTCAGCACAGGAGAGTTACAGGAACAAAGGAAATGTCAGCACCACAAAAAAAGCACTATGAAATGACAGCTATAAACTCACACCTATCAATAATTACACTGAATATAAATGGCCTAAATGTACCCATAAAGAGACAGAGTGACAGATTGTATTAAAAAAAAAAAACAAAAAGAGGATCCATCAATATGCTATCTACAAGAGACAAACCTTAGACACAAAGATGTAAGTTTATTAAAAATCAAAGGATTAAAAAATCTATCAAGCAAACAGCTGCCAAAAAAGAGCAGGAGTGGCAATACTAATCTCAGATAAAATAGACTTTAAAACAAAATCCACCATAAAAGACAAAGAAGGGCACTATATCATGATTAAAGGGATGATCCATCATGAAGACATGACCATAATAAACATCTACGCACCCAATGACAGGGCTCCAAAATACATAAAACAAACTCTAATGGCACTGAAAAGAGAAATTGACAGTTCCACAATAATAGTAGGAGACTTCAACACACCACTCTCGGTAAAGGACAGAAAGAAACTCAACAAAGATACAGAAGACGTAAAGGGCGCAATCAGCCAACTTCACCTCATAGACATATGTAGAACACTCCACCCAACAGCTGCAAAGTACACATTCTTTTCCAACACACATGGAACATTCTCCAGAATAGACCACATTTTAGGCCACAGAGCAACCTTCAACAAAATGCAAGACATTGAGATAATACAAAGTATCTTCTCTGACCACAGTGGCATCAAGGTAGAAATTAACAACAGGAAGAGCAAGGAAAAAAAAAATCAAATATATGGAAACTGAAAAACACTCTGCTTACAAACTACTGGGTAATAGAAGAAATCAGAGATGGAATCAAAAAATTCCTACAATGAAAACACATCATACAAAAACCTCTGGGACACAGCAAAGGCAGTCCTCAGAGGACAAACAAAAAGAAACAATCTTTGATGGTTACAAAGGAGGGAAGGGGTTGGGGAGAGGAAACATTAAATAGATAATAGATAAGTGGTAACTTTGGTGAAGGGTAAGACAGTACACAATACTGGGGAAGCCAGCACAACTTGTACAAGGAAAGGTCATGGAAGCTCCACAGACACATCCAAACTCCCTGAGGGACCGAATTGCTAGGCTGGAGGCTGTGGGGACCATGGTCTCAGAGAACATCTAGCTCAATTGGCATAACATAGTTTATAAAGAAAATGTTCTACATTCTACTTTGGTGAGTAGCGTCTGGGGTCTTAAAAGCCTATGAGCAGCCATCTAAGATACTCCACTGGTCTCACCCCTTCGGGAGCAAGGGAGAATGAACAGAAAAGGATACAAGGAAAAGATTAGTCCAACGGACTAATGGACCACAACTACCAGTCTCCACCAGACTGAATCCAGTACAACTAGATGGTGCCCAGCTACCACCACTGACTACTGTGACAGGGATCACAACAGAGGATCCTGGACAGAGTTGGAGAAAAATGTAGAACAAAATTCTAACTCACAAAAAAAAGACAAGACTTACTGGCCTGACAAACACTGGAGAAACCCCAAGAGTATGGTCCCTGGACACCCTTTTACCCAGTAATGAAGTCACCCCCGAAGTTCACCTTTCAGCCAAAGATTAGACAGGCCCATAAAACAAAAAGAGATTAATAGGGCACAACAACCCAGGGACAAGGACTAGCCACCCACTTGCGGTATTTCTGTTCTAGCAGCACTAAGAAACCTAAGACACACTGCAAGGGAGATCTGTCTGACGTTATATTTAAATCTATTTGTTTCTTTTTTTGGCAGGAACTTCGTAATTTTTATTCCCCAACTGACTCTACTGCCTAGAACAATAATATTATTTTTTTTAATTTATTTCTTTTTATTGTACTTTAGATGAAGACTTACAGAACCAACTAGCTTCAACACACCAGAATCTTCATCATGCCCCTCATCCCACCCCCAAGCAACATGATATTAAAAACTAATATTTACTCAACCTTTGCAATGTTCTAAGCATTTGACATTAATGAACTTGTTTAATCATCACAACAACCCTGTGAGGTAGGTACTATTATTATTCTAGGTTCATACTTGGGGAAACTGAGAAATATAGACGTTAAGAGCCTAATCCAAGATTACAAAGCTCAGTGTTGGAGCTGGGATTTAAAACTCAGACAGCCTGGCTCCAGGAACCATGCTTTAAGTGCCGCATAACCTCACCTTCTTCACAAGCAAAAATGTTTGCCTGCTGTGTCAAAGCAGCTTTGAACCAGTTCCTCTAGCACCATGCTGCCCACCTGCTTCAAACAGATGGCCACCATTAAGCCCCTCCTTTAGAAAATTCTAGAGTGTCCTTGAGAATGAGCCAAACAAAGGAAGGAAGTGTTGGCAGGTTAATGGGAGAGGAAAGAGCTTCAGGCCTAAAAGCCAGAGACAGCACGTGGTTTCTGGCAATAGCAAGTAGCAGAGAGTTTCCCCAGCCCCAAGCCTGTCCCACTAGGAAAGTCTTACTTCCTCAGAAGAGAGGAAATGTCTTTCAAAACCAAGAGATGACTACCGTCTGTCACATTTCAGTTCTTGTCCCCTGCCCAGTGATACATCTCAAGGAGTACATAAAGGGCTAGTCTGGGTGGGTAGGCCTCAGCAGACCCTCGGCCCACCTGTCCTTCATTTAGCCTCTGACTTTCTACCCTCACCCACCCTCTCTTCATCTCTCCAGCTTCTCTTCTGCTCTGTCTAACCAACCTCACAAACCACAAAAATAATCTGCCCACTTTGTTATTGGCCTGCAGTATTTCAGACTTTTATAGTCAGCCTCTTCAGCCTGATGTGGCTGAATCTCAGGGACAGAGCCCTTGGCACAGCCTCATTCCACCCTGCCCCCACCCCTAGCTGTTTAGAAAAGCCCTCATAGGCAGCCTGTGAGAACTTAATTCGTGGGTGGAATTAAATAACAAGAAATCTCTAGAAATCTAGATTTGACTCTGACAACTGAAGAACTTAAGACACTGAGGATAAGCTTGGGCACAAAAGACTCTACCCCAGTCCCAGGCATTTGGACTTGTCTTGCTGTGAGACTTACCAAGAGACCTTTTGGACAAATGCTCCCTTGAACATCCAGGTTATACCTTTGTGTTTAAGGGACCAGTGATCAGCACAACATACCAGCTGATATCTAAAACGAAGGGTAAAGACAAAAGGCAATAAATGAAAGAGGAGATATGAATCTGAGGAGCGTAATGTGGCACCGATTGAAAGTAAATTAGCAGCTGACTGTTGTTGTTGATAGGTGCCCTCAGGTTGATTCCGACTCACAGCAACCCCATGTGACAGAGGAGAACTGCTCCATAGGGTTTTATAAGCTGTCATCTTTACAGAAGTAGGCTGCCATGTCCCTCTCCCATGGAGGTGCTGGGTGGGTTCCAGACGCCAAATTTTTGGTTAGCAGCCGAGTGCTTAAACTGTTGCACCACTGTAAATACAGGGAGAGAAGCCTCAACAGATGGCTAGATTTTGCAAGGAAGGGGGGTATTAGAGAGGGCAGAGGAGGTGTGGAGCATAGACAGGGTTCTGCAAAGAGGGAGAGTGGCAGCTCTGTACCGCCAAGATGACAGAGGTAAGGAGGGTTTTGTAGGAAGCGCTCAGTAGATGGAGCCATCGTGAAAGGGTAGATCCCCCACTCCCACTCCTCCACTGCCCCCACCTCCCCAGTGAGCCTGAAGGTGTTAAATAACCAAACCTGTAGCTGGCAGCCACAAGGAGGGGTGTTTGTTATTGCAACACAGGAAATATCAATGATTTCTGTGCAGAGGGGAAAACCATTTCAGGTTGTACTCAATCTGGAAGCTTCTCACTTCCCACTAAAAAGCCAGGGGCCCTGTCTTAGTTGCCCAATGCTGCTGTAATACAAATACCACAAGTGGGTGGCTTTAAAGAACAGAAATTTATTTTCTCACAGTTCTGGAAGCTAAAAGTCCAAATCTGGGTCTTGGCCCTGTGGATTCCTTCCTTGTCAGTAGCCCCCGTGTTCCTTTGTTCCTTAACTTGTAGAAAAGCCTCGCTTGGTGTTTGTCTTCCCCCATATGTGTGCCTGTGCTAGAACCAAATCCACAGGTACAAGGGCTGAGAATTCAACACATATTTTGGGGGGATGAAACAATTCAATCATAACAGTTTATCCATCCCTGTAGTCTAAAGAAAAGAGTCCGCTAAGATCTCAGTGGGAGATGTTGTCCCCAAATAGCAGCTGTGGCTGGTTTCCGCAGCAAGCAAGTACTGAAAGAAACAAACTCACAATTACAAGGAACTGAGAACTCTCAGCAATTAGCAGAAAGGTTTGGAACAAGGAAGGACAGAGTGGTCTAATTAGAAAACTTCTGTGCATATAGAAGAGATTTTCTCTGGCAAGTCTGGGGAGAGTTTGACCAACTAGGAGGAGGAGACTGGTGGGGCAGAAATAGTGGTGGAGAAGGAGGATGACTGTGTTTTTTACTTTAGTGATGGGAGTGAACATAGCAAAGAACAGACAGTGGATGCCATAGTCCCACGGGTGTTGTAGTGGCTGTAGCCCTGAGCCCTACCCAACAGGTTTCTGTAATGCTCAAGCAAAGCAAGCTGTGTGCTCTCACGTTCTGGGAGAGACTACAGCTGCTAGGTTAGCTCAGCAACACTCCAGCCTTTTCTTTGGGTACCAGCCCTTCAGTCCTGCACATGCCCTTCACTGGAAGTGAACTTGTGGGGTACAATAGACCCCAATGACCACATCAGCTACAGTTTGCACCTAGAAGGAATCTTTAGAATGTAACATGGCAGGAGAGGATATGAGAGGATGGGCGAACAATACATAACAAGGATAATGAGGCAGGGGTGGGAGGTTGAGGAAGAGATCTTCTTTGAGCTAGGATAAAGTCATTTTCCTAGCTACACCTAAGGGTTTCACTAATTCTCTAATTAATTGTGGAGGGACTGGAAGTTAGAGCACATTAGATGCTACTTGAAGTTCACTGTGTATATAGCATAAAAAAAAGTTGCTGTCAAGTTAACTCTGACTCATGGCAGTCCCATGTATATCAGACTAAAACTGTGCTCCATAGGGCTTTCAACAGCTGATTTTTCTGAAGTAGATTACCAGGCCTTTCTTCCAAAGCATCTCTGGGTAGACTTGAACTTCCAACCTTTTGGTTAGCAGCCAAGTGAGTTAACCATGTGTACCACCTAGGTACTCCATACATACCTACTTGACTGTTAAGTTAACTGGATAGACTTCTTATTCCATGATAAGTCACTTATTCACAACGAAACGTTTGGGTACCTATATAAAATCCAGTTAAAGAACCCTTAAAGTATCTAGGGGTGCACAAAACTGTCATTGTATTCAAAACTCTGAGGGCAAATTCCAGGTAAGTAGTCCCTCTTATCAAATGATACCTTAACAATGCTTGCAGCTATATGGAGCCCTGGTGGCGCAGTGGTTAAGAGCTTGGCTGCCAACAAAAAGGTCAGCAGTTCGAATCTACCAGCCGTTCCTTGGAAACCCTATGGGGCAGCTCTACTCTTTCCTATAGGGTCACTATGAGTTGGAATCGACACGACAGAGATGGGTTTTTGTTTTTGTCTTTTTATCTGGCTATAACACTCATCACAGTAGAAAATACAAATTGAGGTAACTGGGATTGGTGTAAATAACTGAGACTGGCCAAGGAAGAATTCAAAGATTCTTTGAACTAGTCTGAGGCCAGCCTTTGGGTGAGAACCAAAGGAAAGCTGGGTTCACCTCACCTGGTATTAACTGAAATGAAGGGTAACATGCCAAATATCCGGGTCACAGACTAAAAATAAGACAGCAGATTGGTGAACTAAAGAGTGTGACTAGAAGGAAGTGGTGACACTGAATAAAAGGATGTAAACACAGGAGGATCTAATGCTGAATGCTGGTCCCCCAGTGGGTAAGAAGTACGAAAGAGAAAACAAGAGGAGACTGAAGGGCAATGAAGGTAACTTTAAAGGCCTTCAACAAAACCATCCTTTACTGCACCATCACCACCAGTATACAACACACTTTCTCCTTGCCCTCAGAACAATTACTGATGGTACTGGTGAGAGGTGTATTTTCTGTAATTCCTCAAGTCCATTAAATGTTTCTTCTTTGGCAAAGTACAGGTGAGGACAGACTTCAGTGAAGTAAATATTTAGTTGTCACAGACTCAAGAAGTACCACCTACTTCTCTTAAGAGATCTCTATCTTGTTTCCTTAAAGATAGTGTATGAATCCCCAGAAGCTACAGTGTGACCTGAGGGAGCCAATTTAAAGCAATGAATCTGCTCAGATTCTAGGATTCTAGGATGGAACAAAGCTTAACAGTGGACCTTGAGGGTAAATTTGCACCAACTACAGTTCTCTAACTTTCCAAACAGAGTTTCTTCCCTATAGACAGAAAAGAGGTTGTATTGAACTGAAAGTAAAAATATATCCCAGTCAAAAAGTGCCTTTTACAAGATAAGATTTTAGAGTTGTTTTGGGTAAACCTTCTTCCCCAAAAATTCTGCTTCAAGAGGAAAAAAATTATTTTTTAAAACTGATCCATACTTGATTTCCTATCAAAATCTCAGCAAGTTTAGTTTTAGACATAGACGAGTTTAGTCTAAAATTGATATGGAAAGGGAAAGGCCATAGAGTAGCCAAAAAAAATTGGAAAAAGAAGAATAAAGTGGGAAGAATCACTCTTTCCAATACTAAGGCGTAGTATGTAGCTGTCATAATCAAGACACTGAGGTACTAGCAGAGGGATAGACACATAGATCAATGGAACAGATTAAGGAATCCAGACACAGAGGGAAAGCAATCCAGTGGAGGAAGGATCACTTTTTCAATAAAAGCAACTGGACATCCATCAGCAAAACAATGAACCTCAATATAAACCTCATGCCTTACACAAAGATTAACTCAAAATGATTCATGGAGTTAATGTAAAACTATAAACCTTCTAGAAAAGAACATAGGAGAAAATCTTTGGGACACAGGGCTAGGCAAAGAGTTCTTAGACTTGACACCAAAAGCATGACTCATAAGAAGAAAAATTGATAAATCAGAACTCATCAAAATTAGAAACTTTTGCTCTGTGAAAGACCCTGTTAAGATGAAAAGACAATTATAGACTGGGAAAAAACTTTTGCAAATCATATAGCTGACAAAAACCTTGTATCCAGAACATGTAAAGAACTCCAAAAACTCAACTGTGAAAAAAAAGTCAAAAGGATCCTCTAGCACCTGTTTCACCATATGTATTCTGTGGACCACCAGAATTAGAATCTTCCAGGGCATGGTGAAGGCAGGTGTGGAGAGGGTCTGCTAAAACACAAGTTCCTATGCCTCCCTCGAGAAATTCTGATTCAATAGATTTGGGTTAGGCCTGAGAAATCTGCATTTAAAACAAGACCCTCAGAGATTTTTTTTCTCCCCTCACTGAAGTTTAAGAACTCCCACTCTGTTCAGTCACTAAACTATAAAGAAGAGCAGCATTAAAAAGAAAACCAGGTCCTGGCCATCTGTACCCTAAAGGGGCAAATGAAGAACCCCCCCCCCCCAAAAAAAAATCAGTTGCTGTCAAGTAGATTCCGACTCATGGCAACCTCATGCGTTCCAGAATGGAACTGCTCCATAGGGTTTTCAAGGGCTGATTTTTTGGAAGTAGATCACCAGGCCTTTCTTCTGAGTCACCTCTCAGTGGGCTTGAACCACCAACCTTTCTTTAGTAGCTAAGCACTTAACCATTTGCACCACCAGGGACTCCAAATGAAGGGCAGGGGATATTGGAAGGCCCTCAACAAATCAGAAGTGTCATAAGCAACAACTTCTAAGAAAAAGTGACAACTCTCTAGACTTACTAGGATGTGAATAAAATGATAAAGTACACACACATACACTCAGGAATACAAGTTTGAGGAGAATTTACTATGTCCAGAGAGATTTAAAAAAAATTAGTTCTCATAGCCAAGTTATCTAAAGTGAATTCTAAAGAAAGCAATGGAGGAGGGGAGCTCCTTCCTCAGTTTTCACCAGAAGAATATACTCATTTATTTTCCACTTATACTTGTCCTTACAACTCACACACTGACCCATGCACACACTCACACACACTTGCACACACTCATGCATGTACACACACATGCACTCACACGCTCACCCATACACACACACTTGCACACACTTACACATATCCACACATATACACACACATGCACTCCCACACTACTACACACACATGCATGCACACACACTCATACGCCTGTGCATGCACACACACACCTGCTCCAGCTGGAAGACAAGCTGCGGTTTGACTGCAAGGTCTCAGTGGTAGGCTGCCTAGGGCCTCTAGGGTGACTCCTCTTTCAATTTCAAGCCTGGGTCAGGAAGAGAAACAAAAACACTGCCAGTCAATTGAATGGCCCACAACAATCCAGAGAAACTATCTTTGGAATCTCTGGAACCTCAGTCCCTTCGGGCCAGCTAACGGCGCTGTTGGCGTTGTAGGCAGCTGTTTCCTCCTCTTGCCCTCCGGTTCCCCCGGCTACCTCGCCTCGCTGCACGCACGCTGTAATTTATTTCTACATCTTAGGCCCTGTTTCCAGCCATTGTTAATCGACTGGGAGACCTTCCAAGTTTCCGTTTCAATAAAGATCAACTGTTCTAAACCCAAGTTCCCATTAAACGTTCCGGGGACTATTCTAATTTGGATTTTAAGCAGCAACGCAGCCCTACCTGGAAGTGTGAAGTAGCCTGGGCTCAAAATGCGGTGGAGAAGCCCTCTAGTGGCCGTGGATGATACAACAAGCTTTGAGGGCTCAGGGACTGCAGGGATCCGTTTGCTCCTCCAGAAAGCACAAAAAGGAAACAAAATAATAAAATCTTTAGAGCTAAATATAATCTTTAACTACTCCTTCTTAGTCACCCCCATATCCTTCCAGTCATCAAGTTCTAGCAATTCTCCCTTCCCAACAACTTTCCGTTGCCCCACCCTAGCTCTGATCTTGTCACCTCATGCTTACCAAAACCAAACCAGATTTCAACTAGTGGTGGCCCTATCATGTGCTGAGTAGAGCTGCTCCATAGAGTTTTCAATGACTGTGGCCTTTCAGAAGCAGATCGACAGACCTTTCTTCTGTGGAGCCTCTTGATGGGTTCACAATCAACCTTTACTGTTAGGAGTTGAGGGCTTAACCATTTGCACGAGCCAGGGACTTCCACTTCATGCTTCAGTGTGATGAAATAGTCTGGCTCCTGGTTTCTCTGCTTCCAACTTCTCCTGTATCTAATCAGTTATGTACCTTGCTGCCAAATTCATCTTCCAAACACAATTTTGATCTTCTATGTTTTCTATTTAAGAGTCTTCTCAGCTTCCCCATTGTCTATTGCAGTGATTCTCAAAAGGGAAGAAACGCTTCCTTGAGAGACATATCACCTTCCCAGGATGGAGAAAGCAGTATTTCTAATAAAAAATGCTGGAGACTCAATTCCCACCCCTCTACATTGTACTCATACTGAACCACTGTTACTGAGCAAGTTGACCTATCCCTCAAAGGTAGACAAGTGGGGAAACGATGGACAGCCAGTAGTCCCCCAGATTTAAATGCAAACATTTTTGACTCTCCACAACCTGGCTTTGAATTTCCTTCCTGGCTTTAATGCTACAATGTAATGCTACAGTGCAATGAATCGCTTTTCTATGGCCTTTCCAGCCATGGTCTTGTAACTCGCACAAAATGATTGGCTAGGCCACAGTCTGGCAAGGGGTTGGTAGATTTACTATACATACAGCGACTTGAAAATCCACCCAATAGGATTAAGTCCCTTGTAGTCCAGCTAAGGGATTTGTTGGTTTTGCCATCCTGGTAGGCTTATATAATGGCCAGTCTCACAGAGGGGATTGAGCCTGGAGCAGAGCATGTCTTTTGGACCCAGGGTATCGCCTAGACCCAGAAGAGAGAGCTGTAACATTGAAGACAGAGAGACGGTGGGCCACCGAGAGACAGTCAGGCATCTCTGTACAGGAGGTTTGCCTGATGATGAAGAGCTGTAACACTTGCCCGTGCAGGGCAGAGTCCTGTGTGTGCCCTGTGCAACATGCCTGTCTCCCTGGGAAGCATAGTGGGAGCCTCATAGGCCCTTGGGTAGCATGGCAGCAAGACAGAGAACCACGAGGGCCTTGGTAGCATGGTGGGAGCCAGAGGCAGAGGCCTAGAAGGGCCCAGTGGCAGAGGCATGGGAGATCACCTGCCAGCAAGGCAAGACCTAGTGAGGCCCACAGGCAGAGCAGAAGCCTTGGGAGCCATGCAGGACCTGAGTAGCGTGGTGGTAGCCAGAGGCAGCAGTGACATGAAGACAGCATCTCATTAGAACTGTGGCAATCTGGCCCAGCGACATAAGAATGGACCTGGGTAATTTGGGGAAGTGCAAGCAAATCCCTTTTCAGAATATGTTGTTATTTTTTACTATACGCTTTCTATAAATAATAATAATGGCTTTCATTTTGCCAACATTGCGTAAGTGTCTTGTGTGTCCAGCTTGATCACAGATGAACGTAGCAACCATGGAATGGTTGATGTAGTGGGTATACGTGCCTCATTCTTAGCAGACTTATGGCTAGCTGGAAGTTCGAGACACAGCCTGTCTGTATGTGGAATGCAGACAGACAGACAAATCATACAAATGTAGAGAATAAAGACTAGAATCAGACTGGGTTGGTATCTCGGGTCCACAAATGATTAGCTACATAACCATACAAAAGGTTATAAATTCTTAGTTTCTGTACAAATTTGTTATGTGGATTAAATGAAGTAGCCCATGTTTCAGATTTAGTGCAGTACTTGCCACATAGTGGCAAAGCTGTGGTGATCTGCTTCCATGAAGATCACAGTCAAGAAAACCCTAGGGGGTCACTATGAGTTGGAATCAACTTGATGGCACCCAACAACAACCGGTCCCTGGCACAGACTATTTGCTAAATAAATGTTATGTATGTATTCATGTATGTTTTCAATTCATGTTAGTTTAATATTTGATACATAAAAGAATTGATACACACCCAAAAGTTCCAGCTGCACGCACCCCTACTTGCCTTGCAATAGCCATTCCCCTTTTCCTCTTTGCAAATGGAATTATATTTGTTCAGGACAGCTATATGCCCATCCCTGAAGGAGGAAACATGACTAATCTAAGCCAGTCGTGGAACTACCATGCTGCTTTGCAAGACACCCACTTTCCCAATGACATTTGCAGCTAGGGGTGCCCATGTAACCAGATTTGGCTAAGGAGACCTAAAGAGGAAGATGAGTGGGGAATTTTTAGAAAAGATTTCTCCTCCCTGTTAAAAGGAGACAGGCATACACACTATCTAGCTGTGCTCCTTTCCTGCCTCTGGACGAATGATGCTTGAAGCTGTGGCAACAATCTTTCAACTATAGAATCATAGAGACAAGGACTCAGAGTCCTAAGACAGCAGAATTATTGAATCACCTACTTTCAGACTTTTTGTTCTAGGAGGTAATAAGTATTTTAATTATTTAAGCCACCATTACTCGAGTATTCTGTTACTTGCAGCTGAAATCATTCCTAACTGTGACTGTTCTCTTACTGAATATACGTATACAAAGGAGAATCCTTAAACTGATAATTAAAGCATCTTACCAACCTCTCTTTAATTCTCCCAATGTCTAAGCATAACCTACCCTTTCATGGTCCTTCCACAGGTCTCCTCCTTGCTGGCTGTTATGAATTGAATTGTGTCCCACAAAAATGTGTGCCAACTTGGTTAGGCCATGATTCCCAGTATTATGTGGTTGTCCTCCATTTTGTGATCTGATGTAATTTTCTTACGTGTTGTAAATCCTAACCTCCATGATTTTAATGAGGCAGAATTAGAGGCAGTTATGTTAATGAGGCAGGACACAATCTACAGGATTAGGTTGTATCTTGAGTCAGTCTCTATTAAGATATAAAAGAGAGAAGCAAACAAAGAGGAGAGAGGCCTCATTACCACCAAGCAAGAAGAATGAGGAGTAGAGCACGTCCTTTGGACCCAGGGTCCCTGTACAGAGAAGCTCCTAGACCAGGGGAAGATTGACGACAAAGACTTTCCCCCAGAGCCGACAGAGAGAGAAAAACTTCCTCACAAGCTGACGCCCTGAATTCAGACTTCTAGCCTGCTAAGCTGTGAGAGAATAAATTTCTGTTTGTTAAAGCCATACACTTGTGGTATTTCTGTTATAGCAGCACTAGGTAACTAAGACACTGGTTTACTAAAATGACTTCATTTTCTTTCTAAGTAAAACACCTTTCAGTGGTATATGAATATACAAATGAGGTCAGAAACTTTCCTCAGGCCTTGAGTTTGAGGAATAAAAGTTAAAACTTAGGAAAATTCTACTCATTTTCTTATTCTTGCAGCCCTGGTGGCACAGTGGTTAAGAACTATGGGAAGCTACATCTGCTAACCAAAAGGTCGGCAGTTTGAATCTACTAGCCGCTCCTTAGAAACCCTATGGGGCAGTTCTACTCTGTCCTATAGAATTGCTATGAGTTGGAATCGACTCAACGGCAATGGGTTGTTTAAGTTAGTCAACTGCTGAACATTGACAGTAACACGCCTTAACCTACCTTTGCCCACGAACACACCAGTGTGCCAACTCTATAAATGCACTGTGAAGATGTGGCTCATCCAAACAGGGCTTGTTCCTGGTTGGCAGGGGCAGATTTACTGTAAAGTTAATGAAGTTCCAGGCCCCTCACTTGTGTAGGCCCTTCTCAAAGCCCTGTTTGGGGCCCAAACAATGTCTTCACATGGTCATATGCTTTTGTAATATTTGTAAGATATCTTAACCACAGTCATATAAGACCTCTGTCTCTTTCCCCTCCAACTTACCCTGCTATGCTTGCCCTTCTGTAGGGTAGTGTTAGGAAGGTCAAGGACTGTTTGGAATTCAGCTAAGGGGAAGGTGAGTTGAAATACCGTGAGTTTGGGTTAAGAGTTCTATTTATGAGGTTTACTTCCACATTTAGTTAAATCATTGCTAGCTATTCTGGTGCATGAATGGCTTCCAGCCATATTCACACAACCCACTTTGATGATTTACCTGGTATCTAACAGGAGGGTTCAAGGCCAGAAATCATAAGGTGATATAAATGTGACCTATTGCATCAGACATTACAAGTATATGGCTAATAAAGAAGAAACAAGTTTTCAAAAGCATGATGCCAGAAACTAATCTGTGAAAATTCTGCCAATCTTCAGATGTATAAAATTATAAGCAGAGAATTTCTCACAGATGCATAGTCAAAACAGAAGTTCTGTCTAGTCAGAAATATACTCAATAAGTAGTGTATGGGATAATAAACTCACAATATGTGTTTTTCTTTATTGATGTACATCACACAAAATAGAATTTATCAAAATCCCTGTGTTTGCAGAACACAAACCAGTGTCAATTTTACAGTGAGTATGTTTGTTCAGTCAAATATTTTGTGCAACCCAACACATGGATCACATCACATCCTAAAGACCAGCAGTTTTAGAAAAAACAGGACGAAAACTATCCATCAATGAAGCACAACAACCTCAAGTAACAAAATCACTACACATATTCACAACAAAATCAATGCATGTAGTTGCAATACTGAAGGATTCTATGGGCAAAATATTGAACGACACAGAAAGCATCAAAAGATGGAAGGAAAACACAGAATTGGTCAACGTTCAACCATTTCTGGAGGTAGCATATGAGTAAGAACCCATGGTATTGAAGGAAGAAGTCCAAGCTGCCCTGAAGGCATTGGCAAAAAACAAGTCTCCAGGAATTGACAGAATACCAATCGAGATGTTTCAACAAACAGATGCTATTATGGAAGCACTCACTTGTCTATGCCAAGAAATTTGGAAGACAGGTACCTGGCCAACCGACTAGAAGAGACTCATATTTGTACCCATTCCAAAGAAAGGTTATCCAACTGAATATGGAAATTATTGGACAATATCATTAATATCGCACACAAGTAAAATTTTGCTGAAGATAATTCAAAAACAATTGTAGCAGTACATCAACAGGAAACTGCCAGAAATTCAAGCTGGATTCAGAAGAGGACGTGGAACGAAGAATATCATTGCTGACGTCAGATGGATCCTGGCTGAAAGCAGAGAATACCAGAAAGATGCTTACCTTTGCTTTATTGACTATGTAAAGGCATTCGATTATGTGGATCATAACAAATTATGGATAACATTTCGAAGAATAGGAATTCCTGAATACTTAATTGTGCTCATGAGGAACCTGTACATAGACCAAGAGACAGTTGTTTGAACAGAACAAAGGGATACTGTGTGGTTTAAAATCAGGAAAAGCGTTTGTCAGGGTTATATCCTTTCACCATATTTATTCAATTTGTATGCTGAGCAAATAATCTGAGATGTTGGACTATATGAAGAAGAATAGGGCATTAAAATTGGAGGAAGGCTTATTAACAACCTGCGTTATGCAGATGACACAACCTTGCTTGCTGAAAGTGAAGAGGACTTGAAACACTTACTGATGAAGATCAAAGACTACAGCCTTCAGTATGGATTACACCTCAACATAAAGACAACAAAAATCCTCACCACTGGACCAATAAGCAACATCATGATAAACAGAGAAAAGATTGAAGTTGTCAAGGATTTCATTTTACTTGGATCCACAGTCAACACCCATGGAAGCAGCAGTCAAGAAATCAAAAGATGCATTTTGTTGGGCATATCTGCTGCGAAAGACCTCTTTAAAGTGTTGAAAAGCAAAGATGTCACCTTGAAGACTAACTGTGCCTGACCCAAGCCATGGTATTTTCAGTCACATTCATATGCATGGGAAAGCTGGGCAATGAATAAGGAAGATGGAAGAAGAATTGACGACTTTGAATACGGTGCTGGCAAAGAATATTGAATATACCATGGACTGCCAGAAGAGCAAACAAATCTATCTTGGAGGAAATACAGCCAGAATGTTCCTTAGAAGAGAGGATAATGAGACTTTGTCTCACATACTTTGGACTTGTTAACAGGATGGACCAGTCCCTGGAGAAGGACATCATCCTTGGTAAAGTAGAGGGTCAGTGAAAAAGAGCAAGACTCTCAACAAGATGGATTCACACAGTGGCTGCAACAATGGGCTAAACATAGCAATGGTTGTGAGGATGGTGCAGGACCAGGCAGTGTTTCTTTCTGTTGTACATAGGGTCACTATGAGTAGGAATCAACTTGATGGCACCTAACAACAACAGTAAAAGAGTAATTTGATACTATAAATTAAGTAGCTTAATGCAATGAGATAGATTAAAATGTATTTTAATTACTCCTGTGTACTCCTCAATTTCAAATAATTTTGTATATTTATTCAAAAGTATTGATCATATCAAAATTCAAAAGGAAATATAGAAGTATGTAAGGTAATTTTTTTAATACAAATATTATGTCATTTTTCTGGATTTTTGATGTTGAGGTATTTGTCAACATTTTAAAATTTGTAATTTGTTGTGAGTTTTTTTTTCTCATTCTGAAGAAACATGCTTTTACACTAATTTTGTATTCCTAAATATTTATTCTTTTTCTTAAAGCTAGCCCCCTTGTCAAGGAGAAAAATTAATAATAGACATCTCACTTTGATTTTAGGGTTTTTCTTTCCCAGAAACCAAATATTAACTGTAAAAATTCCTGACCAAATCCTGCCAGTGGTTTTTCGTTTTGTTTTGTTTTTACCCAAAATTGCTAATGTTTTCTTTCTTGTTCAAAGCCAGGCTTACTTAATTCAAATTTCAAAAGAAATCATGGCTGCAGGTGGGTGGACAGCCAGAGACCACTTTGCGACAAGGTATCAGCCGATCTCAGTAAAAGGGGGAGGGCAGAGTTCAATCAATCGTGTTAAAATTAGCCAGTGGTTGATCTTCTATTCTTCTCCCTCCTCTTCTCTTTATAAACCTCATTGTAACTAGCTTATTTTGAGACTCTTGCTTTTTTTGGAATCAGAATAGTCTCTCTATGTGCATACAGAATAACTGCTCAGAATAAGCCTAATGTTTTCAATTTCTTGAGTTTTCATTACTTTTACAAAAAAAGAAAAAAAACCATTGCCGTCAAATGGATTCGGACTCATTGGACTCATAACAACCCTATAGGACAGAGTAGAACTCCCCCACAGGGTTCCCAAGGAAGACTGGTGGATTTGAACTGCTAACCTTTTGGTTAGCAGCCGAGCTCTTAACCACTGCACCACCAGTGCTCCATAAACAAATTAGAAAGCTATAAATAACCTAAAGCTTTAAGTATGGTATTGACTGGAAATCAATTTCGTATCTCTTTTTCATAGGATTTTGTAAGCTCCTGTACAACTCAGAGCAGCACCTGCTGGTCAGGCAGCAGTTGCAATCAATAAAGATTGCAAATGCCAGTTATGAATTTGTCTCAGTACCTTGGAAGTTCTTTTAACTTCATGCTTTAAAAGGACAAGAATATTAAGTGAGAAGAGTTGAAGCAACTTTATAGAACGCTATGCATAGAGTTCAAGTGAATGTAACTTGATGTTAAAATAGAACACATCTCACCTCAGTTTCTCCTGAGGCACTGATATTATATCTCTCAGGTACCAAAGGGAATATGAGACAGAACATCATAAGTAGAATCTATAAACAAAACAAAATCTGATAATCGATTTCAAAAATTCAGACCATTTATTCACAGGCTTCTTTCTCACCTCCAAAGTATAAAAGTTTGTTAGAAAGTGAGAAGCAAGAGGAAAGATTCTGGTGAGAAGAATTTCTTTGGAGAAAGCTGTGCTGTGAGCCTCAAGTCCTGTCCCTCATGAGGCAATGATAGGTGAGGGACAACCCGAACTGCCCCCTTAAGCCTGATTGGGGGCCTCAACATAGCTACTTTGAGAGCCTGACATGTGTCACCCAGAGTTTGGAGACACAGAGAGCTAAGGGCTGCCTTCTGCCCAGGAAAATTTGAAGAGTAGGGGAGAGTCTGGTAAGCAGTGTTGGGGGCAGTGGAGCCAAGGCAAGTAGCTGCTGCGTGTGGGAAATTACAGCACCACCACCCCCTGCAGTGGCAGGACAAGTGATGGTTCCCAATGTGGGCCCTACAGAAGACTGGTCATCCGGAGACTGTTTCAGGATCTACCCAAGAGGACTACCTGGAAGGGGCAATTTGACTCAGCAGAGTGTGTGGGCAGATCCTCAGAAAAGGGAGGATGACAGAGAGCTGCCAGCTGAAGAAAAGGCATCACCACATCTCCAGAGAATCCCAGCAGGTGAACCCCCAAAAGTGCCCTTAAGAGAATATTAGCTTTAAACGTCAGCCAGTCTCAGAGAGCACAAAGCCAAGTTATGGTGATTACAGTTGAAAAAAAAGTTTGTCTACTCCCATTTCCCCTTTCTGTCTCTGTGTTCCAACCCTAAGGGTGAGCCTAATGGGGGAGGAGCAACAGGAAAAGAGGGAATAGAGGCTCCCTGTCTCTCTGCAGGCAACCAGCCCACAAGTGGCATGGCCTGAGAAGGGGTGGAGATTTGACATTAAGTAAAGTTCAGGGTTTTTATTATTTCCAGGGACAGCATATTCCAGTGTGTGAAGCAGGCTGCTTGTGACTTAAAATGACCACAGGACTTACCATGTATATTACCTATGGGTGAAACATTTTCATCCAGGGTAGGGAAAGATTACCTTTACAGGATCAATGTTGTTGATGTGTGCCATCAAGTCGATTCCAACTCATAGCAACCCCAGGTGACAGACTGGAACTGGCCCATAGGGTTTCCTAGATCTTTCCTCCCATGGAGTGGCTGCTGGGTTCTGGCCACCAAGCTTTCAGTTAGCGGCTGAGAACTTAACCATTGCACCACCAGGGCTCCTTTCATAGGATCGGTAAGAACCAGAAAAAAGGGATGCTTTTATCACATCCCACAAGTCAAATTTATTCAACATTTCTGTTACATTAATTTAAGCATAAACAAATTGGAAAGCTATAAATAACCTAAAGCTATAATTGTGGTATTGATTGGGTATCAGTTTCAGACCCCTTTTTCACAGGACTTTGTTGAAATCCATATTCAGAAGTAGCCAGATTCATGTCTCTGTCTTGATCTTTAACTGAATCACTCATTTATTCAATGAATATTTATTGCGATCTGACAAATTCAGCTTCCTAAACACTATCTTGATCATGTCACTCCCCTGCTCAAGAACTTTCTATGACTCCTTACTGTTCACAGCAGTGATTTTGCAGGAGATTAATACTCCTTCGGGGAAGAATATCAGAATTTTAGGGACAGAAGGGTGGTACAAACAGTTAAACACTCGACTACTAACCAAAGGTTGAGGGTTCAAACCCACCCAGAGGCGTCTTGGAAGAAAGGCCGATGATTACTTCCTAAAGATCAGAGCCATTGAAAACCCTATGGAGAACAGTTCTACTCTGACACACATGGGGTTGCCATGAGTTGGAATCATCTCCTCATCGACTGGTTTAGAATAGAGCTTTAAATTGCCCACACTTCCCTCTCTTAGCATACATTCTGATACGTGACTTGGGAGCAGTGGCCTTAGCTCCCCTCTCAGAGTCCACTCTCATCACTGCCCTAAGAGCCACTGTGATGTATCAGAGGACTCATTTAATTTGCTCTGAGCAGAGTTCCTAGCCATTGTCCACTGAAATCACTTGGATAAAAAGAAAATAGAATTATATTTCATTTGGATTCAACTTACATTTTCTTTTTTTATTAAGCTGGGAATATGATATTCTCCGTTGGCATTGGCCCAGCAATGATAGTTTTAGCCCAGATCTCTTCCTAAGGCCATATCTTATGGAGGGAAAGTTTATGGGGCTTACGTGGACAGTCCTCCTGAACCGGTAGTTTATTAATCTCCAGGGGCTCTTTAGTCTCGGAGTCTTGCACCGGGCCTGACAGAAGGTTTGGAGGCTACTGGGGTCAAAGTTTTTTGGTTGGGGGAGAAAGAACAAGGGCAGCAGTTATAAACACACTGGCCCACACTCAGCTTGTAAATGATCTTAGCAGTTCACACATTTAAATGAACTATCCTAAGACAATAAGGAGCCCTGGTGGCACAATGGTTAAGTGCTTGGCTACTAACCAAAGGTTGGCAGGTCAAACCCACCCAGCTGCTCCAAGGGAGAAAGATCTGCCGATCTGCTTCAGTAAAGATTACAGCCTAGAAAACCTCATGGGGGCAGCTCTACTCCGTCGTATGGGGTCACAATGAGTCGAAATCTACTCGACAGCATCTAACAACAACAACATTCTAAGACAATATCTGTTTGGAATGGCCTTGAGATGAATTTTAGAATTAAGCATGATTCACCTATCGCTATCTGCTGTATTAGCCAAATAACATTGGAAATGCTAAAAATAATTGATGATGGGAAACATCCAAAACACAGGTAGTGGGAGATAGGATTAGCACTTGTAATTCTAGGTTTTCTTTGATTTATTACTTCTTTATTTCTTTGCATTTATACTCAGTGCAACAATCACTTACTAAACCACTGTGCTAAACATTGGGGATTAAAAAGATCAACAAGATAAAGGCTCCAAGGGTGAGGGTGGGGGGTCCTGTGGTGGGTGGGGACTTGGCCTGACTATAGTCTTCAGCGGCTATCGAAAAGTCACCTAGGAAACATGTGATCACAATTGCAAATGAAAAGTGGGAAATCTATGAAAAGGGTTTTAAAAATATGCTATTTTTATTGATCTAAAATCTATAATCTCAAGACATATGCTTACTACTAAAATGCAGCTTCACAACAAGCTTTAGCCCCTACTTCCCTGAAGATATTTTAAACCTGCCACCAGAGATGCTTATGGACTAGTGGAATAAGAGACTGATGTGTGCACAACCAAGTAAATTACAGGAGGGTAAATGCTATAATGGGATGTTTTCCCAATGAACCCTTCCCAGAGTGGACCAAGAGTGTTGATTTTCTTCTGGTAAATAGCAGTCTGGCCGCAAGAGATAATCTCTTTTCAAACATCCAACCAGCCAGCACCAATGTCTTGATACTTGTTTAAGTGGTGTCCTCCTGCGGTTTTGACCTCCTCAAAGAGGCCATGAAGGAAGTTCTTGCATCCCTGAGCCAATTGCCACTCCTTACCAAATGCTTTCTCAGGAGGTCCTGCCCAGAGCCATCTAAATCAGCCATGCATGGGAAGGTGCCTGCGCAGTACTCACTGTTCGCCACTCAAGACACTGCTGGATTCTCTTCTACTTAGGACAAAAGGAAGAACTGGTCCCATAATGTATGTTTTTCAGGACCAGTTGAGTTTTCCATGAATTATAATTTTTGGAGCATCTTCTATATGCCAGGAAGTCGATAACCAAATGACTTCAGGAGATAGAAGACAAGAAAATTCACAGGGCTACGCACTGGATACTGTGATAAACAAGCTATGTCCTGGCCCCTACGGACCTTACAGAACCCAAAAGCATCTCATGTCTCTGGGACTTCCTCACAAGAAAAATTGCCCTGGCATTTTAGGTTTTCTTTTTCTCTCCTTTACTAAGAAGACTGACCCAAACCTTCTCCTTTAGGAGTTGGCCCCTAAAAACTAGCTCAGTGTTATTCACATACCTGCAGATACTTGCCCAAGCACACGTATTTCAATGAATGAGAAATAAAATGCTTTCCCCATGTTATTCTCTACTGACTTCCTGGTACTTACAATCTGAGGCCATTTCATTAATTAATTTGCTTACTTGTTCACTATCTCACCCTCTCACTAGAATGTAAACTCCATGAAGGCAAAGACCTCCTTAGTCTTGTTCTTAGCTGAATCCTCAGCTCCTAATCAGCCCCTTGCATACTGTAGCTCCTCCATAATGTTTGTTGAATTAATAAATTATGGAAAGAGTGAAATAAAAAGGAATAAGAAAAGTTTATGCAAGGCCTAAAGAAAGATTATTGTTGTTAGTTGCTATGGAGTCAGCTCTGACTCATGGTGACCTTATGTATAACAGAACAAAACATTGCCTGGTCCTGTGCTGTCTTCATGATCATTGGTATGGAAAATCTTATGAATCATAACAGAATATTGTTCAATGTTTGGCAAAGAAAAACAGGGCACCTCATTTCTTAAAAACCTTACATATCCTTGAATACACTGCATTTATTAGGGGATCATGGATCTGGATGGCATCTTTGCCCAGGGTCTAGGGGTCCACCAGGAACTCACCCGGGCATTCCCTCAGGGTAAACACACAGTGAAATACTTTGGGTCTCGTGTACCTTGAGTCACACAAATGAAAGAGGTTGTTATTATTTCTGGACATCAGCAGAGAAGGAGGGAAAGGAGCTCCTGGGATCTAGGAATCAGGCCAACTGTTTCTGGTGGCTTAGATATGACCTTGGAGATAGAAGACAAGCAAAGTTTGCATGAGTCCAACAATATTTTCCTTTAACCAGAACACCAAATCTTACAGAAAATATTTCTTGTTTTTAAAGACAGACTTTCAATTTTTTTTTAACAGCCGTTAAATGTGTTTTTCTAGTTCGAGTTCACGTAGACTGAGAAGCAGTCCGATAAGATTGGCTAAACAGGGATGTGTGTAGACAATGAGGTCATTGTTGCAAGGAAAAGCATGTGATCAGGTAGGTGTGTCTCTCAGAACCACAACCTAGGCCTCGGTTAAGAATTCTAGGTACCTGACTAAATATGAAATCGAAAACGATAAAGATCATGGAAGAAAAATTAGGGACAATGCTAGGAGCCCTAATACATGGCATAAGCAGAATACGAACCACACGTAACAATGCATAAACACCAGAAAAGACACTAGATAACTGGGAGCTCCTAAAAATCAAAGTTATGCTCATCAAAAGACTTCACCAAAAGAGCAAAAAGACGACCTACAGACTGAGAAAAAACTTTTGGCTACGACAAATCCGATCAGCATCTAATCTCTAAAATCTACAAGATACTGTAAAACCTCAACAACAAAAAAGCAAATAACCCAATTAAAAAATGGGCAAAGGATATGAACAGGCATTTCACAAAAGAAGACATTCAGGCAGTTAACAGACACAAGAGAAAATGCTCACGATCATTAGCCATCAGAGAAATGCAAATCAAAACTACACTGAGATACCATCTCACCTCAACAAGGCTAGCATTAATCCAAAAAACACAAAATAATAAATGTTGGAGAGGTTGTGGAGAGACTGGAACACTTATACACTGTTGGTGGGAATGTAAAATGGTACAACCACTTTGAAAATCGATTTGGCGCTTCCTTAAAAAGCTAGAAATAGAAGTACCATACAATCCAGCAATCCTGCTCCTCAGAATATATCCTAGAGAAATAAGAGTCATCACATGAATAGACATATGCACACCCATGTTCATCGCAGCACTGTTCACAATAGAAATCCTGCCACCATGCAGCCACTGCATATCACTCCCTGACAAGGACTGATCAGCTGCTTTCTGTGATCCTGCCTGGGATCAGCTGCTTACTATGATCTTTTGTATGATCCATTTAATGTGCAATGTGGCTCACAAATGCCACATGGTATTAGGAATCCAAAAGTTCTTAACATAGTAGGCACCTTGGATAAATTTCTTGGCTGGTGACTATATAGTCTCTGAGAAGAGCTTCTCGATTCTCTTAGTTGGAATAGTTGTTCTCACCCTGAACTCTCAGACCACTTTAGCTGCACCACTCTGATTACATGTTTTTTTTCTTATCTCCCCTATTAATCTTTGAAGTCAGGAAGACATGTGTGGTAGACAGAACAATGCCCCTCCCAATGATGTCCACGTGCTAATCCCCACAACCTGTGAATATGTTAGGTAAAGGGGAATTACAGTTGCAGGTGGAATTAAGGTTGCTAATCAGTTGAGCTTGAGATGGGGAGATTATTTTAGATCATCCAGGTAGATTCACTGTAATCATAAGGGTCCTTATAAACAAAAGAGGGAGGCAGGACAGTCAGAGAAGGAGATGTGACAGTGGAAGCAGAGGTTGGAGTGATGTGTTGCTGGCCTTTGAAGATGGAAGGGGGCTACAAGCCAGGAAGTATGGGAAGCCTCTTGTTTTTGTTAGGTGCTGTTGAGTCTGCTCCGACTCATAGTGACCCTGTGCACAACAGAATAAAACACTGCCCGGTCCTGCGCCATCCTCAAAATTGTTGCTATGCTTCAGACCATTATTGCAGCCACTGTGTCAATTCATCTCATTGAGGGTCTTCCTCTTTTTCGCTGACCCTCTACTCTCCTAAGTATGATGTCCTTCTCCAGGGACTGATCCCTCCTGATAACACGTTCAAAGTACGTGAGACAAAGTCTCACCATCCTTGCTTCTAAGAAGCATTCTGGCTGTACTTCTTCCAAGATAGATTTGTTTATTCTTTTAGCAGTTCATGGTATATTCAGTATTCTTCGCCAACACCACAATTCAAAAGCATCAATTCTTCTTCGGTCTTGCTTATTCATTGACCAGCTTTCGCATGCATATGAGGTGTTTGAAAACACCATGGCTTGGGTCAGGCGCACCTTATTCCTCAAGGTGACATGATTGCTTTTCAACACTTTAAAGAGGTATTTTGCAGCACATTTACCCAATGCAATGCATCTTTTGATTTCTTGACTGCTGCTTCCATGAGTGTTGATTGTGGATCCAGGTAAAATGAAATCCTTGACAACCTCAATCTTTTCTCTGTTTATCATGATGTTGCTTATTGGTCCAGTGGTGAGGATTTTTGTTTTCTTTATGTTGGGGTGTAATCCATACTGAAGGCTGTAGTCTTTGGTCGTCATCAGTAAGTGCTTCAAGTCCTCTTCACTTTCAGTAGGCAAGGTTGTGTCATCTGCACAATGCAGGTTGTTAATGAGTCTTCCTGCAATCTTGATGCCCGGTCTTCTTCATATAGTCCAGATTCTCGGAGTATTTGCTCAGCATACAGATTGAATAGGTATGGTGAGAAGATACTACCCTGACACCCACACCTTTCCTGACTTTATACCATGCAGAATCCCCTTGTTCTGTTCAAACGACTGCCTCTTGATCCATGAACAGATTCCTTATGAGCACAATTAAGTGTTCCAGAATTCGCATTCTCTGCAATGTTATCCATAATTTTTTATGATCCACACAGTTGAATGCCTTAGCATAGTCAATAAAACACAGGTAAACATCTTTCTGGTATTCTCTGCTTTCAGCCAGGATCCATCTGACATCAGCAATGATACCCCTTGTTCCAAGTCCTCTTCTAAATCCGGCTTGAATTTCTGGCAGTTCCCTGTCAATATACTGCTGCAGCCGCTTTTGAATGATCTTCAGCAAAATTTTACTTGTGTGTAATATTAATACTATTGTTTGATAATTTCCACATTCGGTTGGATCACCTTTCTTGGGAATAGGCATAAATATGGATCTCTTCCAGTCGGTTGGCCAGGTAGCTGTCTTCCAAATTTCTTGGCTTAGACAAGTGAGCACTTCCAGCGCAGCATCCATTTGTTGAAACATCTCAATTGGTATTCCGTCAATTCTCAGAGCCTTGTTTTTCATCAGTGCCTTCCGTCCATCTTCTTTTGATGCTTTCTGCATCGTTTAATATTTTCCCCACAGAATCCTTCAGGTATTGCAACTCAAGGCTTGAATTTTTTCTTCAGTTCCTTCTGCTTGAGAAATACTGAGCGTGTTCTTCTCTTTTGGTTTTCTATCTCCAGGTCTTTGCACATGTCATCATACTACTTTACTTTGTCTTCTCTAGCCGCCTTTTGAAATCTTCTGTTCAGCTCTTTTACTTCATTTTTTCCTTTTGCCTAAGCTACTCGACATTCAAGAGCAAATTTCAGAATCTCTTCTGACATCCATTTAGGTCTTTTCGTTCTCTCCTGTCTTTTAAATGACCTCTTGCTTTCTTCATGCATGATGTCCTTGATGTTATTCCACAAATCATCTGGTCTTCGGTCATTTGTGTTGAATGCATCAAATCTATTCTTGAGGTAGTCTCTAAATTCATGTGGGATATACTCAAGGTTGTACACTGGCTCTCGCTGAATTGTTCTAATTTTCTTCAATTTCAACTTGAACTTGCATGTGAGTAATTGATGGTCTGATCCAAAGTTGGCCCCTGGCCTTGTTCTGACTGATGATATTGAGCTTTTCCATCATCTCTTTCCACAGGTGTAGTCGATTTGATTCCTGTGTATTCCATCTGGCGTGGTCCACATGTATAGTTGCAGTTTACGTTGGTGAAAAAAGGTATTTGCAGTGAAGAAGTTGTTGGGCTCGCAAAACTGAATCATGCAATCTCCGGCATCATTTCTATCCCTAAGGCCATATTTTCCAACTACTGATCCTTCTTCTTTGTTTCCAACTTTCACATTCCAATCACCAGTAACTATCAGTGCATCCTGATTGCATGTTCGATCAATTTCAGACTGCAGAAGTTGGTAAAAATCTTCAATTTCTTCATCTTTGGCCTTAGAGGTTGGTGCAGAAATTTGGATAAACTTGAAGCCTCTAGAAGTAGGAAAAGGCAAAAAACAAAAACAAATTCCTCCTAGAGCCTCTAGAAGGAACACAGCCCTAACGTACCTTGATTTGAGCCAATGAGACTCATTTCAACTTCTGACCTCCAGAACTGCAAGATAATAAGTATGTGTTGCTTTAAGCCACTAAATTTGTGGTGATTTGTTAAAGGAGCAATAGGAAAGTAAGACAATATGTCTGATTCATCTTTATATCCACAAGTTCCTAACACAAAACTTTGCTTTCAGCTGGTATTCAGATAATGCATAGATTCTGTCTATCTCCCAAAAAGGATTCTAGGCCTCTTGATTTGTTTTTTCACTCTGTGTCTATCATCATGTAGTTGTTGTTGTTGGGTGCCATTGAGTTAATTTTGACTCATAGTGACCCCCTGTGACAGAGTTGAACTGCCCCATAGCGTTTACTTGACTGTAATCTTTACGAAAGCAGATCGCCAAGTCTTTCTCCCGTGGAGTGACTCAGCGGGTTCAAACCATCAACCTTTGGGTTAGCAGCTGAGCACTTAACCATTTGTGCCACCAGGGCCCTTTATCAACATATAGCCAAAACCCAAACCCCTTGCCATCGAGTCGATTCCAGCTTATAGTAACCCTATAGGACAGAGTAGAACTGCCCCATAGGGTTTCCAAGGCTGTAATCTTTATGGGCACAAACTACCATATCTTTCTCCCATGGAGGGGCTGGTGAGTTCGAACCACCAACCTTTCAGTTAGCAGCTGAGCGTTTAACCACCGTGCAACCAGGCTCCTTATAATCACATAGAGGATCATCAAATAGCAGAATTTGTGTGTAGCCAAGTTTCTTTTACACGCAAAAATCTCTGACTAAGCAGTTTTGTTCACAATAGTCCAAACAACCCAATGTCCATCAGTAGTAGGATGCATAAATAAACCATAGCATATTCATACAATGGGATAAGACACAGCAATAAAAAAGAATAAAGTCCTACTACATGCACAAATAAGAATGAATTTCACTAACATAATGGTAGGAAGGAGACCAGACACAAAAAGGCTCATACTGTATGGTTCCATTTACTATGAAATTGAAAAACAGACAAAACTGATTTATGGTGATAGAAGTCAGATTCATGGTTGTGGTATTAACTGGGAAGAGGCATGAAGGAGACAAGGAAGTCTTCTAGGGCTTTGGAAATAATCTATGTCTTGATCTAGCTGGTATTTGCATAGGGGTGTGTGTGTGCATGTGTGTGTGCGTGCGCGCGTGTGTGTGTGTAAATTTATCAAGTTGTACACAAGATTTGTGCTCTTTACTATTTATATGTTATATCTCAATAAGACATTTCTTTATCTTGGTTGTTTTTCCCATCAGGACATGGTCCGAATCAACTTTCCAAAAGGCTCTGCCTTCTTTGGGAAACTTTAAAATGACAGCTGACAGAGTATAATCCATCAGCAGCATATAGCTGCTCCTTTAGACTGTCACAGAGTTTTGGAACTGAGCTTGTGACTGAAGGAGTTTCTTGAGGACTAGAGAATGGGTAATAAATCATTAACTTCTAGCTTCCTTGTTATATTCTTACAATAATAATAGGTTGCCTGGAAAAAATCAGCGAGCAACCAAGTAGGGAGCTTTGATTGCTGTAATATTTGAAAACTATGGCCTTGATTGTTGCTTGAAGATGTGAGTTGTTGCTAAGATACTCTAGATGCCAGGAAACAGGCTTGAAAAGAGTGATGAGCAGTAAAATAGTTTTTTTTCCCCCCTTTAAACAGGAGTGTAAGTTCAAGCATGTATCATGTTGACAGACTCAGATATGAAGTTGAGAAGGCATGAAGTGATAGCACTTGGCTTCCATTTGTTCGTTGACTGCTCCTCTCAGCAAAGTATCTGAAGATGTGGAAACAATGCCTATAATACATGATGTTTGAAGGAATTACATTTAGAAGAAAATCATTTAGTTGGGGACCTAGGTGGCTAGGAATATCAATCATTGGTCCATGTCAATGGAGCAGGGACAGGATGAGCCCCCAGCTGCAAGAGCTGGTTTGGAGAGGGGTGGGATGAGCAAGTAACACTGGATAGGGTGGTGATATCTTAACAGATGAAGCTATTATTCAAAATTATATTTATAAATGGGTCCTCTAAAACAGGATGAAATACAGTAAGGATGAGGGTGTGAGGTAGCACATTTGGTTCAATGCATCTTGGGCCCTGAAACAAAATGGAAAATCAATAGCTAAATAACAGTGCAGCGGAAGAAGAACTAAGATTTTCTAAGTGGAAAAACATGCTTTAGCAATGTGTATTATTTCAAAAGCTTTCAAGATACTAAAATGCATTAACAGAAGTTATGACAAAGAAAGATGTATGACATTCAAGAGCTAAAAGGAATCTTCTGTGTGCATAATATTGCCAATATCTGGTTTTGCTCACCAAGTATATAGAAAGATAATTTTTTAAGAGAATAGGAATTCTCATCTAAAGCACAATAAAATTAAAAAAAAAAAGAGAGAGAGAGATTAGGAATTCAACTTTTATTAAGCAAGTACTATGTAATAGGTGAAAACCCTGGTGGTGTAGTGGTTAAGAGTTCGGCTGCTAACTAAAAGGTCGGCAGTTCAAATCCACCAGGTGCTTCTTGGAAACCCTATGGCGCAGTTCTACTCTGTCCTACAGGGTTGCTATCAGTTGGAATCGACTTGACAGCAACGGGGTTGATGTAATAGGCATGGAAGCCCTGAAGGACTGTGCAATAAATTGGACACTATTCAAATATTAGGAAAGTTCCTCCATTCCATTACCTTAAAAGGAGTAATTAAAGAATTGGAAATTAACCTTTTTTAGGAAAAAAAAATCACGAGAACAACTTAATATACGGAGCTTCTGGGTGGCAGCAACAGTTAAGTGTGTGGCTACTAACCAAAAATTTGGTGGTTGGACCACACCCAGAGGTGCCTGGGAAAACAGGTCTGGCAATCTGCTTCCAAAGGATCACAGCCATGAAAACCCTATGGAGCACAGTTCTTTTTTGCAACACATGGGGTTGCCATGAGTGGAAATTGACTCAACAGCAACTATTAGTTGTTTTTTTTTTAACTTAATATATATCAAGTATGTTATTTTCAGGGTTATTATAAAGGGATCCCCAGTAGAGATCAAAAGAACATCCCCAATAGGGATCAAAACAGGACAAAGTTTAGTCATCATAAAAACATTCCACTTTGTTGTCTAATTTTGGATTGAACAAGCATCAAAAGTTATTAGAGCAACCATCTTAAAACACTGTTGTTGTTTTTTTTTATCAAAAAAGGGGTAATAGGGCTCCTCTGAAATATTTGTTTAAGGGTCCAGCAATTGAACTTATATCATCTTACAGAATCTTGACCTCTTACCCTGGTCCTAGAACAGTGTCTAGCACTTGAAGAACGCTCAAAAATATTTGGGGACTAACTATGTCAAGATCTAGTTCCATATATAAAATACCTGTATGTATTTCTATTTCATTATTTCATATTTAGGACTTGATGGCAATGGGTTTGGTTTTTTGGTTGCCCAAAGCTCTTTCTTCAGTGACTCCCCCTTCTTTATTAATAAAGTCAAAATTTGTTCATCCAAAATTCATGATGTGGCCCATGCCTCATCACTCAATCCCACTTCTGTGCTATTTCACACACCAGTTCCTTTTACACTTCTTAATCTTCTTGAGACTCTCCAGAAATGTGTTAACTATATTCCATCCACAGTCAATGCCCATGGAAGCAGCAGTCAAGCAATCAAACGATGTATTGCATTGGGCAAATCTGCTGCAAAAAACCTCTTTAAAGAGTTAAAAGCAAAGATATCACTTTGAGGACTAAGGTGCACCTGATCCAAGCCATGATATTTTCAATCACTTCATATGCATGCAAAAGTTGGACAATAGAAAAGGAAGATCAAAGAAGAATCAATGCCTTTTGAATTATGGTGTTGGCAAAGAATATAGAATATAGAATATCAATGAACAAAATTGTCTTGGAAGAAGTACAGCTAGAATGCTCCTTAGAAGTGAGGTTGGTGAGACTTGTCTCATGTACTTTGGACATCTTATTAGGAGGGACCAGTTCCTAGAGAAGGATTTCATGGTTGGTCAGTTGAAGGTCAATAAAAAAGAGGAAGGTCCTCAACAAGATGGATTGACACAGGGGCTGCAACAATGGGCTCAAATACAGCAACAAATGTGAGGATAGCACAGGACCAGGTAACATTTTGGTTCTTTGTGTACGGGATCACCATCAGTCGGAACCAACTTGATGGCACCTAACAACGGCAACAACATATTCCATTCTAGTCAGGGTGGTCTCACTTCTTCCCCTCAACTCACTGTGCTGGTTCTGCTTCTCTGCCTGTGGGTAGGACAAGCTCCCAAACCTGACTGAAGATACCTGGCCTTCAAAGTTTTGATAGAGACTCTCTTTTCCAGGAAGCCTTCAGCACAAGTTAGGATTTTGTTCAATTGCTTATAATAGAAACTTGACTCTAGTCACTTAACCAAGTAAGGGCTTATTTTTCTCACACATTAAGAAGTCCAGGACTGCTCCTGCTGCTTCACCCTTTGGTGACTCGTGGGGCATACCATATCAGCACCAATTTTTATGCCTCTGGAGTTATTTGCGAAGGCCAAAGGCTGTAGTGTGATTTTAACACATTTAGCCTCAAGGTGGGAACCTTTTGAAATGCATGACCTCAAGAACCCTGAATTGGAGCCTCATTCTTGTGTAGAATGAGCATTGTGTTAGGCAATGTCTCTTGGGTGTGTGAATTTTGCAAACTTTTGACAGATTTGCCTTTATTTCTGTGAGATAAGCCTCCTCACTATGTTTTCCAGTTACACTTTCTCTTTAGAATGTACTTACCACAAGAATGAACTATTCCTAGTGTTCATTCTGAGCCCTGGTAGGGCAGTGGTTAAGAGCTTTGGCTACTGACCAAAAGTTCAGCAGTTTGAATCCACTAGCTACTCCTTAGAAAACCTATGGGACATTTTTACTCTGTCCGATAGGGTCTTTATGAGTCAGAATCGACTCTATGGCAATGAATTTGGGTTTCTTTTTTTTTTTTTTAGTCTTCATTCAGTCACAGTGGCCATTTTCTCCCTGACACCATTCATTGTTTCCAGGTGTTACCGGCTCCCTGCTTTTCTAGCTTCTGAACTGTAAATAATGCCTTTGCAATAAGGAATAATGCATTACAATGGTACTTTTCAAGAGATTTGAACTCCTCTAAATTATTCTTACCCCACATTCAATCTTAGGGCCCAATCATTGCTTACACATGTAGCAAGTGGAATGCACCACTGGGAGCAAGTCTGCAATATTCCAGAGAAGCTGTTTCTGCTTCTTAGCTGTTAGTATAGCTTTTGTTACAATGAAGAATACATTGTAGCGATAATTTTTCTAAGATTCAAATTCCTTTAGTTTTATTTATCTGGGCTGTAAGTACTGCTCTTGTAGTAATGAAGAATGCATTGTAGTGGTAATTTTCCTGAGGTAAAAAAATCCTTGGCTTTATTTATTTGGGCTGTAAGTATCACTTTTGCAGTAAGGAAGAATGCATTTTACCATGTTCTGAAAAGTTTCACGAAAAATAATAAAAAAGCTAAGAAGAAGAAGACCAGAATAAAATGTAGGTGCAGTCATTACCAGGTGTTTTCACGTTTTATCTCATGTTTTGTAAATTTTCAAGAAGTAATATAAGAACATTTTTTTTTCAACTATTTTATCATTGACTCATATCAGTAGATTTTGCTACGTCCAGAGTCCACTGGGACATAAGGGATTCCAGATAATGAGTATCAAAATCCATAAATCCTAATAAAAATTCTGGATTGGTCCTTTAATCAGCATGCCTTTCATTAGTGAAAACACATGGTATTAAGACAAAATTCAAAGGAGAAAATAACTGGGTCACCAAAGTTAAAGAAATCATGGAGGATCAGGCTCCTTCTAACCTCCTTGTCTACCATCCTCAGCATCTGGCTTCAGTCTTTGTGGTTGTAATATGGCTGCTCCACTCCAGGTATTGTGTCTGGATTCCAAGAAAGAAGAAAGGGCAAGGCCAAGGGTCAAAGGAGCATGCCAACAGAATTTGTGCCTTTGTGTGAAGAAAAGAATAGCTTTCCTGAAAGCCCCACCCAACAGACTTTCTCTTTCATCTCATTGGCTAGAACTTGGCTGCATGGCCACCTCTTACTGGGCACATTGCTATCCTAACAAAACTAGCATTCTGCTAGAAAGCAAGAGGAAGAGACTGGATATGAGAATGATAATCAGCAGTGTTTACCACATGTTCAGAATCTATTCCACCCTGTGTGAAGTTTACTCCTATCTGAGCAACTATTTATTATTGCAATTCATATACTGCTACAGGGTAAAACCCATGCCTATATGCCTATATCTCCCACAGCACTTAACTGAGTGTTGAGCACTTGGTAAATGTTCCATACCAGGGAGGTAGAGGCAATCCGGCATAATGGTTACTAGCCAGGTCCCAGATGGCCTGCCATTTATAAGTTGATTTTAATGGAACATTTAGAATAGTAAGCACTCCGCACGTGTTTGTTCAATAAATAGATGATTGCCACTTTTGGTTAAAATATTCTTCAAACCAGAACACATGGTTTGACAATTTAGAGCATTTCCACGGGCTAAAGGGACAGAATAGTTGAAATCAGGACTGTTGAAGACAGTTGTGGATGCATGGTGATCACTATGGCTGAGACATCAATAAGGAGACCAGAAGGTGTACTGGTCAGAATTCAGGCTCTAAAATCAGGCTGTCTAGATTTGGTTACTAGCTTTCCCACTTACTAATGTGTGGCCCTGAGCAAATCACTGAATCTGTCTAAGGCTCTATTTTGTCAACTGTAAAAGTGGGATTAAAAATGCCTACCCAATATTCTATAGTGAAACCTGTGACAGCCAGAACTCGACAGGACTGCCTTGTTTTTCCGGGCTCAAAAGTTTTCTGCCTTTGACAGGGTGCAGTCTTACCACTTTTCTGTTGCTCGTTTTAGTGGAAAATATTTGAGTTTTCCTTCTCTGATAGGTTTCCACCTTACACAAGTTTTGGCTTTCGTGGGTTTTGCTGTAGCTATCTTATGAAGATTAAATGAGATCGTCTATATAGGATGTTTAGCATAACTCATGGTAAGTCAGAATACATCTTAGTTTTATTAAGAATCAGAATCTATGAGAGAGGTCAGCTGGACCATTTGAACCCCCAAACTGAAGAGGGCAAAGCAGGAGGGAGGGTTCAAATTTGGAGTGCTCTTTAGTGGGAAACTTGTGCAGAAAGAGGTTTTGCCATAAATATCGATTCTCACTGAAATCCATCCACTGTGAGACACGTTAAATCCAAGGCTGGAAGTCAGAGCCCAGAGAAAAGGCATCTGAGCTGCAAAAGTCATCCAGCTTCCCTGAGATGCTCCCAGGCAGAGCCAGGAGCTACTGCCCACTCCTTTGAGTTCTGACAATGGATCCTTCCAAGAATGCAGCAAATAAACGTCTCCTAAGAAGCATCTATCTTATGTATTCTTAAAACTGGCATACAGCATAATTTGCTGATCTCTGGAAGTTCCTACTTACCATGAGTAGAGGCTTATTAAGGCAGCCCTGCACCAGCCTGTACCATCTCTACACCAAAAAAAATCACATGGATCTTAAATGTGGCACAACCTTCTTCAAGGAAAATATGGCACTGTAAATGACTCTAAGCTTGAATAATCCTGCCTGGCTTCTCTTTTTCCCAATTTGTGGTAGGGATTACATTTATTATGTAGCATGCTGATTCTGTATAATAAAACCTCCTTCAACTGGAATAGTAGAGAAAAATCCAGTCCAAAATTACAGATAGTGAAGTTTTAAAAATCTAGGTAGAATATACACAATTAGCAAGAACATGGTTGTGATGGTTAATGGTATGTGTCCACTTGCCTAGGCTATGATTCTCAGTGGTTTGGCAGACACTATGTAATCACTTCCATTTTGTGATCTGATGTGAGCAGCCAATCTGTTGAAACGGGAGTTTCCTCGGGGAAATGCATGTTCTGGCAAACGCACTCTTTTTCTCATCCCTGCACTCTTCTAGTCACCTGACCTCTGGTTCTTGGGAAGTAAGCCTGCAGAAGTCTCCAGGCTGCAGACTGACCTGAAGATTTTGGATTTGCCAACCCCTGCAACCCTGTGAGTCAGGGTTTATCAGCCCCTGCAACCATGTGAGCCAGCAAAGATCTTCAGCCTGTTGTCTGACCCGTGGATTTAGGACTTGCCAGCTCCCACAATTGCGTGAGCCATTTCCTTTGAAGTAAAATTATATAAACCAAAAACCAGAACCATTGCCATCCATCAAGTTGATTCCGACTCATAGTGACCCTATAGGACAGAGTAGAACTGTCCCATAGTGTTTCCAAGGAGCGGCTGACAGATTTGAACTTCCAACCTTTTGGTTAGCAGCCATAGCTCTTAACCACTGCATCACCAGGGCTCCTATATTTATCCGCTTCACTGGTTTTGCTCCTCTAGAGAACCCAGACTAAGATAATATTCTAATAAAGTAAATGAGACTAATTAAATGACAAAAGCTATAGTTTACAATAGTTGCGTGTCATAACCATAATAATTTTTGGCTATATGAGAAGCACTTGTTGATCTCCAATACAGAGTGCCTGTTGAGGAACATAAATTTTTTACGCTTTGCTTTGAAAATAAAAGTATGAATTTAGCAAGTAAGACTTTGAAAATGGTCAGAAAAAAATTTTGAAATTTTAAATTCAGTAAATACGTGTTTGAACTATGACAGAAATTCAAGAAGTATTTACCGAGCATCTACTATTATTTGTATAAGGTGTGTATGATAGCTCATTTACTGCTAACTTTCCCACAAGGTGTATATTATAACATACACACACACACACACAGGAAACCAAGAGGCTAACTATCTTAGCCAGCATCACATACTTAGTAAGTGGGACTTCAACCTAAACTTTAAAACTGTGGTTTGTAACATTTCAAAATGATTTCCTCTCTTACAAAATCAAACTCGGGACAGTCTGAATTAGCGCACATTTCTGGTATTCTCTACAAAATATCCTCCTCTTAAATAATGGATGATAGATTGTTACAAATACAAACAGAGAAACAGATGAACTGGACAGGAGACCAGAACCCTTCAACCCTATCCGTCACTTGTTGCCTAACTCTAGGAGAGGCTTCAGAGTGCCACGTGTGTATAGAAGACAGTGTTGAGCCAAGGGGAACTTTAATAGAAACTGCTAATGTCAATGCAACCTACTGGCAAGCAAAGCTGAGCCAAGTAAAGAAGTGGCCTAGAATCTAGAAATAAAACAAATCACACAGTTATTTAGGCCCTACTTTCTAGGCCCCCTGGGTGGTACAAACAGTTAACTGAAAGATTGGAGGTTTGAATTCACACAGAGTCACCTTGAATAAAGACCTGGCAATCTACTTCTGAAAAACCAGCCACTGAAAATCCTATGGAGCACATTTCTACTCTAACACACATGGGTCACCATGAGTCAGAATCTACTCAACAGCACCTGGAGACTCTAGGCACTACCTGAGTCTCAACTCCCCTCATCCCAGAACTCCATTGTAAGGTAAGGCCAGTCCAGTGAAAAGCAAGAACGAGAGCCCAAGAAAAGGAGAGAGAGTGAGTCTGTGTGTATCAATGCCCAGGGCAGAGCTGCTCTAGGCAACCAGCCCTAGCCCTCAGATTAACTCAGCACAGCCCTTCTGATTTACCCACAGTTGGGAAAGTGTGAGAGTGAAGAAAAGAGAGAGCATGAAACAAAGTGGCCAGACCTTCTTCTTCCTTCTCCCTCTAGAAGAAAACCATCCTAAGATAGAAGTGGTGTTGGTCCCCAAATTGGGTTTATTTACTCTCCACCTCCAAGGCTCCCCATCTTAGAAAGCATGGCCAAGAATATCCCTAAACATGACTGGTCCATAGTAACATCTCTCTTCCTGGGATGGATCATAGAAGTGAATGAGGAGATCATCGTAAGCTTTCTTAGCCAACAAGTCAACATACTTTATTATATATTCTTGATGTCAATATTTTAGAATTTAATACAGATATAAAGCATAAAATGATAAATAATGGGTTTTTGTTAAGAGCCTTTAAACTTCT
>NW_004443994.1:4486032-4594387 GCF_000243295.1 Trichechus manatus latirostris
CCCGCCCCTTCTGGAAATGTACCACATTCTCTTCTAATTTTACCCATATAAGCAGACATAATCCATCTTTCTGAATGAGTTTAAAATGGAAAGCCTTCCAAGGGTAGCATGCAAGTTCCACCTACTTCATTTTTACAACAGAGAAAGATTATTTCCAGGAAAGGATTTTGAAGATGTGAATACCAAGTGAGCAGTGCTATTATATGTATATGAAACAGAAAAGTCTCCCAGTATTTAGGAGCTGGTGCAGTGGACCAGAGCTTGTTTTAATTATGTAGAAGTGATTGGTTACAGTAAAATCCAAACTGGAAAATTGCCTCAGAGTCAAGAATTCATAAGATTTTAGAGTTGGCAGAGACCAAAGTGATCATCTTATCCAGTAGTACCCTACATTTTAATTAATCCAGTCAACAAAATTTACCGAACAATTGTTATGTGCCAGGAACTAAAGCTGTCTTTGGCAACAGTAGAGACGTACAATTTGGGAAGTACATGAGCATCACCTGGGAACTTGATCTCAGAGCCCACTCCAGATCTACTGGATCAGATTCTACATTGTACAAGCCCCCCAGGTGATTCCACACACATTAAAGTTTGAGTAGTTCCATTCTGGAGTAAGACAAATTTAATCTAACTGTGGCCTAGAAGGAGAAATGTGAGGTTATTGTATGTATCTCGATATCCTTTTTTCAGGGTCTAGACACAGAATCAGCTCACTGGCAACAGGTTTAGTTTGGTTTTTTATAGGGGGCTACCCAGGTTAGTGGTGGTTCTGTTGTAGAATTCTTGCCTTCCATGCGAGAGACCCAATTCGATTCCAGCCAATCAACCTCATGCACAGTCACCACCTCTCTCTCGGTGGAGGCTTGTGTGTTGTTATGATACTGAGCAGGTTTCAGCGGAGCTTCCAGACTAAGAGGGACTAGGAAGAAAGGCCTGACAATCTACTTCTGAAAAATCAGCCAATGAAAACCCTATGGATCGTCAATAAGTTGTACACCTGTAAGAAGTTTAATTGGCAAAAGTTGTGTAATATACAAAAGGACAAATATTGTATGAGACCTCTATTGTAACAACCCATGAAAAAGTTCACACACAAAATGTAACAATCTTTGTTGGTTACCAGGGATGGGAGGGGTGGGGGGGAAATACTAAATAGGCAATAGATAAGTGGCATCTTGGGTGAAGGGTGAGACAGTACACAATACAGGAGAAACTAGCACAACTTGTACAAGGAAAGGTCATGGAAGCCCCATAGACACATCCAAACTCCCTGAGGGACTGAATTGCTGGACGGAGGGCTGTGGGGACCATGGTCTCGGGAAACATCTAGCTCAATTGGCATGACACAGTTTATAAAGACAATGCTCTACATTCTACCTTGGTGAGTAGTGTCTGGGGTCTTAAAAGCCTGTGAGCGGCCATCTAAGATACTCCACTGGTCTCATCCCTTCAGGAGCAAGGGAGAATGAAGAGAACAGGATACAAGAAAAAGATTGGTCCGAAGGACTAATTGTCCACAGCTACCAAGGCCTCCACCAGACTGAATCCAGTACAGCTAGATGGTGCCCGGCAACCACCACTGACTGCTCTGACCGGGATCACAACAGAGGGTTCTGGACAGAGCTGGAGAAGGATGTAGAGCATAATTCTAACTCACAAAAAAAAAGACCAGATTTACTGGCCTAAAGGAGACTGGAGAAACCTCAAGAGTATGGCCCCCAGACACCCTTTTAGCTCAGTGGTGAAGTTACCTCTGAGGTTCACTGTTCAGCCTGGGAGTGGACAGCCCCATAAAACCAAATGAGACTAACAAGGTACAGGAGTCCAGTGACAAGGGCCAGAAGGCGGAAGGGGACAAGGAAGCTGGTGATAGGGAACCCAAGGTTGAGTAAGGATATTGTTGATGTGTTGTGAGATTGTTAACCATTGTCATAGGGCATCATTTGTAGTAACTGTTAAATGAGAAACTATTTTGTTCTGTAAGCCTTCATCTTAAGTGAGAATAACAGCACAATTGGAAGAGCGTAGTTAATGTCACTGAACTGTGCATGTAGAAATTTTTCAAATGGTGTATCTTTGGCTATGTGTATTTTCACCAAAAAAAAATGTTGAGAAGTTAGAGGGTTGATATGTTGTGGGGTTGTTAACCAATGTCATAAAACAACATGTGTACTACTGTTTCATGAGAAACTATTTGTTCTGTAAGACTTCACCTGAAGTACAATAAAAATAAAAAATAAAAAAGTTGTGTAATATAGACAGTGACCAAAAAAAACAAAAGAATAAATGTTGAGTCTTCTTACAGACAACCAAAAACCTCATGGGATTTGGTTCCTTGCTTTGGAGGGTTAGGGTCATGGTTTTATGGGACATTGCAGTTAATTGGCCTAATAACGTGTTTAGTGTTTCTGTTCTACCTCCTAATTCATTGTGTAGTGCCTGGGGTCTTAAAAGCTTACAAGTGGCCATCCAAGGCACAAAAATTGGTCTCTATTCTCCTGGAGCAATAAAGAAAGAAGGAGAGCGGGGAATACTAGGATGATACGGAATGTGTGGCTAATTGCCTCCATGAACAACTGCCTCCTTTGCCATGAGACCAGAACTGGATGATGCCCAGCTACCATTACTGAACATTTTAATCAAAGATTCTATAAAAGAATTCTGTCCAAAAATAGGTAAAATGCAGAACAGAATTTCAAATTCTCATGGATTCTAAACTTTCTGGAGCCACAGAGGCTGTATGAACCCCTGAAACTATTGCCCTGAGATTATCTTCAAATAAAAAATATCCCCTGAAGTCTTCTTAAAATCAAACAATAGTTTAGCTTAACTAGTAAAAAAATGTCTGCCTTGAGTGTGCTGTCACAGTATAGAGAAATCAACTAGGGTCACATAACAACGTATGTATAAATTTTTGTATGAGAGACTAACTTGAATTGTAAACTTTCACTTAAAGCACAACAATTAAAAAAAAGAAAGAAAAAGAAACACAAGGACTACTGACAAGGAGGGACCCTCCCTAGATCCAGTGCCCTGATTTGGACTTCTAGCCTCCAAAACCGTGAGACAATAAATTTCTATTCTTTAAAGTAAAAAAAAAAAAAAAAGTCTGCCTTGAGCATTATGCTCTTTTAAGAACCATCTATATGAGATTAAATTGACAACAGCAATTTGAAACAATAGATAGGAACCTAATGGGGCAGTGAGTTTGTGTTAATGGGGGAGGAACAAGTCAGAAAAGGAAGGTGAGAATGGATATACAACTTGAGGAATATAATCGATGTCATTGAATTGTACACATAGAAACGGTTGAATTGGCATAAGTTTTGCTGTGTATATTCTCAACAACACAACAAAATAAATAAAATTAAAACAAACAACCCAATGGATCACAGCAGTCTGATCCCGTTGTGCATGGGGTCCCCATGAGTCAGGGCCCAACCTGACGGCTGTTAACAACGACAACATGGGGAGCTGCTACATTGACCTCCTCGTATATGAAAGGAGGTGTTAGGAGACACAAAAATGAGCCAGGAGACACACCATCCATCACAGTGGATGGGCTCAGGCTGCTGCGACGGTATTATAGAATCTGATTGATAGCGCACCCTTCGTGGAAAGCTGTTTGGTGAGGATAGTGCAGCCAAAGAGAATTGAAGCCAGTGCCATATACGGACAGAGTAAATGACACAGTGTGATTGGAGGGAGTAAGCAAAGACAAAGCCCACAATATCTCACCGTTGGCCTTGCTGGCATCATGCCTGACATCTCACATATCTCACTCTATCGGCCAATCCCACTGATATTTATTGAGCATGAACCAGGGGCCAGGCAGGTCCACTTCAGTATTTCTTTCAATTCCCAAGCCTTTGAACAAACCTTACCACATTTCTAAATCTTGATTCTCATAACCTCTCTATAAGGTCAGTAAGGAAGGTAGAATATACTTTACTTATAGCCCCAGGGCTGGATTACCAATAAGCAAGTTACGCGCACGGCCCAATTGTGCCTTCCCACCAACCTGCAGTGCACAATTTCACCTGTCCCCCACCACATCAAAGATGTGGTGAAACCCATGTGACATTGCCCATCACAGATTAGCAAGTAAATACAATTAAGCTGGCGCTTACCTTGCTCAATGCAAGCCACTGCATATCGTGCTTAGGGGTTAATCCACCCCTGTATAGCCCTTCAAGGAGCCCTTCAAGGTGCAGTGGTTAAAGCACTCGACTGCTAACCAAAAGGCTGGCAGTTTGAACCCACCAGCTGATCTGTGGGAGAAAGATGTGACAGTCTGCTTTCATAGAGATTTACAGCCTTGGAAACCCCATGGGTTCACTGAGTCAGAATCGACTCAATGGCAGTGGGTTGGGTTGGGTTTGACAGCCCTTGAGGATTTGAGAAATTAAAGATTTGCCCGAAACCACCCAGGTAATAAGTAATCGAGTTGGAATTTGATTCTAGATTTTCAGACTTTGGTCTCTCTGCAGAAGAGACAGGCTCTTTTATTATAGTTTTGTCTTATTTCAAGGACATAAGAGTTTCGTGGGCTTGAATTGTTTTAAAATGTTCGATTTCCTAGTTACATGAGCAAGGGAGTTTGAAACACAGGAAGAGGGCCCTTTCAGAAATGATCTCCTGTCCCCCTCCTCCTGGGCCCATCTCATAAGATACTGCAAAATGAGAAGCACCACACAAAGCAGGGAGGCCCATTTCAATTGGCTTATTTGGGCCAATGTGCAAAAAAGGCCTGATTTCCTTTGTGGAGGGGGAGAACTCAGGAAAGCTTGGCCATTGCTTTTCAGCTCCCTCACCCCCTGAAGTGTCAGCTTTACAGCTGCGTGGGTATACAACACCATTGTCGGGTACTCTGATTCTGAGATGAATGCACATTATGCTAAATATAATGCTGGCAGAAGCCTTAATGTTTAAAAGGAGAGAAACGTAGGAGGAATGAGCCAGCTCATGTCCCATCAATGCCACACTCTCAGCACCTGTTTCCCCTTGTGAGGCTCCTGTTCTCCTCCTGGGACTCCTGTAGTCAGGGAGACTGGGCTCGGGAAAGAAATGAGGGAGACTCAGAGCCTCCTTTATGAGTATTGTTTTGCAACTTGAGCTCTCCCTTTGAGCCACGCAGCTTGAAAACATAAGTGGTTTTCCAAAATCCAGAGGAAATAGCTTTGATGCAAAGTTGCCTCAGTTGATATCCAAGATACCTCTCCCTTAAGCCTTCTGAATACCTTTGACAAAAGAGAACAGCTAGCTCCCCTGGGGTGTTTTTCTTCATTGTTTGTGCGAACCTTCTTTACCCAAGATGGAAGGGATAGTTGGGGAAATCAAAGAGAACAAGTCTGTTTACATCAACATTGCTAGGCCTCAGAAGAACTTATCAGCGCCCACAGCTCTTGGCTCTGACTGCGATCTTTCACTGGACTTCTGGGGTTGTTTTTGTCTTTCTTTTTTAAAGGATACAATATGGTTACCAGAGTTTGGGTCAAGGACCCAGTGACAAGGAATGTCTGTCTTACCACTAGTCCCAATGTTTTGCCTCTAACTGGGCAGAATTTTCTGCCCTATGCTGGATGATCTAGTGCTCCTCCAGAGGGGCAGACAATTCAAAGTCCAGAGATCCAGAGCTTTTATTTTTTTAATATATTTTATTGTGTTTAAGGTGAGAGTTTACACAGCAAATTAGGTTCCCATTTAACAATTTCTACACAAATTATTCAGTGATATTGGTTACATTTTTCACATTGTGGCATTATTTTTATTCCATTCTGGTTGTTCCATTTCCAGTACTCTAGTTTCCTGCTGCCGTCTCTCCTTCACTTTAGAGTAATTTTTGACCATTTGGTCTCCTATAGGTTTTTTTTGGGTTGTTTTGTTTTTGTTTTTCAATAAGCTCATGACTCACGGGTGATATTCTTTCCTTTATGATCCAATCTGTTATTTTGCTAACAGGTGACCTCAAGGGATAATTTCGATTTAAGGTTTGAAGTGTATCTTAGAGCGATAGTCTCGGGGAGTCCTCTAGTCTAAACCAGTCCAGTAAGTCTGGATGATCCAGAGCTTTTTAAATAATCATACTGCTTCTGTAGCACTGGTCTCTTAGACTCAGTCAGGATATTAAGTTTCTGAGTTGACTCTTCAAGCAGATTGCCAGCCTCTGTATGAAGCATGGGCCTTCGACTGCCATTCTTACACAGTCTGACATCTTCTGATGGTCTTTCTGTTAACACATTCCCGAAACTAATGATATGTGCTACACAACAGGTCTAAAAAGAGTCAGAGAATAAAATTTTTTATGATTTATGAAAAATCATTTATCTTTTCTCCACCCTTTAAATGCTATAATGAAATTGACCGGAGGAAAACAATAAAAATCAGTGGAGTAGACTCCAACTCATGGCAGCTCCATGTGTGTCAGAGTAGAACTGTGCTCCATAGGGTTTTCAATGGCTGAGTTTTTGGAAGTAAATTGCCAGGTCTTTCTTCCAAGTTACCTGTGGGTGAACTCAAAACTCAAACCTATATTGAGCTCTTTATTACATGCCAGGCACTATGTTAAGCTCTTTCATAAATTTCTTATTTAATCCCCACAACAATATTGATCCCTCTCCTTAAGATAAAGAAAATGAGGCTTAGATTTACCTAGAGTTACAGGGGCTTCTAACTGGTTGGACTAGGATTAAAACTCAGATATGTCTGTCTTTAAGGGCCTTAACTGCTACCCATCGTTCACAAAAAGATGACTAGATAGGAGATTCTTATTTTAGAACCTTGCATTTTCTATAGCACTTGATAGTTTTCAAAGTATTTTGCAAATAGCATGTTTTTTGAGTCTCATAATAGCTCTGTGAATAAGGCAGAACAAATTATTTTCCATTTTACAGATGAGGAAACTAAGTTTCAGACAGGTTAGATGATTGGCCAAGGTCTTAGAATTGGTTAATACTAGAATGTGGTGTGCTGTAGAGTCGATTCCATCTCATAGGGTCCCTATATGTCAAAGAAGAACTGCCCCATAGGGCTTCCTAGGCTGTAATCTTCATGGGAGCAGATCGCCAGGTCTCTTCTCCCGCTGAGCGACTGGTGGGTTTGAACAGCGGACCTTTCAGTTAGCAACTGAGAGCCTAACTATTGCACCACCACTCCTAATACTAGAATAGGGATCAGAATGAAGGTCTTGTGACCCCTGCCCCTGGGTGATATTAACTTCCCGCACTGCCTCTCGATTAGTAAACTGAATCATTTAAGCAAAGAACCAAATGATGGAAGAGACATGGGTGATCGTGGAGCCTACATCTCTTATTTTACATTTGCAGAAACTAAGATCCAGAATTCTTGCCTTCCATGAGGAAGACCCAGGTTAGATTCCTGGCCAATGCACTTCATGCGCATCTCCGCCTGTCTGTCAGTGGAGGCTGGCACATTGCTGTGATGCTGAACAAGTTCAGCAGAGCTTTCAGACTAAGATTGACTAGGAAGAAAGGGCTTCCAAAAATCAGTCAACGAAAACCTTGTGGATCATAAAGGTCTGATCCACAACTAATCATGGGGATGGCGCAGGACCAGGCAGTGTTTCATTCTGTTTTGCTTAGGGTTATCATAAGCCAGGGGCTGACCCCCCAGCAGCTAACAACAACAAGATCCAGAGAAGCAAAGTTACTTAACCAAGGTCACCCACTGGCACCAGATATCAGACTCCTTATATTCCCAGTTGAGTGATACTTCTACTCTGTCAAAAAGAAGAAAATTTGTAAGTGAAATTAGAATAAACAAGAAAAATATTTGAAGGAAACCATTTTCTATTACTTTGAAAGCATAAAAGGTGGAGCCTCAGAATAGAGTATCTTGGTGTTTTGTGCTCTGTCCTCAACCCCACAATCTTTACTGAGAGATTTTGCTCCAAGACGAAAATTGTTAATCGGCCATTGATATCATGGCTGTAAAATTACAAAGTAATATGCTCTTGGTGTCAATATGTAGCTTTTTATTAAAGATATTCTTATTATGTATGATATATTAGCTTTCAAAGGATAGTATCTTGTAAGATTAGAAACTTCATCTTTGTATTTTGGAGACTGAATGAGTCATTAAAGCACACAGCACTAGAGGGAGCTCCAGGAGAAGGTTAGGCTACACAGTCTCCCAGGAAGACTAGGGCTGCTCGAGGCCAGCATATGGAGGATGAGAAGAAAAGAAATAAACAGTAAAAAGATACAGTAACTAGAGTGAGGCCAGTTGTCACAAGCCACAAGATGAGTTATGAAAATTTGTGTTTCTGTGTGAGTGTATGTGTGTATGATTGCTTTTAATTTTTATTACTGATTTAATAGAGCCTTGGTCCAGAGTAGGATTGGTTTTTCAAATATTATCTTAGTTTGCTAGTGCTGCTACAACAGAAATACCACAAGTGGGTGGCTTTAATGAACAGAAATTTATTTTCTCACAGTTTAGGAAGCTGAAAGTCCAAATTCATGGCACTGGCTCCAGGGGAAGTCTTTCTCTCTCTGTCTGCTCTAGGGAAAGGTCCTTATCTCTCTTCAGCTTCTGTTCCTGGGTTCCTTGGTGATCTTCATGTGGCTTAGCATCTATCTTCTCCAATGTGTGTTTGCAGGCTTCTGTGCCTAATCTGCTCTTTTATATTTTAAGCGATTGGTTTAAGACATTGCTTGTGTAGCTAATTAACATAACAAAGAAAACCCTATTCTCAAATGGGATTACATCCACAGGTATAATAAACCTGTTGCCTTCTAGTCAGATTCCGACTCATAGCGACCCTATAGCATAGAGTAGAACTGCCCTCATAGGGTTTCCAAGGAGCAGCTGGTGGATTCAAACTGTCAACCTTTTGGTTAGCAGCCGAACTCTTAACTACTGCACCACCAGGGCTCCAATAGATAATAGGGGTTAGGATTCCAACACATATTTTGGGGGGACACAATTCAATCTATAACACATATATATCATTTAATCTTCACAAGTCTGAAAAGTAGGCATCATTATACCCACTTATAGATTAAGAAATTGAGATTCAGTAAAATTAAGCCATGTTTCCAAAGTCGTGCAAAAGTATTTTGCTATTAACCATCATTCCAATAGCAGTTTCATTACATTAGGGCTTTTCCTATTGAAGAACATTTAATAGTCCAGTCCCTGGGTGGTGCAAAGGGTTAAGCCCTTGACTACTAACCCTATAGACTGGCGTTCTGAAACCACCCAGAGGAGCCTAGGGAGACAGGCCTGTGATCTGCTTCCAAAAGGTCACCATGAGTTCGAATCAACTCCACAGCAAACAACAGCATTGTCTGTCTTTCATTTGCAGATTTTCTTTAGCAAAACCTTTTATTATTCCACAACCTTGCCCTTCCACTCCAACCAGTCCAATATTTTTGCTGCCCCACGTATACATCTTTCTGGATTCCCTTAGGGACTTTATTCCAACCAAACCTACTAGAAACATCCTCACTTTTCTTCTTCCACCTCTGAGGCCACCGTGCCCTCACTCACCCCCCAGGGTCTTTGTTGCCATTTCCTCTGGGTCTTAGACCACTCCTCTCTCATTTTGCCTGTAGGAACTTGTTGAGCTAGAAACCAAAAAAAAATCCAAACCCGTTGCCATTGAGTCAATTCTGACTCATAGTGACCCTATAGGACAGAGCAGAACTGCTGCATAGAGTTTCCAAGAAGCACCTGGTGGATTCGAACTACCAACCTTTTGGTTAGCAGCCATAGCTCTTAACCACTACACCACCACAGTTTCCTGTTGAGGTGTTCAATAAACACTGGCCAACAATGGTTCTCAAACCTTAATAGACATCAGAATCACCCAGGGTGCTTGTTCAGTTAGCAGATTCCCAGCCCTCACCCCAGACATTATGATCCTGAGGTCTGGGATAATGTCCATGCTTATTTAAAATTTATATCCCCAGGCGATTCTGATGCTTCTGTCTATGAGCCTCCTTTTGACAAGAGACCTCTTGTTGCAATCTTCTGAATGTATTCACACTCATATTACATCATCCGATATGATTTGCCGTTTGTTCCTATTACTTTAGACATTTTCTCAAGTTGCCTCATTTCTATACTTTTTTTCTTCTCAAGAGCAGTAGCTCTTAGAGGGCAGAGACCTCGTTTTCTGTCTCCTCTTATTTTCCTGAAGGAGCCCTGGTGGCACAGTGGTTAAGTACTCAGCTGCTAACGGAAAGGCCAGCGGTTCGAACCTGCAGGAGAAAGAGATGGCAGTCTGCTTCCGTAAAGACGACAGTCTTGGATGGAGAGGGTTTTTTTTTTTTAATTTTAATTTTTATTTTCCTATTCCTCCATTTCATACTCATCAGTTCCCTGTTAGGTTGGTAGTTTCCCAACACTTCCCTTTGCCTAAAATGTAATTTATCCCCCTCATCCCTTAACTGTGTAGCTCCCACTCCTCTTGATTTAGGAGATAAAATTGGAACCATTATTCCCATCCTTGAGCATAAAGAATGTGACCCAACTGGAGATGGACTCACAAAGACACATTAACTGGGCCAACAGGTATGAAGACAATAGCTAGTACAATCTTGGAAAATATCTTTTCGGAAACTTTTCACATAAACAAATCATTAACAGACACAACCAAAAAACCAAACCAAACCAGTTGCGATCCAGTTGATTCCGACTCATAGCGATCCTATAGGACAGAGTAGAACTTCCCCATAGGGTTTCCAAGGAGTGGCTGCTGGATTCAAACTGCTGCCCTTTTGGTTAGCGGCTGAGTTCTTAACTACTGCGCCACCAGGGTTCCCACAGAGCACAAAAGACCCACATATTTTCCACTCTTATATTTTTTTTTTGTAATCAGTGAATAGTAAGATTTGTTGGACCAATGAATACCCTCCTGACTGTCATTACTGAAACTTGTACCAATGATTATTAAGAAAGACAATTAAAAATGTAGAATCATGGTGGTTTAGCAGTTTTTAGCCAATCTGTGAAATGGTGAAGCTTTCAATGATGTTACCCATTTGTAATATTAATATATACTGATGATTCTGTAGCATTTCTCGGACTCGGACAGACATGGCTCTGGTGTATGCTTGTCCATTTCCTACTTTTGCCTCTTTGAACATATGCCAAATAAAACCTTTCTTTTTGCTTTACTATAACTTTGTGGTGATTTTACCCCAGTTTGCTCTTCATCACCTGGTTTACATTGCTCCCAGTGCTTGTATTGCCCGAGGCCAGCTGAGACGCTTCTATGCCCCACGTTCCCATGGCACCTCCACTTTTCCCACCAGATTCTGGCACATGTGACACACATCTTTCTGAATTTCTTTAGTGACTTTATTCCAACTTCACCTACTACATACTTGCTATACCCCCTTTGGAGAGCAGGAACTTCTGGTTTTCTTGTTCATTACTGAATTCCAGCACCAAGAACAGAGCCTGGCACATAGTAGGTACTTAATGATCATTTGTAGAATAAACGAATGAATAAATTGAGAATGACTAAGAAGAAGACTAATTAGAAGAAACTTAAAAAGGCACCTTAGTTCACAATAGGTGTGTAAAATGTGGAGATAATGGCCTTTGGGGTCAAAACAGGGAACCAAGGAGATGGCCAAAGGGAGCTGTGAGGCCCTAGTAACTTCTCCAACCTTATTGTCCCTCTGGATCTAGGTCAGTTCAACTCAATACAGCCTTATTGGGTGCCTTCAAAGTGACAATCAGTATGCTAGACACTGGGGAAGCAAAAATGTTGAAGACACAGTCCCTGAACTTGAGGGTGTGATATTTAAAGTGAAACCATTTTGTGATATGTATGCTGGTGTGTTTAACTATTAGTAGGAAACAAGAGATGACAATATTCTACTCCCAGGGGAGTTCAGATGACTCTGAGTCTTATAACTGCCATCTAATATAAGTCTGAAGAAGCAACGATGCACAATGGAAAAAAAGCTAGGCTTTAAAGTACCACGGACCCACACTGAAATATTAGAGTTCCGCCTCTTACTAACTATGCTACCAGTAGCCTCAGCTGTACGTGTAGGATAGGTTTTATAATAATAACAATCCTGGCATATAGTAATAATGGCTAACTGTGCCAGGCACTCTGCTAAGCACTTTGCGCGCATTGTCTTGTTTAATCCTCTCAGCTATTTAATATAAGTGCCATTATTATTCATATTTTACTACTGAGAAAATAGGCTCAGAGAGGTTAAGTAACTCACCTAAAGTGATTCAGCTAACAAATGGTACAGCTAGAATTTGAACCAAGGTCGGGCTGATGAATAAATGAGGTATTGTATGTAAAAGCCTGGCATGGTATCTGGTAGACAATACCAAAAAAACTACGCCAAACCCATTGCCGTCAAGTTGATTCTGACTCATAGCGACCCCCTATAGGACAGAGTAGAACTGCTCCTTTAGATTAGGAGCCCAACTCTTAGTCCCTCTGCCACCAGGGCTCCATAAACCAAACCCATCCAGTCGATTCTGACTCATAGCGACCCTATAATAATAAGCCCTCAATAATTGGTTTCTAATATTCTTACTGTACTCAAGAAGTCTTGCCCACAAATTACTGTTGTTGCGGTTAGTTACTATGAGGACAGTTCAGCAGATGGGATGGGAGGCTGGGTTGCTGAGCCCATGGCACAAGCCAGAGGCAGGAAAGGAGCCCACGTGGCCACCAGTGCTGCTGAGATGCCTCCTGCCCTCTCCTTCCCTAGACTCAGGAACCTCTGCTCCTATGGAGTCATAGCGTCTTAGGGCTACAAAGGGCTTCTGAGCAACCAGATAGGTACCAAATCTGCTGTAGGCATCCCCCAACCACATCTCTGCCAAGGGGCTGTTGCTGCTTTGATCTCTGTCTCAGCCGTATCTGCATGTCATCTCTGCGTTTCTCTCTGGAAGGTAGGGCAGAGGATAGAGCCTGAGTCCCAGAAGCCATTGCTGGACAACACTTTCAAGATCTTCTAAAGTAATCCCATATGTTTGGGGTGTGGCCTGCCCAGAGAGGGGATTAGTAAGGATATAACCATTGGAGTTGATGTCTAGTTGATTCCAACTCACAGCAACCCCATGTGTGTCAGAGTAGAACTGTGCTCCATAGGGTTTTCCACTGCTGATTTTTTTTGGGAAGTAGATCACCAGGACTTTCTTCCGAGGTGACAGAAGTTTAGTGGTTCCAATCCACCCAGAGACATCTTGGTTTTCAAAAGGTCAGAGCCATTTAAAACCCACGACACAGTTCTGCTCTGACACACACGGGGTCTCCATGAGTCAGAATCAATCTGGCGGCAATAGGTTTGGTTTTGGGTTTTAACCTGGGGAAAGAATGAGCCCTTCCCTCCCTCCTACAGAATGAGTGGCTCTTTCTCACCTACCCCCTTCCCTTCTTGTCCCTCCAGGAGGCAGTGAGATGTGGGAAAGGTTCACGTTTATGAATCTAAGATAACGGCAACGGCAAGAAAGCCACGGGAGCTGGTGTGCACACTGTGACCTGACATTGTCAGATGAGCAGCTCACTCAGCCCTCCTTCATTCAGAAAGCCAGAGATGCACAAACGTGTACACTCAGTCCACAAAGCAGCACCTCCCCAGCTGGCATCTCAGCCCTCTTTAAAGCTCTCAGCCTGCAGAGTATTCATGATCATTAATTTTCATCTCCAAGGCTCTCCTTGACTTTCCTCTCACCGACATGAAAACCTGGGTGGGAGGTGGCACAACATAATTTGCTGCAGCCTGAACCCTTCTTTTTGGTTTAACTTTCAGCACAGAGAATCATTAGTAAGGGACCAGGGAATAAAAACCCACTTCCTGCTACGGTTACTCACTGGTTACCTGTTTGTCTTGTCTTCTCTTTACTGTCAGCACACAGCGGGCAAGACCTTGTCATCCCTTGATGTGTTAGGACAGCTGTCTTCTTTAAAGAGGCTGGTGCCTCACAATGGGACAGTCCTTCAAAGTTCCCAGTCCCAACTCTCTCTTGAAATGGTACCAGGTGCCCGACCTCCTAAGCAGACATGAGTCAAGAACATATATTATTACTATCTGGTATCTTATAGGAAACCCTGGTGGTATAGTGGTCAAGCGCTACAGCTGCTAACGAAAGGGTCAGCAGTTCGAATCCACCAGGCACTCCTTGGAAACTCTATGGGACAGTTCTACTCTGTCCTATAGGGTTGCGGTGAGTCGGAATTGACTCAATGGTAATGGGGTTTTTTTTGGGGGGGGGGTATCTTATAAAGGAGCCCTGGTGGCGCAGTGGTTAAAGCATTTGACTGCTTACCGAAAGGTCAGTGGTTTCAATCCACCAGCAGCTCCATGGGAGAAAGATATGGTAGTTTTCTTCCATAGAGATTTACAGCTTTGGAAACCCTATGGTGTCGCTATGAGTCAGAATTGACTCAATGGCAATGGAGTGGGTATCTTATGTATTTGTAGGTGCTTGATAAAAGCAAATTTGAATTGAATCTGAGGGTGAGTCTGTGATGGTTAACTTTATATGTCGACTTGGCTGGGCTATGGTTCCCAGTGGTTTGACCAAATACTAGACTAGTTAATGTTCCATAATGTAATCTAATCTAATGTAATCATCTTCTATAATGTAATACGATCAATCAATCAATCAGATGAAAAGGGAGTACCCTTGGGTCTGTCTCTAGACTATAAATAAATCTTTGGGCAATCTCTCTCCATTCTACACTCTTCCCATCATTTGACTTAGGCATCTTGAGACACAAGCCTGTAGAAGTTTTCAGCTTGCCACCTGATCTAAGGATGTCGGACTTGCCAGCCACCCACAGTCCTGTGAGCCAGCAGGAGTCTCCAGCCTGCCACCTGGCCCATGGATTTTGGACTTGCCAGCCCCTACTATTGTCTGAGCCAATCCCTTGAAGTAAATTTATCTCTCTCTCATAGATAGATAGACAGACAGACAGACAGACAGATAGATATCACTAGTTCTGTTCTCTAGAGAACCCTGATGAAGACAGAGTCCATCCCTGAAAGCAGTGCTCTGCCTCCAAGGCTGTTTCTCCTAGACCTCAGGCCTTCCACTCCTGTTGGGGTTTTGCTGCTCCTGCAGGGCTGTGACGTTTCTATTGTAATAACTCTGACCTCATCTCCAGTTCTTCCTAACAACCAAGGCTTTCGTTGCCTCTAAGATTTATACTTAGGCTATTTTTAACTTGTTCTTTCTTTTTAAAAATTACACCAGAGGAGCTTAATGAGCCCCATTTAGCTTTTTGTAGCAAAAGAAAATGTGCACACATTAGCCAATAATTGCCACTGGAAGCCCTTGCTGGCTGGCACGCCGCTTAACACCAGCCTTTCCCCTCCTCAACACAATAGTTTATTTTCGGACAGCAGCCTCCACACAATATCACTAACATGCTACACTGGGGTTCATCGTGAATTTAAAAGAAGGTGGAGATTTAGGTGAGAGATTGAGAAGAAAAATCCTGAGGTTTCCAGAGGTAAGGGTGGGGGTGGGAGGGAGAGAAGACATCCAGAGATCCCGTACCACGCACTGGGAGTCCTGGCTGCCAAAAGATGCATTCTGCACCTCACACCTGCAGATTTTTTAGCTTTGCTTCTGATCATCCAGCACTCTGATGGCTATGAATGAAGTGGGAGAAAGAGAGTGAGAATTCAGATATGTTCATTATTATGTAAAACAAAAATCCACACAACAACCAAACAAACGAAAAGGAGCTCAAGTGTTAAGTGTTCTTGCCAAGGATAAGAAACCTTGACAATAAACATCCCAGCTATCCCTCCACCCAAACTCAGGAGTCTCCTGGGGTCAAAGTTGATTCCAGGAAGAGGTTCTCAGCTGTTTCACATGACAGGAGGTACAAGTCACAAATTACAGCACAACTCCTAGCACTGTAAAGGCAGTCAGGGCATGACCATTTGTTCTCCGGACTTTGAAGCTACGGTATCTTGGAGGCTTTTCCAGGCATGCAAGTTAAAGCCTCAGTCTTCTTGGTGCTCACATGCCACTGTTCCAAAGTCTGCGGATTACATTCCTAGGCATGGCACTTGTGTTCTTGATTGGGGCTCAGCCATGCCTTTACTTAATGGCCTTGCACTGCAGGCTCACAGTTTCTGCCTGCAGTTTGAGGCCTGCACATGCAGTCTTTGTAACTGCTAGTGGTGTGTCTACAGTCTGGGACTAAGAGAAGGAGATACTTAGACTTTGTCAGAAGGAAAACTGCCTCCTTGGATAAATAATCCACCCTCTCTCGACCGTATTAGGGTTACAATGTACCATCCTTTAGAATTTTTCTTTAGAATCCATATTATCTCAAGCATCCCACAATAATTCAGAAGATAAAGTGCTTGCTCACAGCAGTATAAATTGCTGTTAGACTGTCTTGGCTAAAAGAAAAGGTTTTTAGAATGCTGAAAGATAAAGGAGAAATGTTCAGAGAACAGGAAACATTTTTAAATTTATTATTGTAAAAAAGAAATTATTTGTGGTCAAAATGAGTGTGAAGTGTTTATTCGTGATGTATACAACTTGGATTAATTAATCAAAAGGGGACAGGATGACAGGAGCCATTCCTTAGAGTTGCCACTGAAGTCTAGTGCTCATAATGAAAAAGGCAAAGAATCTCGTATTTAAATGCTTGATAAAAGATTAAAAAGTTAACAAACTCCCATCAGAAAAGCAACTTGCTGAGGTCTTTACTTACATGTTTTTTAGTGAGGCAAAAGAATACAGCAAGGTTTTTGCTTTATGCACAGTGTTAACAGAAATTGTGTAATCCTTATTCAAGGGCTCATTGAATTTAGGTCTAGAAGAGATCTTATCTCTTGTCCCTTGGCTACATGATAGAATAGGGGAACCAAGCCCTGTGTCTGAGTTCATACTGTTCCTTCTGCCTGTATGACCTTCCCTGCCTTGTTCACTGGGTAAACTCCTACTCACCTTTTGAGACTCAACAAAAATATCATCTCTTCTATGAATTCTCCCTTCATGTACTCAAGCGGACTATGATCTTTATATTTACATGTCTGTCTTTCCCCACCAGACTGTGTGCTTTTCAATGACCAAGAGTATGCTTTATTGATATTTTGTGTCCTGGCATCTAGCACAATACCTGGCACACAGTTAGTACCTAATACATGTTATTATTATTTATAATATATATAAATAAAGGCTTGTTGAATGCATGCATGCATAGCAATGGCAAGGAGGACAAATAATAAAAAGGACTGAGGTGAGGCATTAGTTCATAAATTAATAACCATCGGCTCATCATTATGTAAGGCAGTTGGAGAAACTAAAGAAACATGGTGGAGTCTAGGTCCTAGTTGAGAGAATCAAAAGACACCCACATAAACTAGCAGAAGAAACACAAAATGACATATGATTACATCTTACAGTTAGTGGTTCAGAGTAGTGGGAAGTGACTGTCAGAGCTTGGTACTTTGAGTTCCACTGCTCCCCCAAGAGAAATATCCCAAACCAATGTTTTAAAAGCAAATAGCTGTCAGAATCCCTTTTCTGGGTTGTTCCTGACCCCGCTTTGTACCCACACCTAGAACTACTTTTGCATGTTCTCTGAAGAGCCCTGCCTCTCTTATCTCCCCAAACCCCACACTTCTTCCTACTTCTGCCTTTGGATTGCTTCCTACTGACCCCCTTTTGCTACTTCCTACCCTTTGACTTCTTTCTTCTTTTCTAGCTGCCTTGGCTCAGACTGACACCCAGCATGGGCCTTCCCTGGCATGACCTCAAGCTTTGGCCCAGTGGCCTGGTGTTCACCCTTTTCACTGGCATTAGAGGGTTTTCAGTGAAATCCAAGTAGTTATGTAAGACCCTTGAAGGAGAAGCTGCCTTATCCTGCCACACCCTCTAAGCTGCAGGCAGAGAATGTTCTGCTTCCATTCCAGTGTTTGTAAATCTCGTGTCTCAACAACCAAACCTCACCCACTTCCTGCTTAGCTCTTACCATCCTTTTATCCTGTCCTGGACAAGGACTTTGTTTTCTATCTACAGCTTTATGCCTATGTTGACTTTTGGTCTGATGCCCTATGCAGTTTCCCTAGCTTCTGATCCTAGCTTGCCTCTGGGACTTTCTGAATCTCCCCTTGCTTCCTGCATGCAGTCTGTCCCTAGAGCACTCATGTAACAATTGTCTTGGGGTTTAACTAGGTCTCTGGTATCCCACTGCCCTATTGTATCTCCCCTAAGCACTTCCCCACCACCTATCCAGACAGCATGAAAAGTGAGAGGCTTCATGAGAAAAGCAGGTCTTAAAGACTGGGCCCAATTCGGAAGAGTGGATAGTAAAGGTCACCAGGTGGTGAGAATAACAGAAAACGAGCATAAAGAAAACAGGTTCTTCATGAGATGGGGACCACTGGATCAATTTACGAGACTTTTGTACTGTGGCTGGACCCTTTTTCAGGGCAGCCACTGCTGATGGTGCTATCTACCTTAAGGACTCCCGGGTGCCCAAAACAACCACCAAGGCACTAGACAGAGTTCAAGAAATAAGTTGCAGAATCCATCTGACTTTGGGCAAACTGCTGTTCACTTTATTTATACATCTCTAAGAAAACAGTTCTTGATTCCAAAGTTTGCAACCCCATATGTAATCTTGAATGACCTGATATTTAAGGGAACTACTATGTTTGAAAGAGGGCCCGGTGGCACAGTGGTTAAGTGCTTGGCTGCTAACTGAAAGGTGGGCGGTTTGAACCCATCAGCTGCTCTGTGGGAGAAAAGACCTGGCAATCTGCTCCTATAAAGATTTATAGCTTAGGAAACCCTATGGGGGCAGTTCTACTCTGTCTTATAGGGTTGCTATGAGTCAGAATTGACTTGAAAGCACACAAGTGTATTTGATTAGTACACAAACTGGTATTAAAGGTCAGATTTTATGACCCTATTATATGTACAAACAATATCTACAAGGTTCTAGATTTCCTTTTGCCATAGCATAGAGAACTTGAGTAGAGCCAGCAATCTAATCTGAGCACATCTTTTGCCATTAAATTGATAAGCAAAAAGGTAAGTCCAAGTGAATTGGTTCTAATTCAGTGAAAAGCTATGGACAGTACATACCCCTGTACTGAGCATTGGGCAGAGAAGACTCTGGGAAATCGTAGTAATGGGCTGCTTAAGGAGGCTGTATCAGTCAGCTTTCTCTGGGTTACCTGTGATCAACAAACAACTCTAAACCTCAGTGGCTGACAATAGCAAAGGTTTATTTCTTTCTCACGTTACATGTCATTTGAATAGGAAATGGGACTGCTGCCTCCTCCTATAAGTCTGCATGGCCCTAGGATTAGCTCCCACATTGGTTGCAACTCTATTCCACATTTTCTTCATTCCAGGATCTAGGCTGGAGGAGCAGGCCTTATCTGCCACATTGCCATTCTTTCTCAAGACAGAAGGAAAAGAGAGGTGGCGAGAACCCCCAGTGGCTCTTAAAGCTTTTCCTAAAAAGTAGTACTTGTCAATTTCACTCACATTTCATTGGCCAAAGCAAGTCACATGGCCAAGCCCAAGGTCACTGGAGTGGGAAAGTATTATCCTCTGGAGAGGAAGACGACAAAGGCTGGGACAATGTTACAGCTACCACGAGGACCCTGGACATCAACTCAGGAGTTTATAACCGATAAGACAAGTAATAGGACCATGAAGCTGCATTACTAGACCATCCACTTTGTAGGGCCTGTAGTATAGATTGGAGGGTGCAGAGATTGCTGTATAAGAGCCTCAGCTGGAGACAATGGCACTAATTCAAGTGTGAGTTGATGAGGTTGGGATTGGGTTGGTGGTAGACGGAATGGAGAGGAACATTTGGGATACTTATTTTAGAATAAGAAAATTAGACAAGACCATTCACTTGCTTAGATATGGGGGCTGGAAGGGTGTGAGTCAAAGACAATTCCATGGTTCCCCCTCACTAGAAGAGTTGACGGCTGAGAAAATTCTGAAGATTTCTCAACACAACACATGGACTTTCAAGGATGATATGGTGTGGCATAATGAGCACTGGACTTGGCTTCAAAAATCTGGGCTCCAAGCTTATCAACTGGGTGGCCATAGGCAGGTCACTTGACGGCTTTGTGCCTCAGGTTTTGCATTTGTAAAAAAGTGGAGATAGTGACACATACCTCATAGGATTGCTTGAGCACTAAATTTTGGTGACAGTTATTATAATGACTTATAAGGTGAATATCAGAATCCCAGCTGAAAGTGCTTCCTCAGCCTAATCATTTGATAATCTTTCACATCAGGCTTTCCACCACCTTATTTTTGAATTCTATTTACATGTTTCCTTGTTGAAAACAGGGGAGGACAGCCAGATAATGTAAACCATGGATCACAATCTCAATTGCCTAGAGTTGCCAGATTTAAAAAAAAAAAACAAAAAAACTCATTGCCATCAAGTCCACTCCAACTCATAGCAACCCTATACGACAGAGTAGAACTGCCCTATAGAGTTTCCAAGGAGAGGCTGGTGGATTTGAATGGCCAGCTTTTCGGTTAGCAGCCAAGCTCTTAACCACTACATCACCAGGGCTCCAGCTAGGTAGTTTTAATGTGGGTTGAGTGTAGGAAACATTAAGACATGGGTACAAAGAGATATTTCTTGGTTACAGAAAAACAACAGTGTACGCAAAATGAAAAAGGGCAACTGGCCTCTGCCTCAGAGTCAGGGATGATAGGGAGAGGCAGAGGTGTTTGTAAACTGCAGGCCCGAAACCAGTTAACTAGTTGCCATCCAGTCAGTTCTGACTCATGGCAACTCCATGTGTGTCAGAGTAGAACTCTGCTCCATAGGGTTTTCAGTGGCTGATTTTTCAAAGTAGATTGCCAAGTCTTTCTTCCGAGGTACCTCTCTCTGGGTGGACTCGAACCTCCAACCTTTCAGTTAGCAGTCAAGCATGTTAACTGTTTGCACCACCCCAGGACTCCTTGCAGGGCTGAGTCCCGGATGAAAGGGGCAGCAGCTACTCAGCCCCAGCAAGATTTTGCTATATAGGCATTCCTCCAGGTTTGCCAGATGTTCTGGTTGTTAAAAAGAACTGGAAATCTGGATATTTTTGTGTAATTTCCTGAGTATTAAATATTGGTCACTAATTTAAACTTTTTTTTAAAACATTGTGCAGTTAAAACACATCTGTAGGCTTTGGGTCTATAGGTTGTCACCTAGATATCACACAAAAAGAGAAGGCAGACAATCATAGTTAGCTCACAAAACTCTTACACTATGAGAAAAAGAGAAAAGAATACAGATCTTAGGAGGTAGGACAAGCATTAGAGAGGAAAGTAGCAAGAAGAACTATCTATAGGTATGCTAGAGATAAACTTCCAGAGGATATCATAGGCTCTTAGAAATGGAAGGTACCTATCACCTAGCTTCACGTATGGATGATTTAGCCTCATGGTCTTTGCTCCTTTTTGGCTCAGGCTGACCGTCTAAGCAGAGCAAGGGAATCACCTTTGAGAATGATCAGGAATAGGAGCTGGGACTGCTACCTCCTCCTATAAGTCTGCATTGCCCCAGGAACAGCTCACACTGGGACAAGGGTGACTTTAGTTCCAATGCTACATCTGTCAGTCTAAACTTTATTTTCAGAGCGTCTTCAGGTCCTGCTACTTTGAGGAGCTGTCAGACGAAGTTTCAGACAGTGCTCAGACATAATAATCTTTCCAACCCAGAATGCTAGAATTTCACTCATGAGTAAGAAAACACCACAGGCTGGTTTCTCTCTTCCTGTCCCCCACATTCCTCTCTCCAGCTCAAGCACTGCTCAGCCTCATCTTGACATTTAAGGTTTCTGGCTGTGCTCATCTCCTTTTCCCACAGGCAGGAGCTTTGAGGAAACATCCCAACACAGTGGGTTCTGAATGGATTTTGAAGCATTCGATGCATCATTTGGAAACAACAATTACCCTTCCTCTTTTCAAATGATCATACGAATCAGTTTGCCTTGGGGGCATTTTTTTTTTCTCTTAAGAATTTCCTAGTTCCTATTTATGTTGCCTTTTATCAGGATTTTTGTGTCATTTCAACTTTCAATCGGCAAAACTATAATTAAGATTCTCACTTGCTAGTTTACGTCACATCTGTGTTCTTTCATTCTCACTTTAACTTTTTAATTTTTTCCAGATTAGAATACATAGCAATCTCACTACACAACACGACAGTGTTAAATAAGTAATGTGTAAGGGGAAACAAATGTTTAATCTGCTCTAATTTATTCTTTGCACTATTGTGCTACTTTTAAAAAACATTTTATTTAATAAGAGAACAATTTAGAACTTTGGAATTATTATTTTGTAATTTTGTTTGCTTGCTAATTCAGATTGTTTTCCCTCATAGGAGACTAGCAAGCACAGATGTGTTAACAAGGAAATAGACTGGGTAAGTGGCTAATGAGTTAACCCAGGAGAGAGATGATGGTGGATCAGCCCAAGGTAGCAGCAATGGAGATACATATTCTGAAGGTGGAGCCAATAGAATTTCCTGACAGTTTGGATATAAGTTGTGAGAGAAAAAGAGTCAAGGATGACTCCAGAACTTGTAGCCGAAGCAACTGGAAGGACAGAGTTGCCATTTACTGAGATGGAGAAAGCTGTCGGAGGTACAGGTTTTATGGAGGAAAATCATGAATTTGATTTTGAACATGGTAAATCTGATATAAGTATTTGACTACTAGCCAAAAGGTTGGCTGTTTGAACACACCTAGAGGCATCTCGGAGATAGGTCTGGTGATCTGCTTCGAACAGGTCACAACCTTGAAAACCCTATGAAGCACAGTTCTACTCTGACACACAGGGGGTCACTATGAGGCAGAATCGACTCGACAACAACTAACAACAACCACCACCATTAAATATCTGAATGGAAATTCCAAGTAGGCAATTAGAAACACAAATTGGAACTCAGAAGAGAGGACTGTGCTAGAAATATAAATTTCGTGTTGCTGGCATAAAGTGGATGAGCTCACTGAGGGAGCGAGTGTGGTGTCATGGAAGATAAGAGAAGACAAAGAATCAGGAGTACTTAATGGTGTCAAATGCAGTTGAAATGTCATTTAAGGACCAAAAATTGATCACTTTATTTAGCAATGTAGAAGTCATCAGTTACCTTGGCAAGATCACTTTCAGTGACATACTAAGATAACCTGATTAGAGTAGGTTTAAGAGAAGACAGGAAGAAAGTATAGACAATGAGTATAGTCAACCCTTTTGAGAAATTCTGATGCAAAGGAGAGAAGAGAAATGGTATAATGGCTGGTGGGGGTAGTGGGGCCAAGAGAAATTTCATTCCTTAAGATGGGAGAAATAATAGCATTTTAAAAAATGATGATGGCAATAATTCAGTAGAGACAGAAAAATGAACAATGTAGAAGAGAGGAACAATTGCTGGAGTTCTCATTTGAAACTGGATGAGATTTAGTGCAAAATGAAAGGAGCAACTTTGGATAAGGGTATGGATATGTCATCCACAGTGATGCCACGTAGGGAGGCAGAATATATGGGTACTGTCCTAGTTAAAACACTTGACTGATGCTCCGTTAAAAGTTAAAATGAGTTTTATTGAAGGAAAAAGACAATTAAAATCATTCCACGAAATGGAGAGACATGCAGGCATTCAAACAAGAGGCTACAACATCTGCTCTCCTTTGTAGAGAGAGCAGTGAGTATTTATCAGGCACAGCAACAAAAGCAAAATGGTTTCACATCAAGGGGTGGGGAACACAGAAGGAAGGATAATTTACAAGGGATTGTCAAGCTGCAAACTTCCCTAACATCAATCTCTAGTGTAATATCAATTGCTTATTTCTTGATACAAATTGACTAAGGCAAAAATTCTAATGCAAGCATGTAAACATTCCTGATGTGGGGGTTTAGTGATTGATTGTAGGCCAGATTAACCCTAGTTGGAGTCCTTGAAATGTAAAAGTTGACTATTTGGTTGGGAAGGAGATTGGATCAACTCCAACTTGAAATCTTTTGAAATGTAAAGATTGCCCATCCAGCTAAGAGGGAGTGAGTTATGGCATAGGCATTTACTGAGAGCATTTAAGATAGAAAGATTATTTACATAAACTGAAGCCCAGATCTCTACACTCTTTGTGTTACAAGCAATTAAAACATTCACAGGAAGCCATCTTGTCTTTTGTAGAAGGCAGAGGCAGGCTTCAAACCTAGCTGCAGTTTAACTTAAAATACAATTTCAAATTAGGATTAACCATTTCAATCATGCCAAGCAGCCCCAGTTTTAAGGTTTGCTTATTTAGTACAGCCCTACAGGTGGCTGAATTTGGTGTTTACTTCTGCTCTTTCTTTTTTTAAATTTCCTTGGTGAAGGGTTTACAGTACAGCTACAAATTAAGAAGCATCCTATTATTTAGATAAGACAAACAACAACAACAACAAACACTGCCACTGAGTCGATTCCAGCTCATGGCAACCCTGTGGCAACTCTAATTTTACTACTCTATGAATCCATTTTAGAAGCAGAGCCACTTCTTTCTCCTCATTGTAGTTAAGATGCATACCCTTAATTCTTCTACTTTCAATTTCATCATATTATTTCTAACTATAGTAGTCTGGCAATTTCCCTTCCTCTTTGGACTTCATGTTACTTCTGTACTCATGGAGAGTTACCCCATACACTCCACCCAGTTCCATTTCCTCCACCCTGCTTTTCCTCCCTCAAGATAATGATTTCTAGTCCAGTCTCCAACTGGATTTCAATTTCAATCATTTCAATTTCCTCAGCTATGAAAAAGAGAGATAATTGGCTTCCTAACCCCAAGGTTGAGACCTTAAGTAAATCTAACAAGTGAAATGGTTTGAACATATCTGAAGAATAGAAAGAAGAGGCAAGTAGGAGGTAGCGCAGGGGAGGAATTAAAGAAAAGATGAGAAGGTAACTGCTTTACCATTTGCTTAGGCTGAGCCCCTACTGTGTAGGTTCAAAGTATTTTATATATATGTGTGTGTGCCTTATATTACACACACACACACACACACACACATATGGAGCCCGGGTGGCTGAGTAGTTAAGAGCCTGGCTGCTAACCACAAATGTCAGCAATTCGAATCCATCAGCCGCTCCTTGGAAATCCTATGAGGAAGTTCTACCCTGTCCTATAGGGTCGCTATGAGTCAGAATCGACTTGATGGCAATGAGTTATATACATACATACATATACATATATATATATATAAACAGAGAGAGAAAGAGAGCTCTGGTGACACAGTAGTTAAGCGTTCAGCTGCTAACCAAAAGGTCAGCAGTTCGAATCCACCAGCTGCTCCTTGAAAACCCTAGGGGGCAATTTTACTCTGTCCTAGAGTCGCTAATGAGTTGGAATCGGCTCGATGGCAACAGGCATATATATATATATATATATACATATATATATATATATATGAGTTCCTATCTTTTTAAAATATGCTGTAGATATTGCATATTATTTTGGCTATGGTATTAAAAGAGCCAGGATAAACAGATTAAGAGATAGGAGATTTAGTCACACTTAAATTATGTGGATACACTTACAGTAGGTAATACTACTGAGCAGTATCTCTGTTCTAGGCACTCAGAATATATTATCTCATTTAATCCTTGACCTCACAATAACCAGAGATACCTATCATCTCCATTTCAGAGGTGAGGAAACCAAACAAGATAAAAACAAACAAACCAAAACAGAGAGAGTTGCTCAACTTGTTTGAAATTCTGCATCTCTTCAACATTACTGTCACTTCCCAAGTAAACATAGTCTACATGTATTTGTGTAGGGTTATGTGGGTGTATCCAGACCTAGTCCCTTCCCCCAGGGCTATTTTTTCACTTTTCAAAAGAATGCATCACGATACTCTTCATAAACACCAGTGCATTTGGGATCAATTTATAAAGCTTGATTTCTGTACAACTTTTCAAGAACATGTTTAGAGATTATTGAAACTTGGTTGCTTACATTTTAGGCATTACTCTACTAGGTGATAGAAGAGGGAAGAATGCAAATCAAGGATCACAAATTCTTCTCTAGTAAGAAAGTCAATTATTCATTCATTCATCAAATATTAGAGTGCTTTAGAAGCTCCTTGGAACCCCTATGGGGCAGTTCTTCTCAGTCCTATAGGGTCGCTATGAGTCAGAATCAGCTTGATGGCAATGGGTTTTGTTTTTTTTTAGAGCATGCTAAGTGATAGTTTAGGCCAACACAAATCAACTTAGAATTACTTTGTGAAAGGAGATGCACATATAATGGCCTTTATCTTACATGATCCTTTAGAAAGTATTGTGATTAAGTGCTTGAACCTCTGGAGCCAGGCTGCCTGATTTAAAAGTCTAGATTTGGTACTATGTGATCTGGAGCTAGTTAAGTAACCTCTGCAGGACTTTGTTTCCTCATCTATAAAATGGGAATAATAATACTATTTGTCTCTTTATTCACCTCATATACATGCTAAAGCTGGACATGGAGAAACGAAGACAGAAGAACTGATGCATTCAAATTGTGGTGTTGGCAAAGAGTATTGAACATACCAACTACTGCCAGAAGAATGAACAAATTAGTCGTAGAAGAAATACAACCAGAATGCTCCTTAGCAGCGAGGATGGCAAGACTTTGGCGAGCTTACTTTGGACATGTCATCAGGAAAGACCAATCACTAGAAACATCATGTTTGGTAATGTGGAGGGCCAATAAAACTGAGGGAAATCCTCAATAAGACAGACCGACACAACAGCTGTAACAATGGACACAAGCATATCAAGGATCATGAAGATGGTGCAGGACTGGGCGATGTTTTGTTCTGTTACACATAAGATTGCCATAAGTTGGAGCTGAACTGATGGCAGCTAACTACAACAAACCTCACAGGGTTGCTCTGAGGATTAAATGTGAATATATGTGAAGTACTTAGAGCAGTGCCTGACATATCATAAGCACTGTGTAAGTATTAGCTCCACCACTCCTCTGTGAGTTTGTCATACTGTGTTGGCTCGTGTGTTGCTATGATGCTGGAAGCTATGCCACTGGTTTTTCAAATACCAGCAGGGTCACGCAGGGTGGACAGGCTTCAGCGGAGCTCCCAAACTAAGACAGACTAAAAAGAAAGGCCTGGAAATCTAATCCTGAAAATTAGTTAATGAAAACCCTATGGATCACAAGAGAATATTGTCCAGTATAGTGCTGGGAGATCAGCCTTCTAGGTTGGAAGGCACTCAGAATATATGGTGGCCACAATAATGGACTTGAGCATACCAATGATTATGAAGATGGTGCAGGACCAGGTAACATTTTGTTCCTTTGTACATGTAGGATTGCCGTATGTTGGAGCTGACTCAACACAACTAACAAAATAACAGCAAAGTATTAGCTATTGTTATTAGTATCGTGATAACACATTTACTAAGTTCTGGGACAGTTGAGGAGCCCTGGTAGCAAAGTGGTTAAGCGTTTGGCTGCTAACCAAAACACTGGCAGTTGGAATCTACCAGCCGCTTCTTGGAAACCTTAGGGGGCAGTTCTGCTCTGTCCTATAGGGTCACTATGAGTTGGAATTGACTCGACGGCAACAAGTTTTTTTTTGGTTTTTGGGACAGTTGCTGATTCCTGACTATAACAACTCAGCAAAGGGCAGTAAATGCTCTATTAAGTTGTTGCTGAATAGAATTTCCTTACAGCCTTATTTTGTTGTCCCCACCTCACCACTGTAGACATGTCTAGGGTACCTTCAGGCTCCTTTTCTATCCTATTTCTTAATTTTGAATCCAATAATATATTCTTTGCTGCCTCCTTCCTATTTGTTTCTCTTGAGAAGAGGAAGCTGACAGTCTTTTTTTTTTTTTTTTACATCCTAAACCCAATGCCATCCAGTTGATTCCGACTCATAGAGACCCAATAGGACAGAGCAGACCTGCCCCATAAGGTTTCCAAAGCGCGGCTGGTGGATTTGAACTGCCAACCTTTTGGTTAACAGCCAAGCTCTTAACCACTGCACCACCAGCACTCCTTTTACATCCTAGACCATTAAAATTACATTTTATTGTCATTTGAAGAGCTCGTACTAATTTTACCTTTAAAATTTTTTGCTTATTATTTTTCCAATTATTAAATATGTACTCACTGTAAAAACAATTCATGCATATAGAATTTTGTGACAGAAAGTGAATGTTGTTGTTGTTAGGTGCTGTTGAGTGGGTTCTGACTCATTGTGGCCATATGTACAACCGAATGAAGCACTGCCTGGTCCCATGCCATCCTCATAATCGTTGTTACGCTTGAATCCATTGTTGCAGCCTCTGTGTCAATCCATCTCGTTGAGGGTCTTCCTCTTTTTTGCTGACACTCTACTTTACCAAGCATGATGTCCTTCTCCAGGAACTGGTCCCTGATAACACGTCCAAAGTACATGAGAAGAAGTCTCACCATCCTCACTTTTAAGGAGCATTCCGGCTGTAGTTCCAAGACAGATTTATTCATTCTTCTGGCAGTCCACAGTATATTCACTATTCTTTACCAACATCATAATCAAAGGCATCAATTCTTCTTTTGTCTTCCTTGTTAACTGTCCAGCTTTTGCATGCATACGAGGCAATTCAAAATACCATCGCTTGAGTCAGGGGCACCTTAATCCTCAAAGTGACATCTTTGTTTTTTAACACTTTAAAGAGGTTTTTTGCAGCAGATTTGCCCAATGCAATACATCATTTGATTTCTTCACTGCTGCTTCCATGGGCATTGATCATGGATCTGATCTGTGATGTCGCAGATTTCATAGAAAGTGAAAGGTGCTGGTAATCCCAATCTGGAGATAATCTCTGTAAACAGCTTGGTACATGTGCTTCCAGATTCAATAACATGTATATTTTAAGGTCAAAAATACAAATAAAGTTAGGATCATACTGTTCTGTAACTCACTTTTTTCACCTATAGATCTTGTACATCCTTCCATGTTGGTACAAATAAACCCCTCAAAAACAAAACAAAACAAAAAACCAAGCCCGTTGCTGTAGAGTCGATTCCGACTCATAGCAACCCTATAGGAGTAGAACTGCCCAATAGGGTTTCCAAGGAGTGCCTGGTGGATTTGAACTGCAGACCTTTTTGTGGGTTTGAACTGTCAACCTCTTGGTTAGCAGCTAAGCTGTTAACCACTTTGTCACCAGGGCTCCTTGGTACAAATATACCCCTTAATTTTTTATTAATGACTGCTTAAAGTTTCTTTGTACGGGTCTAGCACTTTTGCTTAACCAGTTTCCTACTGGGATTTTATTAGATATTGATACTATTACACTTTTACAAACAAGGCTACAATAACACATCTGTACACATATTTTCATACACGTGTAAAAACTTATGCAGTACATAAAATTTTTGCACACATATGCCTAAAGTATAAATTCCTAGATGTGGAATTGCCTTGTCGAAGAGAACATACATATTATAAAACATTTACAAATTGTTCTCCAAAGGGATTTATCTCATTTACACTCCCATTTATAGTGTCTGAAAATGTTTTTCTCTACATTTGACTGATTTCTGAGTATCAATTTTTTTTTATTTCTCAATCTATACCCATCTTGAAATCACATTTCTCTCAAATCTAGGTCCAGAATTTAAAACCCAGGAAGATCAAAAAGTGCAGCCAAGTTGAAGAGTGTTTTTACAACCAGCAAAATATTCCAAATTAATTATAGTGAGATGTTTTCAATCAAAATATCATATCACTAGATGTTAACACAGTTCTAAAACTACTGTAACCTGGATCAGCAAACCTGAGACTGATTTAATCACCTGCCCCTGCCCTCTGTCCTTAGCTGAGTGTATAGGAGAGGCTGCCGGCAAGAGGGTCAGAGGAAGGGAAGTAAGAAAACAAGGACAGAAGAGCTCAAAATCTGTTGTCCTCTTGTAACTGCCCTTGGGCAGTCCCCGAGTGTGCTCTGGGTCACTCTGCTCATGCTCCTTCCTGTCTGGGCTGCTCTTAACTTCCAGGGACCGATGAACAGGTGGCTCACCATTCAAGGGTCAGTTCTCTCAGAAGCCTTTCCTGAAGCACTAGTAAACGTCTCTCTTTAATGCCTCACTATATGTGAACGGACATCTTTCTGAACGCTTGTAACATACTGTACATATTGATGTTTATTAAGATCATCACAGAGTCTGAGTAAATGTTGATCGAACGTTTACTGCCAGAGACAGATCTTGGTAGATGTGAGATGAGATTTCCCATTGTTCACAGAGACGGATGGATTCAGATAGATGGAGATATTGACTTACTGAGCTGAAGCCATTTACCTTGTTAAAAGCCAACAATCCCAAACATCCCTCCTGACTTTATTTCTTGACTTCTGCCTCTTACTACCCACGAAAAAGACGGCAAAGAAACTTCAATCTTACAATAAAAACAAGGTGAAAACTATCAGGTTGGATAATACCTCTTAGCAGAAGGCCACCTTTTCGTGCTGGACATCTCCGCTTGATTCAGATGCAAGTTTTTGGTGAAAAGGAATGTGAGGGGGAAGAAGGAACAGACTCAAAACAAATAACTAACTCTCCAGTATATGCTCAATAGCAGAGGCAGAACAAATGAGGCTGGGAGACCACACCAAGTTAAAGTTGGGTGTGCCTTAAATCCCAAGTAAGTACCTTTTCCTTAGGGTTGGAAGCCGCTTAAATGGCTTTTACTGTAATTTGCCCCCAAGTCTTAATGTCAGAATTCTAGTGGACAGGACCGTGCCTTGCTCCCAGTTGGCCAGCGGCTGCTGGGCACGGCGCCATGCCCAGGTGGGCGTTCCATAGGTATTACGGCCACTGCGTTATATCGCTGCCGTTCTTCCCTGCCCGACGCATCTACTCATAGTTTAACAGTTGCTCGTCACCGGTCCCCTACCCCGGGCCACCGATTTCGCCACACAGCCCCCATGCGGTCAACACGCCAGCTCCGTCTGCGGAAGCGCCGCGACCCTCGGCAGGCGCGGGTAGGGCAACAGGGAGAAAGCGCTGGCAATCACATGGAGGCCCGGGCCCGCCCCATTGGCTGCGGCCGGGCCAGTCGTGGCGCTCGCTGGCTGCGGTTGGTCCCGGAGCTACAGCGCCTGCACGGGCCTGGAGTCCATGTTACGCTTTGTCTAATTCCCTTCGTTACAGAGTCATGTGCTGCTGCTCCCATCGCCGCCGCTGCCGCCGCCCGTGGTGCCCGGGCTCCTCCGCCGCGCTTCGAGGTGGCAGCCGCGGGCGGGGCCGCGGGAGCAGGGTCCAGGGCGGAGCGCGCCTTCGCCGCTCCGGCGCGTCCCGGTGCAGCCGCCGCAGCGCCACCGCCCGCCGCAGGTGATGCCACCACCTCCCGCTTCAGCATAAACCCTGGTTCGGCGGCCAAGCTGCCGGGGCTCCCCACGCCAGGTTCGTGCGCACCTCTCCGGGGCAGGGGTTAGGGCCTGAGAGGAACCGCGCCGCGCAGGTGAGAGCTGCGCCGGAGCCAAAGCGCGCAACATCGGCGCAGGCGTCATGCGCCGCTGCGCGTCCCGCGGCGGCCCGTACGGAGGTTGCGGCAGGGAACTCGCTCCGGAGCCCTGGAGGCAAATGGGGCTGGGTTCCCGCCTCCGACTGCCCCGGCCTGGAAGATTGTTCCGCTTTCGGCAATTTATGGGGCGAGCGCCTCGTTCGTCCGCGAAGGGCCCTGCCAGAGGCGAGTGCGGTCTGCCTTGCTCCTGCTTCGGCTCGCGCGCTCTTCCTTCTCTCGCCTCCCTCCGCCCTAATCGCTAGGGCTGGGAGCCCGGGGTACGGCTCCCCTGGTTTTTCTCCAGAGGTGGGTGTTTTGTGCCTGGCCTTGCTGGCCGGATGCCCATAAGGTGAGCCCTTTAACTTCTCCAGAAACGCCTTCTCTCCGCCTCCTTCCCGCGCTGGGTGGGCTGGGCTTCCCGCCCCTCGCTCAGAGGGAGGGCCAAGGGAGCCCGCAGGTGCACCCAGCCCGCCCGCGGGCCATCTCCGGGTTGGGTACCGGTATAATCCGCTTCTAGCTTGTTTGGAGGCGTGGGCACTTGGGAGCGGGACTTCTGCTGGGATACTGCACGGGTGCTTGGAAGGAGAAAGAAAATTGGTGTTTGCCAAAAGGACCATCAACTCCAGGTCCTGGAGGGTTGATAGGGGTCTTCTCCTTTCTACTCCCTTTATTTGGGATATCCCTTTGGGATAAAGAAATGAGTTTTTTTGGTTTCTTAAAGAGCCAGCGGCAGTGAAGAAGAGCTGTTACATGCCCATGGGAGGAAAGGTAGGTCTCTCCTAAAGAGGAAGCGGTAGAGGTTGAGGTCCCAGCGTGTATGCAGTTGGGGGGATGTGTGGCAGAAAGTGGGGAGGTAGGGTTTCGGGAAAGAAAACCGTATAAATGAAGAGGGAGGGAGCACTCAGGAGGTAGGCAGAGAGAGGGGGAATAGGTATTGGGGAGTCTTAGCCTAATGCGGGGTCCAGCTTGAATTTCTTGGGCCCATATATGGTTACTGTTGCTTCTGAGATCTCCTTTTCTTCTCCATGACTTTGAAAAATATTTTCTTTGGGTCAAGGAAAGATAGGAGGAGATATTTGAAAGGGACATAGGACTGAGGAGAGAGCTGACTCTAAAGTCTTCTTACTAGCTTTAGTAATAAAATTCAGTTTAAAAAAAAAAAACCCATTGCCGCTTAATAGCGACCGTATAGGACAGTGTAGAACTGCCTATAGAGTTTCCAAGGAGCGGCTGGTGGATTCGAACTGCTGACCTTTTGGTTAGTAGCCTGAGCTCTTACCCACTGTGCCACCGGCAGCATTTATTGAGCACCTGTTATGCGCTCTTTGCTGAACCCATTGGAAGAGTCCAGACAGAGAGGGAATTCCTGTGTTTAGTAATGCTGAAGGCTGTTTACCTCATAAACAACCAAAAGGCCCGTCCAAGTGCCAAGAATGACAGTGATTCAGACCTTCCCCACCAAAGCTTCTGTGGCCTCTCATTCCTAGAGACCTGTGGGAAGAATCCTACACATAACCAGTAAATGACATCTTCTGACAGCATTTATTTTTATGGGCCATAAATGCTGACCAAACACCTACTGTCAGCTAGGTCAGGGATAGAGTTGTGGGTTCGCCTGTTTTTTGACACTGACTAAAATCCTGTTAAAATCCAAGAGCAAAAACAAAGATCCTGAGATTAAAAATTAGATGGTTAAACTGACGATTTCGGAAAGTTGATTTGGAGTGTTTGGTGTATGTAGGTTATTTAGGGAGCTTCCCATAAAGTGATTGGGCAATCCCAGGGAGCTGGAAAAAAAAATCTCAGATCTTGAATTAATGTTGTTTATTTATGTATTTGAGCTTTTTCGTATTAGATTTGCCTTCTTTTTATTGAGGGTGTGTGTGTACTTTGTTGATTAGAACACAACAGATTAGAAGGTCTGAGAGGAAACTGTCCTTAAATGATCCAGTCTTCTCACCCATCCCCCCAGTCTCTTCCACTACTGTGTTGAGTAGTGTATGATGCAACAGTTAAATTATTGAGCCATATTTGTATCTCTTTCTCCCTGCTAGATATTCCAGCATTTTAAAAACTTGGTCAAAATTTGGCCTTATTTCCTTTTTTGTGCAGAGCTGTTTTTGATTAATTTTAGGAAATTCTAATATGTTCGTCCTGTCTAAATAGTTAAATTGTTTTGGTGGCTGTATTTTGGAAATTAGATTTGGTTCAATCTCAGCACTGTAGGTGAATTGGCACTAGCTATGAGAAAGCTGAAATTTTGTCAAAACTGTTCACTCACGATCACGTATGTTCTTGAAATGAGAGTTGGTGAGGGATTTCGTATTTGTAATTGGAGCTGGCATTTGACATTCTAAGAAACACCAGTCGATATTTATTGTGTACCAGCAGTAAGTAGAGAACCAAAGTGGGTGCTGTAGGATCTTAACAAGGAAGGAGAGGATTCTTATACTAATCGCAGAGGGTAGATAAGACAGGTACACATGAGGACACCACCCGAAGCCCACAATTGCGGTTGAAGCACACAATTGCAGTTGTATAAAAGGTTGGGGAACACTGAAATGGGAAGGTGTTTGGAGCCAGGTGGAAATGGTGTGTGCATGTTGAGGGGGTGATAAATCTGAATTGATTGACTTTCGACAATGATCAGGGATGTGGTTGCCTCAAAGGAAGTGAGGGGGGACCCCGTGTTAAAGAAATGGCATATGGTAATTGTGGGTCAAGAACAGTACATAGGTTTGTCTGGCTGGAGCAAAGGACATGACTGGTGAAGGAAGGTAAAGGGAAACCAGTTAGTGGTAAACTTGAACTGCAAGTCAGTGGTGTTAATCTTTTGTCTCAAAACCAGCAGTTCTCAACCAGGGATGATTTTGCCCTCCCACAGTCATATAGCAAAGTCTGGAGACACCTTTAGAAATCATAGATGGTGGTGGTAGGGGCATGGGGGAGGATGGTGCCACTACAGCTCTACTTCTAACCAGATGTGTTACCTGGATTCACATAATAATCCATAAATTGAGGGGCGTGCACTAGGTGAGTTGTAAGGTCTCCGTATACCTCAAAATCTTACAGTGTACAAGACAGTGCCCACAAGAAAGAATGATCTTGTCCAAAATGTCAGTAGTCCTGAGGTTTAGAAATCCTGACTTAGAACACCAGTGTGGCATTCTGAGAAGTGACATTCCCTGTCAGGATAAGCCTTGAGGGAGGTAGTTCTTGACACCTGAGGAGTAACACTGAGGTTAGAAGCCAACCTGGGAGACTTCAGCTGTGTCAGGCCTGAAGTGATTAGGGTCTGGCAAATCTTGGGAAGAAAGGGGCATTTTTAAGAAAGATTGTGGCATATGAGCTATCAGGAACAGTATAATACTGGGATAAGTGTCGAGTCATAGAATCAGACTTGGAAAGAGTTTTAGAGAAGGCGCTGGTGTAATTTCTTCTTCTTTTTTTTAATTTTTTGTTGTATTTTTGGTGGAAATATACACAACAAAACATGCTCCCGTTTAACAGTTTCTACACATAATGTTCAGTGACATTGGTTACATTCTTCACGTTGTGTCAAGATTCTCGTTATTTCTTTTCTAGTTGTTTTACTCCCATTAACTTAGTCTCACTGCCCCCTAAACTTCTCATCTATGCTTTAGAGTAACCGTTGTCCACTCATTCTCATATAGATGGTTTTTTAAAAGAGTATAGTACTCGAAGGTGACATTCTTTACTTTTTGTTTTAATTGTGCTTTAGATGAAGGTTTACAGAACAAACTAGCTTCTCATTAAACAGTACACATAACTGTTTAATGACATTGGTTAATAACCCTACAACATGTCAGCATTCTCCCTTCTCTACCTTGGGTTCCCCATTACCAGCTTTCCTGTCCCCTCCTGACTTCTAGTACTTGTCCCTGGGCTGGTGTGCCCCTTTAGTCTTGTTTTGTTTTATGGGTTTGTCTAATCTTTAGCTGAAGACATTCTTTAGTTTTTGAGCTAACCTGCTATTTAGTTAATAGGTGACTTTAAAGGATAGTTTCACTTCAGCGTTCAAAGAGTATCTCAGGGCAGTAGTCTCGGAGATTCCACCAGTCTCAATGAGTCCAGTAAGTCTGGATTCTTTAAGAATTTGAAGTTCTGTTCCACACTTTTCTCCCTTTCTGTCAGGATCCATCCATTGTGTCCCTGATCAGAAAGATTGATAGTGGTAGCCAGGCACCATTGAGTTCTGGTCTCAAGATAGAGGAAGCAGTGATTCATGGAGACAATTAGTCCTATAGTCTGGTTCTTTCTCTGATTGTTGGATTTCCTTCTTTCTCTTTTGCTCCAGATGAATAGAGACCAATAGTTGTATCTTAGATGGCTGTTCAGAAGCTTTTAAGACCCTGATGGTGCAGTGGTTAAGAGCTCAGGCTGCTAACCAAAAGGTTGGCAGTTCAGATCCACCAACCGCTCCTTGGAAACCCAATGGGGCAGTTCTACTCTTCGCTTTAAAGATGGTTTGAATCAGAATCGACTTGATGGCAGTGGGTTTGGTTTTTTTTTTAAGTCTCCAAATTAGGATGTAGAACAGTAGCTTTAAGAACTGTATTATGCCAATTTACTGAATTGTCCCCCAAGACCTGGTCTAACTTCTTCACTTAACTTGACTAGTAAATTCTTATACTTCCTACCAGCCTGTTTAAATACCCCCAGGAATAGTGAATTCTTTACTTATGAAGACTTTGTATTACAAATTTAGAGTGTTTATATTATTAGAAAGGTCTTCCTCATTTTAGCTGAAGACTTCCTCCTTGAAACTTTCTTCTGTTGATCCTGTTCCTCTGGAACTACCTACTTCCACAGCCCTTGGAACGCACAAAGACAGTGTGATGACCCACATCACCCCATACTTTTCTCAGTGTAAACTACTCCCAATTCTTTTCATAGTCCTGCAGGAGATACAGTTTCTAGATGTCTTCTTTGTTAGCATTTCTCATGGAGAGTGCCCAGAATTGAATATGGTATTTGAGATGTGATCTGGCCAACAAAGAGTGCAGCAGGACAGCTGTTTCCTGAGACCCAGGCACACTCAACTATTTACTGCAGCTTGAGCTTACAACGGCCTTTTTTTTTTTTTTTAAAGCAGCACCTGACACAGACTCATGTATAGATAGGACAATCAAAACTCCTAGATATTTGTTGTATGAGGTGCTGCATCCTGTATTTATTGGGCAAAAAAATGTTGGGAAGTGGAAGATTTTTTTTTTTTAAATTTTATTCCTGTTCAATTTTATACTGTTTATTTTGGTCCGGTATTTTAGCCTGTTAAGATTTTTGAATCTTTATTCTGTCTTCTCTCAGAGAGGAATGGAGGATGACTTGGCTGAAAGCTCTGTAGTCATTTACATCAGTACTACATAAAACTCAGCAGCTTGCATCGCTGATACTGTTTGAGAGTTGAGGGTTCTGAGTGATGGAGACGAGTTTCAGGAGCCGATTAGTCCTTAGTTTAGGGGCTTCTGAGGAATCTGTGTTTGTGGCCAAGCCACATTGCCTTCAGCTCTTACAATGCTTGTACCTGAGGTGCCCTTTCAAAATTGCTCTCAGTCTGTTGCAAGCTTCGGAAATCTGTACTGCATCCTCTGGGGTCTTTGTAATTCTTTTGAGACATCTGGAAGAGTGTTTCTAATGTTTTATGCAAAATCTGAAGCTTGTCAGATCAGAGTTGCTTTTGAAATTTGTGAAAAGGTGTGCAGGATAACTGGTGCTGGCAAAAACCACATATGAATTTAGTTCCCACTCAGGCTAAGCTCCTTTTTCTTTTTTTTTTTCCCCCCTCTTTTTTTTTTTGGCTAGCATACTAAAAATACTTTGTGACAGCTTTACGTTTGAGATAAGGAGAGAAGACTGGGGCTTAGAAACAAACCTTTTCCCCAAAACTAAGCTTTAGCTTGTCATTGGTGTAGTTTCATATTTAGCTAAGATTTCACATGTCTTCACTGAGAAGACATTAGGGAGATTACCATCCCCAGATAACTTCTGAAGCAAGTGGTCACAAATCCTAGATAAATACCAAGTTCTCAGAATGTTCTGGATCTATCTAACAAACTAGAGTTAAGTAAATTGCTTGGTCTGGGTGATAGCCAGCCATCAGTGTTGAAGGGTTTCTAGAGTGAAATTCCAGAACTCATAGCCAACATGTGTGACCTCTTTGTTAAAAATGTCCATTGTGTCCTGATCCCTTGTTGGTGTGTTGTCTGTCCAGAGGGTGCAGTCTAGGTGGTCTTCTATACTGGTCCACCTGAAAAATCTGTTTCTGGTCTCTGGAGATGAAGGCTATTCCTTTGGGAAGAAGGGATATTTTGTGAGTATATGAAATATTCTTGAGGGGGGGGAAGTTGAAAATCCTTAGATATTGTCCTTTCATATTTTCAAAGGCTATTATGTCAAAGTTGAAGTCACCTTGGAATTAAGGATGCAACTGTAACATTTTGAATAGAAGGAATTTTATAGCTGGAATGAATCAATCATTGAATTTTTTAGATGAGAAAATCAAGGCACAGGGAGGTGATCTGAATAACTTAAGCTTACACAAGTAGTGACAGAGCAGGCACTAGAATCTTACTGCCTTAAAGAACACAAATATAGGCTAAGGATAAAGACTTATCTCTGCTTACTGTGTAAACAGTGGGGTCCCTCAGGTTTTATTTACATAATTGATCCAAAAGAAGGAGTACATAGTGGGATTTCTGGGTTTACATATGACAGTAAACACTTCTGAATTATGAAATATCTAACCAATGGGGATTTACTCCAGGGAAACCACACTTGGATGTGTTAGTCACCAGAAGATTTGTAGGTGAGTTTCTGTGTGGGCAACTACAAGGTCAGGTATTAATGGGAAATTACGGAACTATCATAGGATAGGAGCCCTGGTGGTGCAGTGGTTAAGAGCTTGGCTGCTAACCAAAAGGTTGGCAGTTTGAATCCACCAACCTTGGAAACCTTATGGGGGCAGCTCTACTGCGTGCTGTAGGGTCACTATGAGTCAGAATAATTTTTTATGAGCCGGATAGCATTTTTTGTTTGTTTTTTGTATCATAGGATAATGTTTTGTTGGGAAAACCCAGGAAAGGGGAAATGCTTTCACAGTGTTGTCCCAACTTGCTGTTACAGATAAAAAGGAGAGGAAATGCTAAACTTCATTCAGTGATTTTGGAAACAAAACAGAAAACATAGTCTTAAGTGAGTTCCGGTTGTGCTTTGTTCAAAGTCATGGGCACCTATCCTTTAGAAAGACACTGGAGCTGCAGTGATCGACATGATGGTGCCTAGAAAGTTTGGACCTTTCCGCTAGAGTATAGGTTCCACAGGGACAGGGGCCTTGCCCATCTGTTTCTCTGTTAAAAGTATTAGGACTTTCAGTGTCTGGAAGGAAGACACCTGGGAGGAGATGTTATTGAAGGCCATGAAACCAGTAGTACAGGGACACCTAATCCAAGTAAAGCTCGATGTGGTATTTTAATTGCTTGCTTATTTGTCTCCATCCTCCAGTACTCCCTCAGTATGGTAAAGGCAGGAATAAATCTGTCTTGTTCACCACTGTTTCCCTATTGCCTCGTACATGGCAAGCCCACCATCAGTGTTCGTTGCCTGAGGAAGGAATGAAGAGATACACCTTAAAGTTTTGTATGCCAGAAATTCAGGATGGACACAGTCAATCAAAGGAGCATTGTAAAAAGACACATGCCTAGGCCCTGTCGCCTACCTGTTGAATCAAAATCTCTGGTGGTGGGGTGTAGGCAGGGCAGTTTTGAAAAGAGCCCCTCCCTCGAATGATTCTGATGTACAGCCATGGCTGAGAACTGCCACCATATATAGTTGTGCACAAAGGTGGGGTACTGACGGAAGACAGCTTCAAAAAATGTTGAAACCTTCATGTAACTGGGCCATGTTGGTTATTAAGACAAATAAGGAGCTTTAAGATACAGTCCTTTCCTTAGAAAGTGATGACCAAGATAACAGATGTTCCACAGTGGAGCCTTACTGCCTCCATGAGATCTTGCATCCTGGACTGGATGGCATGATGGTATCAACTCAGTGCATTCTTGAGCAGTGGTTTCCAGATGTGAGTCCATGGTGACACTTTCACTCATCCTATGGAAAAATGAGAAGAACCAAGACAATGTAGCAACTGTTCCAGTTTTAATTTCTGTACTAAGTTTATTCAATTTGAAGGGTCTTCGAGAGGTTATTATTATTTTTATGGTGGAGTACATGGTGGTAGTTTGCTGGTTGGTGTCAGTTTCTTAATCACATAAAACCTGGTAATATTGTGACAGTCTTCTTTTTGAAATTTTACTGGTCTGTGAATTCAAAAGGTTGAGAACCACTACTGCTCTGAGGTTTTCACAATGTCTGTGTCTTCCTCTTGACACTTGCTGTTGGGGAAGGCTCACGAATATTGATGTTAGATTCTTGTACGCAGGTTTCTTTTCTTAAAAACTTTTTTTCTTTATCCCCCTGCTTCCTGGTAATAGTTAGGAACACTGCTGAAGAACGATTCACTTCTCCACCAGTGCGTAAATCCCATTGCTAAATCTTAGCATCATCACAGCAATGAATTCTAGAGGACAGGGAGAAGAAAGGGTGTGCAAGACAACCCTTCTTCCTGAATGATGTTGGCCACCAAAAAGCTGCTTGTTCACATGTCACACAGTAGAGACAGGACAGATCTGACTGGGTACAAAATGCCAGCAGTCAAAATTCTCTTCGTAGATTGTACCCAACTCAGTTCTAAGAAATGCTTGAAAATTCACATCTTTTGGTGAATGGCACTCTACTGAATCTTTTAAAATCAGTTGTCAGGTATAACTAGTTTTTAAACTTAGCTGGCCAGGTGTGCTAGACCTTCTGAGTTTTCACTATAATCCAGAAATCTGAGTTATTTAAAATCTTCTGGTTTTAAAAGGTTGGCTAATTCAGCATTTTAAGTAAAAAGCAATTGTATAATTTATGGAATACCCAGAGTTATTAATAATAATAACTAGTATTTATTGGTTATTCAAACCTATGCTTTGGAATTTACATACATCTCATTAATCCTCAAAATAATGCTGAGTGGAAGGTGGACTTATTCTCACTTTACAGAGAAGTAATAAGCTTAGAGAGAGGTTAAGTAATTTGCCAAAAGTCACACACAGGTGGTAGAGCTGGAATTTGAAACCAGTCTTGTTTTATTTCAAAGCCCATTCTTTTCTCTACTTACTCTTATTTCTCTACTTAGATTTGTTTGTATTTATTTTATAATGCCTATGAATATTTCTGCTAAAAGACGAAAAAGAATCAGATTTGGAGATATAAGGGGACTTTACAACTCATCTGGTTAATGCCCCTCATTTTTTTTTTTTTCCCCAAAGCAAAAGTCTCACATATTTGTTAGTAGAATCAATCTCTTAATGCAGAAGCACAAAAACAAAGGAAGAAACCAGAATTTTCCCAATACATACTCAATTGTACAGATTGTGGTGAAATTTTCAACTTGATACGGTGGAATGCTAGTGAACCTGACAGAGGGTAAATCTGTGTGCCATCACGTGCAACTCCTTATAGACTCAGCTTGATTTGTCTCCAGTGTCTCTTCTTGGAGTTGGATCTGATTTCCTTACCAGTTTTCACTCAAATCCATTGGGGAAACAGGTGATTCTGCTTGTATTTTTTGACCAGGAATCTCTTGAACCTGAAAGTCTTACAGAAGACTTAGCGAGGATGGACAGTGGCTGCTCTCACCACGGTGGCAGAGAAAGGGAGAAAAAGCTATGCCCTCATTTTATGGATTAGGATATGAATCCTGCTAACACAGCTGGTTAAGTAGAGTTGTAATGGCTCCCAGGTTCTTAGGCTTCCAGGCCAGAAAATATCAACCTTTTGGTAAAAGCATTTGAGTGAAAATGTATCCTAGAATTAAGAGGTTAATTTAAAATCACCTAATTGTTTTGGTATTTTCTCTTGCCCTTTTCTGTATTATCAGTAGTATTGGTGATTGCGTGTCACTTGTAATGGTACATATTAAGTACCGTCTTAATTAGATCTGACCCTATAATAACTACTGTACATAAGTATGTTATGTAAAGATGCAGCTAATGTTTGCTGAGGTGCTGTGCCCAAATTCTTGCTGAATAAATGCTATATAACATGCATTTGAAAACAAGTAATCATTATGTATATTCTCCAAGCAAAAAAATGAATGAATAAATATCCATATATCTGTTATATATTATCTGTTTTATTTATACATTCATTATGCTTATGTGTAGTCATTTCAGTGGAGTGAGTTTATTCTGCTGAAGTTTCTACTTCAACCGTTTTATTTTCCATATTAACATTTAGCCAATAATAAGTGCAAGCTGGGAAGTGGTCTGCAGTATTACATAGCTTTCACAAATACCTGTTCCCTATCCCCCCCTTTCTCTTTAACTTAGTTCTTATAAAATATTTTCCTATTAGGGAAAAAAAATTTCTCTCACTTAGTGCTAAGTTCTTTTCCTTATAAATTATTTGGATCTGGCAAATTTTGCGGCAGGCAAACACTTTACATCTGTAATTTCTGCACTAGTCAGAGAGAGGGGAATACTAATTCTAGCTTGGAGGTCTTGGGCAAATACCAAGCAATGCCTGAAGTGGGCCTCCTAGAAGGTGGTTTATGGCATCTGGTACTTGGCCTCAGGGAAGGGGGGATGGGAGGGTGGGAATGGGCCTGAGCTGAACTAGAAAATGCAAGTCTTTGTCTAAAGGGGGTCACTGCTTTTTAGCAGCCTGTTGTTGCCAGGTAGGAATGTGGGCTGGGGTTGCCAGATCTTCAGATTTTTCATTGTAATGCAGAAGTCTGGATTATTATGTAAAATCTGGTTTAAAAGGTTGACTGATCCAACATTTTAAATAAGAATCTGCTGCAGTCCAAACAAAATAGCCTTGTGGACTGAATAGGCCCTTAGAGCTAGATAGCTTTTGGGTGGCCAAATAAATGGAAATATAAGATTTGAATATAAAATCACAGTACACTTTTAAAAAATCAATTTAAGTTGAAGCAAATAAAAACTTGATTTCATCTTTTTCTGCCCCCCCCCCATGTATATGCAAAGCAGAACAAAATAAACTCAAAACCCCGTACTTGTTGTGGTAACAATTCCTGCTCCTTAAATTTTGGTGTATTATGTTTGGAGTGGATGCATTTGAGGTGTGTTGTCCTGCCAGAAAGTAATAGATTCAAGGAGAAATATATAGAATATGGAATGAAGCAGCTAGTAGAAAGTGATGTGGTATATTGGGGTGGGGGTAGGGGAGGGCAGGTGGGCCCAGTGTTAGAAGTGGTAGAGAGTGAGGGATAAGAGCCATTTGTAGTTGAAGAAAGATCATCTACCCTAGAAGATAATGGAAGGATATTTGTTTATTGCCTAGTTATCTGAAACAAAAAAAAAAAAAATCAAACCCATTGCTGTAGAGACGATTCTGACTCATAGCAACGCTGTGGGACAGTAGAACTGCCCCCTAGGGTTTCCAAGGCAGTAATCCTTACGGGGAGCCCTGGTGGCACAGTGGTTAAGAGCTCGGGTGCTAACCAAAGTCAGCAGTTCCAACCCACCAACTCTCCTTGGAAGATGTATGGGGCAGTTCTACTCTGTCCTAAAGGTCGTTATGAATCGAAGGGACATGACAAAAACAGGTTTAATCTTTACAGAAGCAGACTGCCGCATCTTTCTCCTGCAGAGCAGCTGGTGGTTTCGAACTGCTGACCTTTCAGTTAACAGCTGAGCGCTTAACCACTTCACCGCCAGGGCTCCTTCTTAGTTATCTAGTGCTGCTATAACAGAAATACCAGAGGTGGGTGACTTTAACAAATTTATTTTCTCATAGTAGGCTATAAGTCTGAAATTAGGGTACCTGCTCTAGGGGAAGTCTTTCTCTTTCTGTTGGCTCTGGGGGAAGGTCCTTGTATCTTTAGCTTCGGTTTCGTGGCTCCTTGGTGTTCTTCCCAACTGTGCTTTCCTTGCGCTGTCCTAATCTGCACTTTTATATCTCAAAGGTGATTGACTTAAAACACACCCTATACTGATAGTGTCGCTGGGTGAAAACCCCAGGTTTTGCTCCGCGTGACTTGTTACAACCGATACACAAGAGGCCAAGGTGGGAGATCAGAAAGACGCCTTTATTTCAGAAAGATGCCTTTATTTGGTTGTACAGGGAAAGGAGCAGTTGGAGCTCTTGCCTCCAAGACTGCTTGCAGGCAGCTTGGGGAGGCAGGCTTTTACAGAGAGCAAACAAGGAAATGTAAATTAATCCTGAATATTCATGATTGACCTTCAGCAGGCACCCAGAGCTTGGGGATGACTATGCATTTTCTTTAGACTAGGGTTCAATCCTCCAGGATGGAAGAAGAAGTTGATTTTCTTTTATTAGGATGTTAAGTCTCCACCCAAAGGCCAGTTGAGGCCATCTGTGGCCTGTTCTGTGGTTATCTTGTCAAGGACAATTTCAGAAGAATGTGCAGTTTATTCTGTTTGGTATAGGAGGATAAGCCAGAGCAGGTGTCTCTCAGTAGGATTGGCTCTGAGGCTGCCTGCCTCAAATGGCCTCAACATAGCAAAGAAAACCCATTTCCAAATGGGGTTGTAACCACAGGTACGGGGGTTAGGATTTATAGCACATATTTTGGAGTATACGGTTCAATCCATAACATTCCACCCTTTGGCCCCCCCAAAATTCATGTCTTTCCTATATGCAAAATACATTCACCCTGTCACATCATCCCAAAAATCTTAAATCAACTCCAAGACCAAAATCTCATCTTCTGAATCATCTAAATCAAATATGGGTGAGGCTTTAGGCATATTCCATCTTGGTGCAAAATTCTTCATCTGTTATCCTGTGAAATCTGGAATACAAGTTATCTGCTTCCAAAGTACAATGGTGGATCAGGTGCAAGGTAGACATTTCCATTACAAATGGAAGAATTGGAGGGAAAGAAGGGACAACAGGCACCAAGCAAGTGTAAAACCCAGAACAAATTACATTAACTCTCAAGGCTTGAAAATAATCTTCTGTTCTCCAGGATCATCTGGGCAATGACACTGCCCTCCAGACGCTGGGAGTTAGTCATATAATCTCTGGATTCTACGTGGTGGCCCCTTGGCCTTGGGCTTCAACACTGCCTTCCAGGCCCACTGGGATGACAACTCTGTTCCCTTAGCTTTGGGTGGCCCCATTCTCTGAGTGGCAACCCCATGCTCTTGGCCCCACGAGACCCCATTCTTCTGCCCCTTGGGCATGGCAGCCCTGCTCCTTCAGCTTTGAGCAGAGCCTGCATCCTCTCGGCGTACCTAAATGGCAGCCCCACACTCCAGAACAGAGTTGATGAAGATCTGACACTTTGAAACCCAGAAGGCCAAGGTTTCACCCTTTGAAACCTAGACAGCCCTGCTTCCCATGCTACTTCCAACAGTTCTGCTGATCTCCAAACTTCTCTAGGGATGGTCCTTTTCTTGGAGGGCAACAGATACAGCTCTTTTGGCCTGTAGAATTCCAAGAAGCAGACAGCTTTCTTTCCTTTCATCTTGTCTCTTTCCCCTTCAGTCTAAGCTGATGGTTTTTTTGCTGTGATAGTTGGTTAGATCCATAAGTCACAGGCTTAATCTCTGTAACAAAAAATGGTATAGCCATATCCTTGGTGAAAATTTTAGGGCAAGTGTCCTTAGTTTGTGCAACAAAATTTTCCAAATCTTTATAAGTAGTTTTCATTTTGCACTGTTCATTTTTAAGTCCATCTCTTTCCTCTCACATTTTACTACAAGCTGCAAGGAGAAACCATGGTCCCTTTACGATCTTGCTTAGAAATCTCCTCAGCCAAATATCCAAGTTCATAATTCTACCAAATATTTGAACGTAATTCAGACAAGTTCTTTGCCACTGTGTAAAAAGCATTGCCCTTCCTCCATTGTCCAATCGTATGTTCATCATGTATTCTCTAACACAATAGAAGCTTTCTCTATGGCTGTTCTCGCTTTTTTCAGAGCTGTCACAAGAATTGCTTTTGAGGGCCGTAATTCTATCAACACTCTTTTCAAGGCATTGTAGGGCCTTACTATGAAGCACCTTAAAATTCCTCCAGCCTCTACTCATTACCCAATTCCAAAACCACTTCTACATTTTAGGTATTTGTTAAAGTAGCACCCAAGTCTACAGTACCATAAAATATCATAAAGTTGACAGGGAATAAGTGAGGAAAGGAGGGAGGAAAAAAGAGTCCTTACATGAGAAAGGGAAAATTGAAGATTTAGAACTATTGCAGAATCTGTGTGGTTGGGTAAAGAGTGCTATTATTTTGCCGTTCTTAGTGTAGCTCACATTAATTTATGTTGTGGCTTCTGCCACAGGGGAATTAGAGGGAAAGGAAGGGGAGGGGAGAAGGGCTCATGTTAGGGGCAAATAGTAGGTGAGATAAAGCAGAGGGGTCTGCAGAATATTAAGTATAAAATAGTGAGCTGGGAAAGCTGGAAAATATTGGCATTGTGGAAAGCTATGTTAGAGTACAAACCTGCGGTTCATTTTTTTCCCGCAAACCACAAGATTGTCTGTTGGATATGCGTGGAAGACCTGAGGGAAGAGAGGACTCCCGGCACTGGCTTGCTTTGCTTGTGGAAGGCCTGTGCTCATCACCACTTGGGCTGGCCCCAGGGTTCCTTCCAGAGAAAAGTATTGGCTGGGTTTTAGCCCCTATCCCTGGGCTTGGGTGCCCCTGTGCAGGAAACAACCTCAGACTGTGCTGTGACCCTGCCAGTGTCCCTGTCTTTAGTTTTTATGTGCTGTTCTGGGGGAAAATGCTTCTGTAGTTTGTGTAATTTGTTGTGTACACTTCCTCTTTGAGGGAAGAACACACTCAGCATTTCTCAAGCTAGAAGAACTAAAGAAAAAATTCAAGCCTTGAGTTGCAATATTGAAGGATTCTATGGGCAAAAAGTTGAATGATGCAGAAGGCATCAAATGAAGATGGAAGGAATACACAGTCACTGTACCAAAAAGAATAGGTCAACATTCAACCATTTCAGGAGGTGGCATATAATCAAGAACTGATGGTACGGAAGGAAGAAGCTCAAGCTGCATTGAAAGCATTGGCAAAAACAAGGGTCCAGGAATTGACGGAATACCAATTGAAATGTTTCAGCAAATAGATGCAGTGCTGGAAGTGCCCACTTGTCTGTGCCAAGAAATTTGGAAGACAACTTACCTAGTGAACCGCTTGTAATAAGTCCATATTCGTGCAAAATCCAAAGAAAGGTGATTCACCCCCCTAAGGGAAAACCTCTCTCCCATTTACCTCCCCTGCTCCCTGCTCTGCACTGGGTCCCATACTGGCTTCAGTAATTGTTGAGTCCCCTGGGCCAAAAGTAGAATCTGTCACATGCCCGGAGCCATTCTCCCCGCCTTGGAGAGTGAACAAATTAACAAACGGGGAAGAAATAAACCGCTGGCTCCCCTAAGCCAGGAACCCAGGATAGGCACGGCTCCTTTGCCTAGGCCAAAGAAGAGTGATTCAATGGAATGTGGAAGTTATCGAATAATATCATTATTATCACACACAAGTAAAATTATGCTGAAGATAATTCAAAAATGGTTGCAGCAGTACATCAACAGGGAGCTGCCAGAAATTCAAGCCAGATTCAGAAGAGGACATGGAACAAAGGATATTATTGCTGATGTCAGATAGATCTTGGCTGAAAGCAGAGAATACCAGAAAGATGCTTACCTGTGTTTTATTGACTATGCAAAGACATTCAAGTATGTGGATCATAACAAATTATAGATAACATTGTGAAGAATGAGAATTCCAGAACACATAATTGTGCTCATGAGGAACGTGTATGTTGATCAGGAGGCAGTCGTGTGAACAGAACAAAGGAATACTGCATGATTTAAGATCAGGAAAGGTGTGCGACACGGTGGTATCCTTTCACCATACTTATTCAATCTATATGCTGAGCAGATAATCCGAGCAGCTGGACTATATGAAGAAGAAGGTGGCATCAGGATTGGAGGAAGACTCATTCACAACCTGTGACATGGAGATGACACAACCTTGCTTGCTGAAAGCTAAGAAGACTTGAACCACTTACTGATGAAAATCAAAGACTACAGCCTTCTGTATGGATTGCACCTCAACGTAAAGAAAACAAAAATCCTCATAACTGGACCAATAAGCAACATCATGATAAACAGAGAAAAGATCGAAGTTGTCAAGGATTTCATTTTACTTTGATCCACAGTCAACGTCCAGGGAAGCAGCAGTCGAGAAATCAAAAGATGCATTGCATTGGGCAAATGTTCTGCAAAAGACCTCTTTCAAGTGCTAAAAAGAAAAGATGTCACCTTGAGGACTAAGGTGCACCTGACCAAAGCTATGGTATTTTCGGTCGCCTTATATACATTCAAAAGCTGAACAGTGAATAAGGAAGCCTGAAGAAGAATTGATGAACTTGGAATATGGTGTTGGTGAAGAATATTGAATATACCGTGGGCTACCAGAAGAATGAATAAATCTGTTTTGGAAGAAGTACAGCTTGAATGCCCCCTTAGAAGTGAGGATAGTAAGACTTCGTGTCTCATACTTGGGACATGTTATCAGGAGGGACCAGTCCCTGGAGAAGGACATCATGCTTGGTAAAGTAGAGGGTTAGCAGAAAAAGTGGAAGACCCTGAGGGAGGTGGTTTGACCTAATTGATGCAACAGTGGACTTAAACATAGCAACGATTGTGAGGGTGGCACAGGACTGGGCAGTATTTTGCATGAGGTTCTTGGAGTTGGAAGTGACTGACAGCACCTAACAATAACAACTCCGTCTTTGAAAGAGGAGAAAATGGTAATATTTTAACAGATCCCCATTATTAGCTGAGTTTCGAATACTAGCCTGAGAGGATTTTTTAAAAGCATTTTTCTGTTAATCATCCCAAGTAATAATGCATTGTTCCTGGAATTTCAGCACTTTCTGGGAAAGAAACCTTTTGATTCATCAGCATGTTTTATTCCAGTCCTTAGGGCTCTCATCCGTGTATGATCTGAACCACGTGTTCCCAATTGGTAGAACTTTAAATTTTCTAACACTTTTGGTTGCATTTACATGAAAATAAAGAATGCATTTTAAAAATGTGCCTTGGCATTAGTTAGTTGAGAGTCTTGTTTCTTTTTCATTATGGCAACTGGTTTGTGGTGTTGAGGGAATGGGTGCAGGTTTCTTTGCACTGTTGCTGTGAAGAAAGAAAATTCTTCAAATTCCACTTTAGTCTACAGATGGAAATCCTGGAAGATCCTATCCGGAAGTGAAATCTGTAAATTATATTTGTGCTGGTTTTGAACATCGGAGATTCAACAAATCATATGAGAAGTCATCTTTAACCTTGGTACAAAATACATATAGAAAAAACCCTATCCTCGGCGCCAGTGCATTCTGAAAATATTAGGAAACATTTCTGGAGCATTCACCATGTGATAGGCACTGTTCTGAGCACTTTACATACATTAACTCATTTACTCCTCACAGTAGCCCCATTTTGTAGCAGAGGAAACCAAGGCCCAGCTCACCAGTTCTGATGACACCTACCAATCACCTTGAGCAGCCAAAAATTCAGGATCACACTAGTAAGTGGCAGAGCTGTGATTTGACCGGTCTAAGCAGTGCTGTCTTCGAGATCTGTTTTCTTGAGGACTGTGTCATTGCCTCTTGTAGTCTCTCTCACAACAAAAACGATGACAAATTTGCCTTAGAAAACTTGTTTTGGTCTCTAAGTCACCTCAGTGTTAAACTTGGGATCAAAAAAGGAAGGAAGATTCTACTTCTTGCCTATTACCTGCTCCCCAAACCAAATGTACAAACAAAATCATCAGGAGACAATTCCCATCTAGGAACAGGAAGGCTGACTAAAGGATATTCCTGGAACATTGTACTAAACTGCTGGGCTGGTCATTAAAAAAGGCTGTAGTTGGAGGCTTGTTGCTGTGACAGCCTTGACCCTGGGCACCAGGATTGTTGTTTAAGAGCACAAAACCTGTCTATTTTATCTTTACAACTAGTGAATTTGTTAAGTTTCTAAGAGCATTTTTAAAATTGTCTTTTCGCAACTAAAAAAATAGAGAAATGGGAAGGACCTAGGATTTTGAGCTTAGAGAGCTCAGGTTCTGGTCCTGGCACTCTTCTGCTGACTTGTTGTGTCATGTAGGATTTCTCAAGGCTGATTTCCTCACCTGTAAAATGGGAGAGGCGACAATAGCAGCAATACAGTTGACTTGATGAAGATGAAAAGCTAAAATATGAGACAGTATTTTATTAACAACAGTAGCCATGTGTGTTAGGCAGTGAGTTGACCAGCGTGTCCTTTATGAGTCTTGCAAGTCATTTTCCATGGGTAGATGTTGAGGTACATGCTTGGGAGCAGTCGAACAAGGTTTGTGTTGCTACAAACTCCTTTCCTTTCCTGTTCTCTCTTTACCTGTATTATAGTGTCAGTGATAGTGTGGGTGTCGACTCGGTTTCTGGCCCAAATTCCTTTTCCTTGTTTTTTTCCTCCTCCTACTTTGGGCTCGCCTCCAGTTTGCCTACAAAGTGCTGTTTGTTATAAGGGTGAAGCAGTCGATTCTCTGGGCTGTGACACTGTGGCTGCAGGCAGTTACTGTAGTTGAAAGCAAAAAGCCAAGCTGGTGTAGGAGGGACACTGACAGGGCTTGTTCGTTCGAATTGTATACATTGGTTTTTGGAGGAAGGAAAAGGGAGTAAGAGTTGACTTCTCAATGGAGAGATTATGAAATGCCCTTCATAACAGAACAAATTGAGTAAGGAGAAAGGGCTCTAAGAAGCTACTGCTTTTTACTTTGAAAGCAAATACTTTTTGAGCTATTAATATGTCTGCAGTATACTTTAGTGGGATAGAAAATAAGGGATAATAATAAATAAAAATGGCCATGATTTTAGGTGGTCTGCATTTGGCCAAATACTTGTCATGTTTTGTCCTCACATCAGCCATGAAGACAGGTACCAATGGTGTCCCACTTCAGAGATTACAAAATTGAGGTTCAGTGTGGTTAAATAACCTGCTCAGTTAAATTGGTAGTAAATAACTAGAAGAACTAAACTATGGACGTAGGTCTGTCTCTTACCCACAATAGAAGAAACAGTAAGATATGTGGTGGCGTAGTAGTTGAGAGCTCATCTGCTAACCAAAAGATCTGTAGTTTGAATCTACTTGCTGCTCCATGGAAACCGTAAGGGGCAGTTCTACTCCATCCTCCAGGGTCTCTATGGGTCGAAATCGATGTGACAGCAATGGTTTCTTTTTGAGGGAGAGACAGACATATAAGCAATTTAGTATAATTCAGGTCAGCATGCAGAATATGCTGTAATTCCTGCATGAGCTAAGTTTTGTGGGCATTTGTTCAGAGGAATGAGAGACTGGTTTTGACTGGAAAGATCAGGGAAGGTTTCATAAAGAAGAGTAACTTGAGCAGGGCATTGAAGGATGTGAAAGATGGGGAAAATTGGTGGGAGAGTCGAGGAACATTGGAGTAGCAAAGTATGGAGACCTGCCAAGTACATAATAGGCTTAGGGAATGGTGTGGTGATGGAGTGAGGAGGGATGTGGTAGGAAAGGAGGTCAGAAAAATAGTTTGAGACTGATTATGGAGGACCTAGAGTATCCTGGTAAGGAATTTGGACTTCGTTCCATAGTCTTTGGAGATTATTCCATCGAAGGTACTTAAGAAGGGAAATACTTTGCTGTAATGAATGACCTCAGTGATTCTGGAGGTGGAATGAAGAAAGGAGTAGAATGTTCGCAGCAGACCTTCCCCGAACAAACCGTACCTAAAGGTCACCTGGGAGCTTCTTAAGTGTACAGATTCTGGGAGCACAACCTACCCCCGCCCCCCGAGATTTTGCCACCGCAGGTCTGGCAGGACCTGGTAGATTATATTAAAAGGCCTTGCAGGTGATTGTGAGTGTCGCTAAGTAAGGGATCGTTTCCTGTAGGCATTAGGACTTTAGGCTCAAGGTTGAGGCCAAACTTGGATTTATCATTGTGTGGATGATTGTTAAACCATGGGAGAAGGCCAGTCATCAAACCTTGGGGAATATTCCTGTATATAGATTAAGAGGGTTTTATGGTTCTCCTTTATTTTTCTGTGAATATTAAATAATAATGTCCAGTGATTAGCATTTGACTGAAGTTTTTCACATACATTTTCCCATTATCTATAATGTACTATGGCTCTTTATGCCTTTGTGCTAAATTTCCTTTTTCTTTTCCTTTTGTTTACTCAGAAGGAAGTAGAGTAGCTCAACCACGTATAGAGACTGAATGGGCACATCAGCCCAGGGGCAAGGACAAGAAAGCAGGAAGGGTCAGGGAAGTTGGAGGAATGGAAATGGGAAACCCAAGGTTGCGAAGGGGAGAGTGTTGACACATCACGGGGATTGGCAATCAGTGTCACAAAGCAATATGTGTATTAATTGTTTCATGAGAAACTAATTTGCACTGTAAACCTTCACCTAAAGCACAATTTTTTTTAAAAAAAAAAGGAAGTAGAATGTGTAGGATTTCATTGGTGCCTGCTATCTTCATTGGCAGCCTGTCATAGAACATGAGCTCTGGAGTCCACGGTCTGGGATTTAATCCGACTCTGCCATTCACTAACTGTAGGACCATGGGCAAGCTACTTTCAATAAAATGGAGATATAACAGTATTTACCTGTTAGGATTAATTGTGAGGATTAAACAGTTTCTGGAAAATACTTAGAACATTCCTGAGACATAGTTAACACTGAAATGTTAGCTGCTGTTGCTGTTAACTATTTTTTAATTTTTTTTTATTGTACTTTAGTTGAAGGTTTACAGAACAGTTTCTCATTAAACAGTACACATATTGTTTTATGACATTGATAACAGCCCTGCAACATGTCAACACTCTCCCTTCTCAACCTTGAGTTCCCCATTACCATGTTGCTATTGTTGTCATTAATTCTGCAGATACCCAGAGGTATTCCTTTCCCTAGATTTCCCATAGATTGAGAGCTGACTTTTAAAAATAACAGTACAAATTATCATTGAGAGTAATGAGGGTGACATATTAGGAAGTTTGAATCATGCAGTGTTCCCTCTTTGAGGGCTTTTTATTTTCTAAAAAAACATGTTTTCCTTCAATAAGCAAGCCTTAGAGCCCACATCTGGGAAAGAACCTTTCCTTGCATGCTGGCTACGGGGCTAATAGTTCTGTTCTTCAGTTCTCTTAGGAGCTGCGTGAAAGGATGCTTTCTTGCAAATTTCCTGGGACCCAGACTGAATTCGGGCCACTTTTTCAAACATTACAGACTTTTCTGATTCCCATTTCTTGAGTTCTAAATCAACTGCTAACTTTCAAAGTATAATTTTTGCTGGGAAAGCAAACAGTTATATCAAGGGAGAAGAGATTTCTCAACATTAAGTTAGAAATTGTAATTTATGCTTAAAAAAATAATGTTAGCCCAAGTTTTAGCCTCCCGCTCACCCCTTCCTCTGCTGTTCCTTATCCTGCCGTGTGTGTCCAAATCATTCTCATGACCTATCTGTGAGGCATATTTGTAGTAGGGCCAGATTATACATCCACCACTGACTGTTTCATCTGACCTCCTAAATTTAGCCTTTGAGCCCCTTCATTCTTTGGTTTAGCTAACAAAGTCATCTTTTGAAAAGAATATTATTTCCCAGGGAACTTTACGGACAGTGTGTGGAATAATAGGATCATATTTTGTGAAGTTCAGACCTGAGGTCCTGAAATTTTAAACATTTCCAATTTGTTATTGCTTACTTTCCTTAGTTCAGTGTCTTGACATTTCATGTCTAGAGGTGATTACTACCCTTTGGAGATCCTCAAACTTCCCCTGCAAATTAAAGGGAGCCCCAAAATGAAACCGAACTTCTTGTCTTTCCTCACCCCTCTGCTAGTTTAGCTAAGTCAATTTTTGCCCTCATTTACCCTTTTCACACCTCCCGAATTAATGTTGTGTGCAAATTTGATTATAACAGTGTGAATAATTCCTAAGTTACTTTTGAATACAGATTGAATAATGTTTGTTGTAGCTCATTTCTTCATCATACTTATAGATGTATCCAGTGTTTTTCTTTCTTGCCAGTTTAACTCCTGTGCAGTTCTTGTAGCCGAGGAAGTTTCAGTTGCTTTAGCTATCCTGATTTCATGAGACACTGTCAGATGCTTCATCAGGATCAAAGTATACGGGGTTCATTGCATTCCCTTTTCTTGCTAATTCATTTGTGCTGTAGCCAGGCAGTCCTGGGGCCTGGAAATCCAGGGCTCTGGACAAGGTGAGGAGCCCTGGTGGTACAGTGGTCAAGTGCTTGGCTGGTAAAGAAAAGGTCACTGGTTTGAACCCACCAGCCGCTCCGCAGGAGAGAGATGTGGCAGTCTGGTTCTGTAAAGATTACAGCCTTGGAAACCCTACAGGTCAGTTCTACTCTGTTCTATAGGGTCACTATGAGTTGGAATTGACTCGATGGCAGTGGGTTTAGTTTTTGGTTTGGGGCAAGGTGAGGAAGCAGCCAATCTTCTGACTTTCTGTGGATTTATTCCTGGTTTTTCATTCTGCTAAAGTCTTTCCTTTCTATTCAGTATTCCTTTATTCAGCAGCGTGTACCAGGCTCCGCATCCCTGACCTTTAGAAACTTTCAGCCTAGTGTTTCTACAACCAGTGGTAACATTCTTGATACAAAAAGGAAAACCTCTGAGCCTTTCACCCTATTCCTTTTCTTCTGCCATATCCATGGGACTGTACCCACATAACTTTTTCATACTGGGAAAAGCAACCCACACAATCCGGTTGTGCTCTGTTGTTAATAAAGTGTATTAGGTAAAAGTACGCTTTGTGGCCAGCCAGGCTGTCTGAATTCCGTTATTTACTAGCAGTGTGACTTTGGGCAAATTACGTAATACCTCTGTGCCTATTTCCTGATAGGTAATAGGGAGATGAAAGAGCCCTAGTGGGGCAATGGTTAAGCACTCATCTGCTTTCTGAAAGGTTGGTGGTTCCAACCCACCCAGTGGCTCCACAGGAGAAAGATCTGGTGTTCTGCTTCCATAAAGATTACAGCCAAGAAAAGCATATGGGGCAGTTCTACTCTGTCACATGGGGTTGTGGTGAGTCGGATTTCACTCAAGGACACCAAACAACAGCAGCAACAATAGGGAGATAGTGGTTTTCATGGATTGAATTTTGTCCCCCCAAAATATGTGACGGGTTATTTAGGTCATGATTCCTGGTATTATGTGGTTGCCCTCCATTTTGTGATTGATATAATTTTCCTATGTGTTATCAATCCTAATCTCTGCCTGTGGTTAATGAGGCAAGATTATAGATTATGTTAAAGAGGATTAGGGTGGGATGTAACACCCTTGCTCAGGTCACATCCCTAATTCAGTGTAAAGGGAGTTTCCTGGGGTGTGGCCTGCACCACCTTTTATCTTAGAGGAGATGAAAGGGAAGCCAGCAGAGAGTGGGGGACCTCATACCACCAAGAAGGTAGCACCAGGAGCAGAGCGCATCTTTGGACCTGGGGTCCCTGCGCCTGAGAAGCTCCTCAACCAGGAGAAGATTGATGACAAAGACCTTCCTCCAGATCCCACAGAGAGAGAAAGCCTTCCCCTGGAGCTGACACCCTGGATTTGGATTTTGTAGCCTACTAGACTGTGAGAGAATAAACTTTTCTTTGTTAAAGCCATCCTCTTGTGGTATTTCTGTTACAGCAGCACTAGATGACTGAGACAGTGATCATTCCTACTTCATAGGGTTGTTGTCAGGAATAATTGAGCTAATACATGTAACCCATTAAAAAACCCATTGCCTTTTGAGTCGATTACAACTCATAGCCACCCTATAGGACAGAGTAAACCTGCCCCATAGTGTTTGCAAGGAGCGGCTGGTGAATTTGAACTGCCAACCTTCTGGTTAGCAGCCAAACACTTAACCACTGTGCCACCAGGGCTCCAATACATGTAAAGTGGTTAGAATTTGTTGAGCTAAGGTTAGCTAAATAAATTAATTAATTAATAAAAGGTGAGTAATTTTTCACTAGTTGATAATAAAGTTTGTGGGTTTTTCAGGCATTTTGCTTTTCTTTCATGCTATTTGCCTTGGCCATTCAACTACAGGCAGAGGTAAGAGATGAAAATCAAAGTATCCAATTTTGCTACCTTAAATTATTTGTGAATTATTTTTCTCCTCTTAAAATCTGTTATAATGGATAATTGAAAATTGATATATTCCAAAGACAGTCAGTGATGTGTGTGACTTATTCCTTATCAGCTCATGTATTTTGCTACTTCCAGATGTGGATCTTATAAATGTTTACGTATTTTTAAAGTCATGTTTAAGAATATTTTTTTCTCTTCTTTGTAGTGTATGTTATATTTATTTGACATGTTAGGACAAACTCTTTTAAATTGTTAGGGTTCTATTTATTTATTTTAAATAAGAATGCCCAAAAAGAATTGAAAAAAATTTTTTTTAGTAAGGAAGCAGAAATACGACAGAAAATGAACAGACAAAACATGCCTTCTAAAGAAAAAATGCCTTATAGGACAGTGTTTAGTCTACATAAAACACATCATGACCACCAGTCAGTAAATAACTTATAGCTGTTCATTGCCGAGGTCTGTGCCGAGAACATTTTGAATACTCTTAAACTTGTGTCCAGGTATTTGCATTTAGTTAATTTTTGTGGTATCTTACTATTCTTTCATTCTGTTATATTGTGCTCACTAAATCATAGTATGTCAGCGTGACCCACTTTACATACATATTTATATACTAGCTGAAGAATGAGAGGGGAAACTTGGAAAAAATGTATTAAGATTTTATCTGTCTCAGTTTCATTGACCAGTGGATCTGGCTTGTTTACATTTTTGATGTAAAAAGTACAGTCTTTCATCCCAGTCCTTTTTTTTTCCCCTGCTATATCCGTGGGACTGTACCCCATGAACTCCAGGACTCTGGGTAAAGTGAGGAAGCCCCTTCAGTTCAAGAGTATATTTAATCCCATTTATATGTAGTTATATTGCTAGGGCTTAAAATCAGCTAGGCTGTTGCAAAAATACATGTTTATTGATTAAACTTTTTAAAAAGTTGGCAAAGAAGCATGATGCTGTTAAGAGAGAACGTTACAAGTTGTGTTTTTTTTTTTATTTATTGTACTTTAGAGGAAGGTTTACAGAGCAAACAAGTTTCTCATTAAACAGTTAGTACACGTATTGTTTTGTGACATTGCTTGCCAACCCCACAATATGTCAGCAGTGTTCCCTTCTCAACCTTGGGCTCCCAATTACCAGCTTTCCTGTCCCCTCTTGCCTTCTTGTCCTTGTCCCTGGCCTGGTGTGCCCATTTAGTCTCATTTTGGTTTATGGGCCTAATTTTTGGCTGAAGGGTGAACCTCAGGAGTGACTTCATTACTGAGCTATAAGGGTGTCTGGGGGCCATACTCTCAGGGTTTCTCCAGTTTCTGTCAGACCGGTAAGTTTGGTCTTTTTTTTTGGTGAGTTAGAATTTTCTTCTACATTTTTCTCCAGCTCTGTCTGGGACCCTCTGTTGTGATCCCTGACAGGGCAGTCAATGGTGGTAGCTGGGCGCCATCTAGTTGTGCTGGACTCAGTCTGGGGGAGGGTGTGGTCATTGTGATCCATAAGTCATTTGGACTAATCTTCCCTTTGTGTCTTTGGTTTTCTACTTTCTCCCTTGTTCCAGACGAGGTGAGACCAGTGGAGCGTCTTAGATGGCTGCTCACAAGCTTTTAAGACTCCAGATGCTACTCACCAAAGTATGATATAGAATACTTTATAAACTGTGTTATGCCAGTTGAGGTAGATGTTCCCTGAGACCGTGGTCCCCAGAATCCTCAGCCCAGTAATTTGGTCCCTTGGGGAGTTTGGATGTGACTATGGAGCTTCCATGACCTTGCCTTGAACAAGTTGTGCTGGCTTCCCCAGTATTGTTTACTGTCTTACCCTTACAAGTTGTGTTTTAAAAGTAAGATTTTTCTGAGTAAAAGATTGTAGCATGGAATAATAAATCCCACAGTCAAAATGAACTGGTTCATTCTCTTCAATTAAAAAGAGGAGGGACAGATTCATGGAGAGCTTTAGCTCCCGTACTTACTGCTTTGGGAAAATCACTTAACATCTCTGAGCTCCACTTCTTACCTGTAACACACTAAAAATGACTCCTTCCTTGGAAGGCAGTTCTGAAAATTCAGTGAGAAAGAGTGTGTGAAGATCCTATGTAAAATGTCAGTAATTCTGTACAGGGTATGTGGGTTTTTGATGTGCATGTTTGGAAGCTAGGAAATGAGGCACTAAGCTGAGGGAGATCCCAGCTCAGTTCCATAGCCACTCTGGCCCTGAGTTTCTACCTTGTAGCTGGTCCTTCCATGTCATGCTTTGGTGTCCTCTGAGTAATACTTTCCTTCTCAACTAGCTTAAAACCAAGAAACTATATGCCCAAAAGGAACATAAACAATCTTGCCAGGTAGTTTTTTTTAAAATTGTCTTATTGTGGGTATATATAAAATATAAAAACCTGTTGCCATCGAGTCGATTCCAACTCATAGTAACTTTATAGGATACAGTAGAACGGCCCCATAGAGTTTTCAAGGAGCGGCTGGTGGATCAGATTGACAGCCTTTTGGTTAGCAGCCAAGCTCTTAACCACTGCGCCACCAAGACTCCATAGAAAACAAAACATTTGCCAGTTCAACATTTTTTACACGTACAATTAATTGATGGAGGTTACATTCATCATGTTGTGCAGCCATCACCACTATCCATTTCCAAATTATTCCACAGTGCCCCTAAGCAAAGACTTCTTTTCCCCTCCTCCTCACTCCTGGTAACCACTAATAAACTTTGGTCTCTACATTTTGCAGGTAGTTTTTTTAGTAAAGTTTATTTGTAGCCCCTTGCTACATTTAGCTGTGGGAACTGACAGTTAACTCTGGCTCCTTGAAGATGGCTAATAACTCTCTGTGGGTAAACACCAACCAGGCCAGCCAGTTGGCTCTGAGAAAGGCTTCCATGAAAGTCATGGCCCAGCTTTTGCAGAGGCCAGGAGGAGGAGGTGCACGTAAGTGCCACAGACCTGCTTACCAGAAAATCTTGTTGCAGGTGCTACCTGGAAGTGAAGACAGACTGCCACTTAACAGGGACAGTCAGCTGTTAAGGCTCCTAGGGCAGAGAGGAAATCTCGTAGGTAACCAGACAGCCTGGTGTTTTTTTTTTCCCTTGTTTGCAAAAACCGTCTGTAATAATCACCAAGAATCCTGATATTCATACAGAGAAATCTTATAGCAAGCATTTTTTAACTACCAAAGTAAGTTCTTTGCTTTTAAGATGAAGAAAGCAGCAGCATTTTGGATATGACTTTACAATCTGAAGAAAGCAGCAGCATTTTGGATATGACTTTACAGTCTATCTCCTCTTCCACACCCCTTAGAAAAGCTCTTGCTTGAAACTTAATCTAGAGCCTCTAAAATGGAGTTCACAATGTTGCAGCCATTATCCATGCACTGTGGTACTTACGGAGTGGAGACTCAAAACAAACCCCCAAAATTCCTCCAGAATCAATTTTATCTTTTGTGGCATCACTTGTGCATAGCTGGGAATAATTTTTTCTCTTCTTACGACGTGGTGGTTTTAGTAGTTTCTTTTTTTTCTCGGCAGTGGTGAGGAAGAAGGACTTCTTCGTGAAAACAGAAGGGGGAGGAGAATAGCTGAACTATGGTAAAGTCTGACGTGATGCTCAGGAGTTGTGGTTGTTAGGAAACATGTGGGGAAATGATGCCATCTTAGGAATGTTGTATTCTCCAAACTATAGACTTTAGGATCCATACATAGAGTGAATGTTAGTAAATATTTTTGACGAGAAGGGTTTTAGTTATAGAGAGCCTGAGAGAAAGGCATGGCTGTCTGCCATTACCCCAGGGCTGGCCACCACTCTGAAGAAGAGTATTATGAATGCAGGTGTGAATACAGCAGCATAGGTGAACACAGTTCCTAAGCTTCCACCAGATGCTCTCCTATGTTTTATTACATACTTCTTGTTGTTGTTAGCTGCCATCAAGTCAGCCCCCGACTCATGGCAACCCTGTGCACAGTAGAACAGAACACTGCCTGGTCCTGTGCTGTTCTCATGATCGGTTATGGATTGGGCCATTGTGATCCATAGGGTTTTCATTGGCTGATTTTCAGAAGTAGATTGCCAGGCCTTTCTTTTCAGTCTGTACGTATTAAACAGTTCTAACTCTAAAATATAAAGTTATCACTCAGCACAGTACTAGGACATAATAGGAGTAACTTAATATTGAATTTTTCAGCAGTGAATCTGAGTTTTCCAGATTTAGAGGAGATAGTAGACATTATAGAGTCTAATCTCATGAGTTTCCAAATACAGAGACTGAGGCTCTGCAGATTAACTTGAAGCATGCTTCCTTTGCCTTCTCTTAAGAGTTTTATTTTTCTTTAGAGGAAGTTTAATGGAGTTATAATGTGCAACAGAAATCAAGACAGAGACACCAAAAGGTATTTTAAAATATTTCTGTCTCTGAAAACATGGTAATTATTGACAGAGTTTTGGACTGAGAGGAAGAGAGAGAAATTTTGAGCTAAATGCCCTCTTTCCTGCTCTCCCTCCTACCAGGCACTTTGTGGGAAAGAAAATGTAACTTTTTGGGGAAAAAACATTACATTTGTGAAAAGAGATGACGAGTTAACAGGTCCAGGGAAAGCAAAGGACTGAGAGAAGGAAAAAGGTTGCAGTAGAGACAGCTGGACCCTAAAAGGATACTAAGACCCCTCAGCAACTTTTTAGTATAATAAGCTAGTAAGCTTAGACTCTGAGAGCCTAAGGAGTCAGTGGTTGGCACAAATGGTTAAGCATTCAGCTGCTAACTGAAAGGTTGGCAGGTCAAATCCACCCAGAGTTGCGTTGGAAGAAAGGCTTGGCAATCTCCTCCTTTCAGCCACTGAAAACCTTGTGGAGCATAGTTCTACTCTGAAATATGTAGGGTCACCATGAGTTAGAATCGACAGCAACTGGTGTGAGTGCCTAAAGGATAGAAGTGCACCTTGCTAGTTCTTGCAGCCCCTCTGCCCAGCCTCACACTTGGAGGGTGCTATCCTTGCATTTCATCTGCCCACTCTATAACTCCAGAGTCTGCTGTTCTAGTGGAGTGGTGGGAAAAGGTGAGTGTCTTAGTCATCTAGTGCTGCTATAACAGAAATACCACAAGTGGATGGCTTTAACAAAGAAGAGTTTATTCTCTCACAGTCTAGTAGGCTACAAGTCCAAATCCAGAGCATCAGCTCCAGGAGAAGGCTTTCCTCTCTTTGTAGGTGCTGGAGGAAGGTCTTTGTCATCAATCTTGCCCTGGTCGAGGAGCTTCTCAGGTGCAGGGACCCCAGGTCCAAAGGACCTGCTCTCCTCCTGGTGCTGCTTTCTTGGTGGTATGAGGTCCCCCACTCTCTGCTGGCTTCCTTTTTATCTCTTGTAAGATAAAAGGTGGTGCAGGCCACACCCCAGGGAAACTCCCTTTACATTGGATCAGGGATGTGACCTTAGTAAGGGTGTTAGAGTCCCACCCTAATCCTCTTTAATATAAAATTGGAATCACAATATGGAGGACAACCACACAATACTGGGAATCATGGCCTAACCAAGTTGACACATATTTTGGGGAAACACAATTCAATCCATGACATTAGGTGAGATGTAGTTCGTCTAGGGATGGAAGCATTCACTTCTCAGTAAGTATCTGAGAGGTCTCATCGTTGCCAAGATTCTTAATCACTTTTTAATAACGTGCTCTGTTTCTTGGCTTCTGTCAGAAGGCTAATAGCAGCATGCTACTGACAGGTGAGTGAGAACTTAGTGCTAAAGCAGAAGAAAACGGAAAATGAGAGGATTTCAACAGTTGTGCTAAAAGTTGAGGCCATGTATGAGTTTTTGTGAACAAAGTTTGCTTTCTTCTTAAAAAAAGCCTGGTTAGAGAAAAATAATTCAGAGAACAAATATTATTTGACTCACTTCTGAACTGGACCAACTTTGTACCTTGGCATATGAGTGGCTGTCCTAGAACCTATTGAACTTTTTCCAGTGAGTAATTCTGACAAGGCTGACAGAGCCAGTAGTAGATAATGGGAAAGAGCACAGTGTCCTCTGCTTGAGTAATCAAGGTACATACTACTCAAGTGTGCAGAGAATCCAACCCATTCAACAGAGTGATAGCCTGTAACTTGCAGGATGATTTAGAGATGAAAGGATGGATCATAGATGGTTGTTGGACTTGATTTTTCTCCCAGAATTTATTACTGTTTTGAGAGTTGGCAGAGTATGGAGGATATGGCCCAGATTTTGTGCTTGAGAAGGACGTGTACAGATTCAGCATTTGGCCACATTCTAGCTGAGACATTGGACCAGTTACTGTAACTTCTCTGACCCTGTTTCCTCATTTGGGAATACGTGACTAGGATTCCCTCTCTTGCAGATTTGTTGTGAAATGTCAAGACCAAGAGGAAATTAAATGAAGATCTTCTCTAGCACTGAGTAGTAGCTTAGTATGCATCGATTTTGTTCTACTTCACTCAGAATTTAGCATTTTATGTAGAATAATTCTCCTTTATATTTTGTTCCCCAGTCTGAGTTTTGGAACATGAATAACTTTTATTTAAGCCAGTAGCTTGGTGATAAAAGGCGCTGTTTGTTTATTGGAGATGGGCTGTAAATGCCTTGTAACCTGATAGATTCTGTGTGCAAGGATAGGTGCCTTACAGATGCAACAGTCCACACCTGGCAGCCCAGGAGCCTGGCACTGAATACAGATGTGAACTCCGAGAGCCATCACACTCTGCATATGGCAGATTCTTACACCATCTGATCACTATTTTTTAACATTACCCTGAAGTTCACCTGAGTCCAAGGTCAACAAAATCAACAGTAATCCCATAATTTTGGAACTGTACAGTGATTCATATGCACAGAGAAATACGGAATAATTTTCAGGAAGAACGCACTATATTATGTATCAATGTGGAATTTTACTGTATGTAAATGTTCGGGAACCATGAGGGTGAAGTCGATCTGGATAGGGAGATTCTAGGAATCAGAATACTTTGTAGTTAGCTTTCTATGTTTCCTCTCTTTCTCTTACTGGCAACTCAGTTGCTCAGTTTGTGGCAGCTGTACACACGTTTTTTCTTTGGAATCAGCGAGGCGCAAGACAAGTAAATTCCCATCCTGAAACGCTTTCAGCTGCTGGACTATAGTGAATTTACTGGGATGTGGCTGTTAACTTTTAAAATTTGCATAAATTCTGCCTCCACTCCCCTGGAAAGGTTCTTCTATCTTGTCATTACTCCTTCCCCGAGGTGATTTTTTTTCGGAGGTGGGGTGTGGAGGAGGGAGAGGAAAGGAGGAAAAAGAAGGCAGACTCTGGTCGCTGGGAGGAAGCTCGGAGTCCATTGATTGTAGGTACATGTGGGGAGAAGGCGAACTCAGGCTGGGCTGGAAACGGAAGGGCTGCGAGGCGCTCGCTCGAGGCGAGGCGAGGCGGCCGGCAGGGGGAGGCCCGGGCAGAGGCTGCCGCCTCGGGGGTAGCCCGTGCGCGGGGTCGCCACCCGCTGGGGAGAGCTCCTGGTGGCGACAATGGCGAGGCGGCCGGCTGTTATGCAACCCGCAGCCCCCTAGTCCTCCCTTCCCGCTGGTCTGCGCCCCTCCCTCCACTCTGCCAACACTCGGATCTCTCGCTCTTCTCTCCCGTGTTTTCAAACAGGAAGTGCTCGGCTGTCTGTAACGTGCTGCCAGGTCCCAGAATGGAGGAGTGAAGTCTGCCTGTCGCCGCCGGTTCCAGCTTCCGGAACCCGCCCGAAGCTGAGTCTCCAGAGAGCGCCCTGAGGGAGCAGGGTGGTCGCCTGGTCCAGGTGCGTGGGGCCGGGTTCGGGAGCCCGCGGGGACGGGCGCTGTCACTGGCCGCAGCCCCCATGTGCAGCCAAGGCGGATCTCCAGCCCTGTGCTGCAACCTCACTTGGGTGTATTTTCTATGTCGCTTGCCCCTCTTACTGCTTTCTCTCCCAAGGGTCTCTGCAAAACTCTTGCTGCCGCTCCTTGGGCTGTGTTGAACTCCGGCGGGCATCTTTGGGCAGCGTGCTGTGTCCGCGGGACTCGCTAGGGCTCTCCCCGGGCGGGCAGGCGCTTTCCAGGCTGGGCTACCCCCTGCTGCTCCCGGGGCTGCCTTGCCTCCAGCTTCCCGGAGTCAGCAGCCGCCCTCTCCGTCCTCTCCTCCTCCTCCTCCGGCTGCTGCCTGAAGCAGCAGCTCTTTGTTCCTCACTCCCTGGCCTGGGGTTATGTACATAAATGTTCTGGGAAGCTTGAGACAATGAGGTCTTATTAAGGATGGTGTGAGTGTGAGGGGTGGCAAGAGGGAGATGGAGTGGATGAGTGGTGCGTGGAGAGGTGCAAGGTGCAAAGCAGAGCAAGAGTCTTGGCATCCAGGTTCAGCAATCCGTCATCTTCACCTGATGAAACAGAGGAGCCTGCTCTTTGCTTTCTATTTTGGGAGAGCCAGACCATCACAAACTGAGGGAATTAGTGATTCCCTCACTACGTACACGCACAGGAAAAGTAGTGACCAGGAATGAGGGACCGGGAGCTCTGAGGTGTTTAGTCTGGTGTCTGGCTTGTTAATTCCAGTGTGGTTTCTTGGCTAGGTCCCCCTTGCTGAGACTGAAGGTACTTTAAAATGTATGAGCCAGGCGTCTTCCTTTACTAAGCTCCATTTGTCATCAAGGTAAAATTGAGAAAGACTTTTCTAAAATTTACCAGGTAGATCACAATTTCACGTTCATGCCTTGCACCATCTTAAATGTTCATGGCGGAGAACAGACCACCAGGGAAAGAGTGGTTTTATGCTGCAGACTTTTTGCTTTTTCATTTATCTGGCTACTCCTCTCTCTGCAGTCTCTAGATCAGATAGACTTCTCCCCAGTGAAGGCCGGGCCTTTTGTCCCTGTCTGTATTTATCTACCTGGGGAAACCCTCTTGGAGTGACACTAAGGGAGGTGGGATTGGTTGAGAAGAATATGTTTGATGGGAAGACTGTATGGCTTCAAACAAAACTTTGAGTGGTATTAAAGCCAGTAGCATCATCTTACGCTGTACTTTGTAGGATATAAAGTGAGCAAATGACTGGCGAGGAGGAGAGTGAGACTTGCCAAAGAAGGGTCTCTTTCTATAGGGTGGAAAGTGTATAATCATGTTAATGCATGGTGCACTTAGCACCTTCGCTTTATTTTCCATTGGCCGTTTCCAGAGAGGGCAGGGATGGTGGTAGAATTTAAATTCATGATGGGGTATGTTGAGTAAAACATTCTAGATGTTGAAAAACTTAAAATATATTTACTATATAATTAATTTTGCTTTAAAGGAAAATCTTTTGAAGTTAGGTAACCTGGTAAATTGTACTAACCTCCCTTCTTTTTCATATCAGCTGTAGGGAAGTAATTTGAATTATAAGAGCCTTATTCCTGTTGTCCTTTAGAACTTTAATTGCTTTTGAAATGGCATCAGCTTTGAGCATTGTGATAGTATCAGTAATTGGTGTAGTTGAATTAGCAATAAGTAACCAAGATACACTATGAGAACTAAGCGATTAACTTCATACTTACTAGATAGATAGATGTAGGCTTCCTAAATTTGGTTTTAATTGTGAGATGTCTGTATTTATGCCTCTCTTTTGCCAAACACATCACAAGATTAAAAGTGAAAACAAGTCAAGACCTGTACAACTTCTGTGTTTTACCTCTATTTTTACACCCGTTTATATTCCTTGTGCTTTGTTTCATTAGTTTATTTGGGGGATTTTCTTATGCATTTATCACTCTGCTCCAAGATACTATAGAATGATCTTAGTGATGCTCTAATCCTGTCACCTATCTAGGAACAGGATTTACTTCCACCCTAATGAAATTTAAACCCAGGAATAATAATAACTGGCCTCGTTAGTGCCATTTCAAATAGTTAAGCACTCGACTAGTAGCCAAAAGGTTGATGGTTCTAACCCACCCAAAGGCTTCTTGGAAGACAGGCTTGGTGATCTGCTTCCAAAAGGTCACGGCCTTGAAAACCCCACGGAGCAGTTCTACTCTCCACACATGGCGTGGCCACGAGTCAGAATCTACTTGATGGCAACTAACACCAACATATTGCTGCTTTCTATTTTACAGAGTATTTTGGCTGTATCTCATTTACAATTTGTTGCTCCTTTCAGCAGGCTGGCAAAATGTAATTCATTTATTCTTTTTGAAGAGAGGAAACTGAGGCTGATAAGATGTGCCTTGTCCATAGTCAAATTAGTAAATGGAGCTGCTGAGACTTGAATAAGGGCCTTTTGATTTATAATTGTGGGCTCTTTTGTAATCTGGAAACTTGCTGCCTAAGGAAAAGGTAGCAGTGCTGATGCAGGTGGTCCTCAGCCATTCCCAAAGAGAGCTGGTGAACACTGACTTTAGACTGGCCTTACCTACATATCGAGGTGTCCCCACTTCTCTCCACTTAGACTCTGCCCAAAGCCCAGTTTTTGGGCTTTTCTTTTTCCCCCCAGTATGTTTGACATTTACACTTCCTCTGTGTCAGTGACTAGATTTAGCTGTGTTCCATCAGTGTGATTTGTATTCTGCCAAAATTCTAATGGTGTATTTTGATTTTTAAGTCTTTTGTCAGGTCTTAATAGGTATCTTTTTGAAGGCTTAAATAAGCATATTTTACCTTTTTAGAATAAAAAGAAAAAAAACCACCTCTGATTTGTCCCTAGAACAGTTTACATCCCAGAAAATAAATAAAGAAGTTAATAAATGATGTATATGACTCTCCCTAGGCCCCACTGCCTACCAGCACCTTACACAACTGCCACCCCCACCTCAGTTCAGGATATCCCATTGAAAAGCTCACATTATGGAAGAATGCTAAACACATATACAATTTAAATTATATAATACTCCCCAGATAGAAATAAGTTTTTTTTTTTTTTTAAATTTTTGCAGTGCTTAAAGTTAAGACTCTTTTTAGCTAGGGTTGTATGTTGCATTGAACAGAATACAAATTAAAATTTGGAGTCTGTTTTCTTTGGGAAATACTAGATTTTCTCTTCAGTACTTGGAGTATCTGTGGTGGTCTGTAACTTCCCTGCTATAGAATTCTGTCAAGCTTTGGGGAGACAGGTTATGGGGGTGGAGACAAAGTGAGTGCTCTTTTTTTCATAAGTGAGGAATGAAGTGATACATGCATATTTTCCTAATACACAATACATTGCTATTTCTGTCTGTACTGGTGAGTTGCAGTGACTTATGAACTAGCCATGTGTTTTCCAACAGAAAGGCTAAGAGTGAAAGGGTAACTAGCTTTGATGTTAAATGCCAAGGAAGAGTTAATGGCCAAAGGAAGACTAGGAGAGGAGATAGATGTGAATAGATTTTCAGTTTATAAAAACCCTCTCTTTTTTTCCTTCGTGAATATTATAAAATGAAAATTATCTTCTCAGTCAGAAACTGCAAACTCTAAAGCAGTGGTTCTCAACCCTTATAAAACTCAGGAAGCTTTTATTTAACACTAAACAGTTCAAAGATCTTCAGAGTTTTACTTTTTGTCTTTGATGGCAAAATGTTTAGTGACAAAGTTAATATTTAATATCACTGAAATGAATATGTATTGTATATGAAGACCATTGCATCTTGCTACATTTATAAAATAGTGCATATATGTGTGAGGTAGGGATTCTGTCTGCTGACCCCTCCTAGTACATAGATTGGAAATCAGGGCCAAAGTAAAACAACTACTCCAAGATGAAAATGCTGAAATGGTGATGTAAAATGTACATTATGTTAGCTATCATTTGATAAAGGTGGAATTTTTCCACTTTGTTTGGCATTAAATAGGAGATGTGTAAAGTCCTGACTTTGGATCTGATCTTGTTTCCGGGTTAATTGTTTTTCATGGTAAGCTCTGAGGTCTTTGCTGTTACTTGATCATGGATAACTAAATTTCTTTTAAGAGCATTTTCTCCATGGTACTTCTGTGACTATCCGTGCCTTGTATTTGTAGAGTCTGGGCTCTCACAGCAATTGCAGAATCATCACTGTCATAATCACCACCAGCAACAGTCTTATATTCATTTCTCAGAAGCTAAATGAAGCCTCCCAACCTTGAGCTTCACCATTTGTGTTAAGTTTGTGAAACCTGAAACCCATTGCCATCGAGTCAATTCTGACTCATAGTGACCCTGTAAGACAGAGTGAGCTGCCCCATAGGATTTCCAAGGAGCGCCTGGTGGATTCGAACTGCTAACCTTTTGATTAGCAGCTATAGCTCTTAACCACCATACCACCGGGGTTTCCAAGTTCATGAAAGGGGAGGTATTATTTATTTCTGTTCTGCAGTGGGAAAAGCTGACGTATAAATTCATATCGAATCAGGCTGTCTTATTTCATTGCTTGTTAGTGTGTCTCTGGTATTCTGCTCAGGAGGGGTTAGGCAGGCCACTTAAATCCATTAGGGTTGGTGCATGAAGTTTTTTCTGGTAAAATAATCACTTCCTGTTTATTGAATGGAGTCCCCAGGTGGTGCAAATGGTTAAGCACTCGGTTGCTAACCAAAAGGTTGGAGGTTCAAGTCCACCCAGAGGCACCTCGGAAAAAAAGACTTGACGATCAATTTCAGAAAATCAGCCGTCTAAAACTGTGTGGAGCACAGTTCTACTCTGACCTCACCATGAGTCCGAGTTGACTCAACAGCAACTGATTTTATATATTGAACACCTCTATGGATGAGACACCACACTTGGATTGTCTCCAATCCTCCTGGTATCATGCAGGGTAGGTATTACTCCTGTTTTATAGGTGAGGAAACTAAGGCAGGCAGAGATTATCCAAGTCACATGGACAAGCTAAGGCCTAGACTAGGATCCAGGTTTGTGCAATCTCCATTGTTAAAACATTTCCATCCCATTATCTGCTTCTTTCTCCATCCTTAACCTATGAAGAGAAATAATAACATTTTGTTTAGTCTTACCTACTTTTTTAGTAAAGATTAAAATTATAGAGGATATGCAGAAATTAGGAATAGGGACATAAAAGGAACAACATTTTATAAATGTTTTTGGCTTTCACACAGGATTTCTTTTTTTTCCCTAACCTAACCTATTGCCATCAAGTTGATTCCAACTCATAGCAACCCTATAGGACAGAGTAGAATTGCCTCATACGGTTTCCAAGGAGTTGCTGGTGGATTCGAACTGCTGACCTTTTGGTTGGCAACAGAGCTCTTAACCACTGTGCCACCAGGGCTCCTAAGAAGCCTAGGTGTATGGAATTTATTGGCCTTACTAATTTTACTAAGAATTGTCCGTACTGTTGTCAAGTTTATACCCTCACCAGTACTGCATGGGCATTTCTTTTTATAATGCCAGTCTGATAGATGTTACTTGTACCTTACAGTTTTATATTGCATTTTTCTAATTTCTAGTGAGGTTGAACATTTCTTCATCTACTTCATTTTATTTCCCATTTGTGTTAATTGTCTGTTGATATCTCTAGCCTATTTTTTCTGTTGGGTCTCTTACCTTTTTCTTGCGAGAAGTTCTTTGAAGGAATTTTTACATAGTTCTTTGTATATCCTAGAATTTTATTCCTTGTTGGTTTTAGATAGTGTGACTACCTTCTCCCCGTATGGCACTTTTCTGATAACTTTGCTGTGGTGCCTTTCATTAACAAAAGAATAATTAATGTATTTTTTGAACCCATCAATTTATATTATTATTATGGTTGGTACATTTTAAGTCATTTAAGAAATCATTTCCTATTCTGGGATCACAAATATAGTCTCCTCACTTTAGTTAAACTATTTGGAATTAGAGATATGAGGTATAAATTCAATTTTTATTTTTCAAAACTGATGGTATTGTGAGCCAGTTTTTCCAACACTATTTACCAAATAACCCACTCTTTCTCCACAGATTTTTGATGCCACTGCTAGCGCATGAAAGTGTATGTGTATGAGTGTGTCTGTGTGTGTGTATGTGTGTGTGTGTGTCTGTGTGTGTGTATGTATCAGTCCTTCTGAGATCACTGTTTTGTTCAGTTGGCTTGTTTGTCTGTCCTGGGCTATTAACAAAAACGGAGCCCCGGTGGCGCAGTAGTCAGTGGTTCAAACCCTCCAGCCATTCTGAGGGAGAAAGATGTGGCAGTTGGCTTCCGTAAAGATTACAGCTTTGGAAACCCTATGGGGCAATTCTGCTCCTTCATACAGGGTTGCTATGAGTCAGAATCAACTCGACGGCAAACGGTTTGGTTTTCGTGTGGGCTGTTAACACACTGTTTTAATTACCATGGGTTTGAAAAATACCTTGCTACATACACATTTATGTAACTTTTTCTTATTAGTATGGTTGATATACTGACATAAATTGAAAACTTAAAACATGTTTGAGATTATTTTTAGGCAGATTTATTGCAGTTGTTTGCTTGTGTGTTAACTCTTTACACCTGCAAATGTATTTTATAGAAATATGCTTACTTATCTGGGAGTATTCTTTAATTTTCTTACTTGGTAAAATAATTTCGTTTTAACATTCCTAACATTACATTAGCAAACCTTGGTGGCATGGTAGTTAAGAGGTCCGCAGTTCGAATCCACCAGGCACTCCTTGGAAACCGTATGGGGCAGTTCTCCTCTGTCCTGTAGGGTCACTGAGTCGGAATCAACTCGATGGCAACGGATTTTAACATTACATTTCCTTTGCAGTTTTTTTTTAAAGCAGTTAACGGCTCCCCCTCACATCTGACCATCCCTGTAAACAGTGGGTATCTCACTTCAAAGGCTTCCCTTTCTTCTTCACTGCCCTGCATGTGCTTACAAAGCTGTGATGTGCATTCCTGGTACGGCTTTTGAATGAATGTTTTATAAGGTGTGATGCCGTAATACATGGGTGAATGATCTGGAAAGCCTATTAATTATAGATGTCTTTTTATTATTTGGAAAACATCACTATCTCCGTTATCTAGTGCTGCTGTAACAGAAATACCGCAAATGGATGGCTTTAACAAACAGAAATTTATTTCCTCACAGTTTAGGAGGCTAGAAGTCTGAATTTAGGGCATCAGCTCTAGAGCAAGGCTTTCTCTTCTGTCAGCTCTGGGGGAAGGTCCTTGTCTCTTCATCTTCCGTCTCCTGCTTCTTGGGCGCCTCCTTGTGGCTTGGCATCAATCTTCCCCCTACCTCAGCTCACTTAATCTGCTCATTTTATATCTTGTAAGAAATTGACTCAAGACACACACTACACTAATCCTGCCTCATTTAACATAACAAAGATAGTCATTCCCAAGTGGAATTATAACCACAGGCATAGAGGTTAGGATTTACAGTACGTATTTTGGGGGGACATAATTCATTCCATAACAATCACCGTTTAGTTTCAGCTTGGTTTTCTCCAAGTTTACATTGCTCCATTCTGTTCTGAGTTCACTGGATCTCATTCCTTCTCCCATCTCTAATTTATGTCACACTTGAATGCTAGGTCACTTTGTTTGGTAAGCAGCTATTTGCATGCCTAGGCAATGTACGGTGTACTTTTTCCGTAGTTTATAAAATATGATGAAACCATGTTGTGTATAACATGGCTTATCATCATAAATAATTTTGAAATTTTTGTGAGGGACAAATTATGTTCTCAAAATAGCTATGACATGGTTAATCTAGGCCAAAGATGTTACCTTTGGCCATCAGTGCTAGGATTATATGAGTGATAGGCTGTATTTTATTATTTTTTTTCTTTTGTCTGTAGTTCTTAAGGTATTTTATAGATACAGAAGAAGGTTGCAGTCTTTTTAGCTGATGAGTGAAATTTATTAAGCTTGCACAAAGTTTGATAAGATCATAATGTTAGAGCATTCCAGAATCTAAACCCTGCTTAGACAGATTTAAGACTAATGTCCTTGGACAGTTGAAATTGTTCTATTGTGCTTTAAGCAGGATTTTATTAGGTATTCACTTGAGCTTGATTGTAACAGCCCCAGCCACTGACCTGACTGAACTTACATACTCATTAGAGGACTTCAACAGTATGGATGTTTTCCACTTCTTGTTCAGATTCTTCTGTGCTCACCTCACCAGCTGTCACACATCCACTTGTCCTACCAGCCTCCTCTCTTATTCAGTTATTCTAATGTTATTGACAGCCAAGCCACTGCATCCCTTCAGCAGACATGTACTCAGCTCCAAACTTTAAATAGCAGTTCTCTTCCTCCTACCTGCTGTGTCCCAGTCATTGTGCTAAATTCTGAGGATACCATGTGAATTTGACACAGTGCCTGACCTCAGAAGATAGGCACATAAACCCATTAATGGGAATTTAGAATTCAAAGCACCTACAGTGATACATTGTGATAAATGGTAATAGGGAGTGGGGCACAAAGCAGGGAGCCATTTGTTCTTTCTTGCTTCTGAGGAAAGAATTCATGAAGAGGCTGATTTTGGTGCTGAATCTTGGAGGGGGTAAGATTATTTACCAGGTTGAGCAGGGGAAAAGCAGTCCAGACAGAGGAAACAGCCCAGGTTCAGAGCTCTGGAGTGCTTGGTGTGTGAGGCACATGGAGTGTGAGTGACTGGAGCAAAGAGACCGTGGTGTGGAGGGGAGGAGAGGCTGGAGGTAAGTCTTGGTCCAGTCAGCAAAGGGCCACGTAAGCCATTTCTGGAAGTGTGGACTTTATCCTGAGAACATTGTGGAGTCATCAATGGTGAAATAAATGTTCAAACCAATGTCTTAAGACATGTGAAAAGAAGGCAGGAGAAGTCCAGAGGTTATTACAATAATCCAGGCAGAAGAGATCATGAGGGCCTGAGCTAATGTGATGGTAATGGGGAAGGAAAGGAGAGGATGAATTTGAGAAACAAAAGAAAAAAGTGTTTATTGATTAGATGGAAAGTGGGAGGGGAGCAAGGAGGAGGGTGAGTGAAGAAAGATGAGTGTGTTTTTCTGGTTGCGGAGATTCATTGGCTGAGGGTTTCCTTAGTGGGGATGGAACACCTAAGAGAATCAAGTTTGAAGAGAGAATAACCAGTCAGTTGGAGTGAAATCGGGATGTCTGGGACATTCAGCTGGTCTTAAGAGGTCTGGGCCCTGGAGAGAAGTCAGGGCAGGAGATGTGTTGGGAAGACACTGGAATTGCTTGTTGTAGCCGTGAATGTATCCCCAGGGAAGGCCAAAGGGTAAAGACTGAGCAGACAAAAGAAGGGGAGATAGAGAATCAGGAAAATTTACAAACAAAAATGGTAATACTATGGAGCACCAGGTGCTTTTTTTGTGTGTGTTGTCACACATTATGTCGTATAATTCTTATAACAGCACCTGAAATAATTGTTATTCTTTTGTACAGATAAGGTATCTAAACCTCAGGTAAGCAACTTGCCAAGTTGCCCAGGTAGTTAGTTAATAGGAAAAAGCTTTCAGGTCTGTCAGAGCCTACAGGGAGGTCAGATACAGTGAAGATTGAAAGCAGGACATTGTCTTTGGCAGTTAGGTGTTTGGTTGGTGGTCAGAAGACCTGTAGCGTCTAAACCCAGATTGCCATGGTGAGGAAAGAGTAGACGTTGAGCATTTGGGGCAGTGAGCGGTGTGTGTGTGTATTTACACGTTTGTCTATGAAGGAATGTATTTTGGTTGAAAATAGTGGAGAGGAAGTGACTAAAGGTAGAAGAGAGAATAACTAATGGAATAAGGTTCCAGAAAAAATAGGGGGCTGAGGTCCGGGACACAGGTGGATTTGGAGTTAAATTACTTTTTCTAATAAAATTATTTTGCATATAATTAAAAAAATCATAATTCAATGGGGTTGTCTTGGGAGTAGGGCCATTCATTTCTTTGACACAGGAAGGGAGGAGAAAAAGATACATGGGACTTGAGATGAGTGTGCAAGTAGAGAGGAAGGAAGTTGAGAAAAGTTCTCCTGATGGCTTGGATTTTCTCAGTAAAACAAAGAATGTAACCTGCTGAGAGTGAGGGGGCCTTGAGGAGACAGTTGAAAGTTTGTAACAATCACCTTGGAAAAAGGAGCTCACTGATTTGGGATGAGTAATAGTTGAATGTCACTGAAGGCCCAGTAGAGGATTAGGTGCTGATGGTGGACTTTTCTGATTTAAAATAATATGAATAACATGAGTAACCTTTTAAAATAGTACACATGGCCTTGCCTGAAACGTTAAGTTTAGATGGTAAGTTAAGGAAGTTTAAGGATCTGGGGGGAAAGGCGCGAAAGGAGAATAGAAGAAGCAGTGGATTGAGCATTAGAGAACTCAAGTTCTAGACCTAGTTCTTCCATTAATCTTAGGGAAGGCAGTTAATCTGTCTGGGTCTCGGTTTCCTCATATTTCAATCGAGGAATTTACACTTAATGTTCTCTGAAGTCCTCTGTACCTCAGAATTTTTATGAGACTCTTTGTACACCATTAGACAGACATGAGTGGATAAGAGAATAGGAGTAGCTAGATTCCTGTCATTATTGTGTGTCTTCTGATAACAACTCTAATGCAGTACCTCTGGGAAGTCGACAGTGTGAGACCAGGACAGATGTCAGATAACCAGCCCCAAATATCTGCAGTTGTGACTGAGCATGGCAACGGGAGAGAGGTAGCAAGTCAGATGAGGGGAAGAACACAAGCATGAGGTTCTGATGGGAGTTTGGAAGAGGTAGACAGGCTTGATGTGCCGTTTGCCCCTCCTGCTGTGTGCCCTGGCTCCCTGAGAAATCGTAGGAAGCAGATGGTATGGTCATTTCAGTAAGGTGGCGGATGGTCTTTGCATTCATCACCTGTGTTGTTTCTCCGTGATGTTTCTTTTGCTCTCTGGTTACATTTTCTTTTCACCAGGCTTGTTTTTTCCTCTTTTAAGTGTGGCATAGTAGAGGAGAATCCAGCAGTTGGAGAAGGCTAAGAATATTTATTCAATCTTATCTTAAGAGTTCTTCCTCCTTCCTACCTCCTTCACCACTTCCTGATTCTCTTTGTCCATAGAGAAATCAGAAAAGGTTTGAAGCATTCCTTTACTCTTCCCAGTTGGGTATGTTCTTCCCCTGGAATTTTTACTTTTCAAAGCCATTTCTTTTCTTCTTTTTAAGAACAGGGAATGACACCTTAAGGCCCTAAAAGTAGTTAGCATTGAAAGGTGATTCCAGGTCAGAAAAGTGGCTCCAGAGAGTATGATAATAATTTAACAAGCCTAAACAGGTGATAGCACACTCTTTTAAAGATTGTCACTACACTTTATCTGTGCTGTTACAGATTTAAGAGAAACCTGGGCATTTCCTTTTTTCCCCCACTAAGCTATTACACAGTTTAATGCTTGGAAAATTCTTCACAGGAAGAAACAGGGCGTAACAGTTTTTATAAGACATTAAAAAAAAAATTCACCCTTTAAGCTCAAGTCTGACCATTCCATTCTCTCTCCACCCCACTGCTCTAGTTTCCTTCTGAAAGTCTTAATTTCTCCACATAATATTCTTCAAAGAGAAACATAGTTAAAAAATTAAAACCATTTAAACTTGAAGTTAAAACGTAGTCTATAAGTGTGTTCTTCCATTTCCTGAGAAACAACAGGAAGAATTGGATTTCTCAAAATAAACTAAATAGCCTAACGATGAACTCAGAGCAGAAGAGATCAAAGATTCTGGCATTCTCACACAATGGGAAATTTTCACTCACTTTTCTAACCTCAGTAAATCAAGACTAATACGTGTGTGTGCGTGTATGTATGTATGCATGCACACGCAAGGCACCGGAAGATGTATGTGTTAATTTAGAAACACATTTTTGGCATATGTGAATGTGCCGTACTGTCTTAGCCTAAATGCATATGTCTTAGCATAAATGTTCAGTACTCAGTACGTCCATGAGACTTCATTTCCAAGACGTATTTGATCAGTATGGATATGCCAGACATGCAGGAATGAATATATCCTTCTTGGGCAGGGGCGGTTTACCAGTAAGCATGGTATGTACCAGCTTGCATTGAGCAGGGTACACACGGGCTTAATTGCATTTATTTACTAATCTGTGGTGAGTAATTTCACATGGGTTTCACCACATCGTTGATGTGGGTTATTGTTGTTAGATGCCGCTGAGCCGATTCTGACTCATATAGCCACCCTGTGTACAACAGAACGAAACACTACCTGGTCCTGCGCCACCCTCACAGTTGTTGTTATGCTTAAGCTCATTGTTGCAGCCACTGTGTCAGTCCATCTCGTTAAGGCTCTTCCTCATTTTCGATGACCTTACCAAGCGTGATGTCCTTCTACAGGGACTGATCTCTCCTGATAACATGTCCAAAGTATGTGAGGTAGTCTCCTCATCCTTACTTCTAAGGAGCATTCTGGTTGTACTTCTTCCAAGACAGATTTGTTCGTTCTTTTGGCAGTCCATGGTATATTCAGTATTCTTTGCCAACACCACAATTCAAAGGCGTCAATTCTTCTTCAGTCTTCCTTATTCAGTGTCCAGCTTGCACGTGCATATGAGGTAGCCGATGGGGAAATTGTGCACTGCAGATTGGTGGGAAGGCACAGTTTAGCCCGTGCATACCTTGCTTATTGGGCAATCCAGCCATGTCTTGGGAATTAAATTTAGTAAGAATAGGGAAAAACCACTGACTTTCTGCATCCATGTAGCACCTAAGCGTGAACTTAAACTTTCTAGATCAGTAAATTATTTCATAACTGTGCTGGTAAGAAAAGTTAAGCAGTTCATGTTGAGCATTGAACTACTCTGAAGAAGGAATCTGCTATGGCACAGTAAAACCTGAGAAAGCTGGAGCCTGTGTGAGGCAGAAACCTGTCAGAGAAGGAAAACTCAAGTATTTTCCACTAAAATGAGCAATAGAAGAATGGTTAAGACTGCACCCTATATAAGGCAGGAAACTTGAAAGATCCGGGAAAAGAAGGCATTTTCCTCGAATTCTGGTTCTCATAGGTTTCACTGTAGTAATATATATGTGAATTCTCAAAAATAAAGACATCTATTAGTATTTCTGTTACTTCCAGAAACAAAGGGTTAGAGCTTCTTCTGAAAAAAAGGAAATCAACTGTGTTATGGTAAGCAAATTTTTGTTTGTAGAGTACAGGGCTTCAGACTGGTTTGTTCTGGTTCAGCCCCCTGCTGAGGATTTGCCTTCCCAGTCCAGATATACTGAATTAGAAATCTATATTTTAACAAGATTAAAATTCTTAAGGTGGGGCTCTTGTTAAAATGTAAATTCTGATTCAGTATATGCGCTGTGGAAAGGCAAATTCCCAGCAGGTCGTCAAACTGGAACAAATCGGTTTGAAGCTCTGGTAGGATACCAGCAAGATTAGGGAGAAATGGGTGTATTTAATATTCATTATCATCAGTTTGAGGGCTCAGTAGTATAAAATACTATATTCCCCATAGTATAGGTCAACATTTTGAAATATTGGACAGTGTTTGTTTTGGGAAAATAATATACATTGAGAACTTCATTGAATTTTTCAATGGACTAGATTTTTTTATTTTAACTGCATTTGTCTTTCAAGAAAAGGTAGAAAAATAGATTTCAAAGCAGTATACAGCCGATGATGTCAGTTTTTTTTTTTCTTCATCCCTCTTCTTTTAACGTAAGTCTTAATATTTAAAGTGAGTTTCTCATAGAAAATACTTATTTGGGTCTTGATTTTTTATCTACTCTGGCAACCTCTGTGTTTTAATTGGTGTATTTAGATCATTCACATTTAAAGTAATTATTGATATAAACAAAAACCAAACCCATCGCCGTCGAGTCAGTTCTAACCCAGAGACCCTACAGGACAGAGTAAAACTGCCCCATAGGGTTTCCAGGGAGCAGCTGGTGGATTTGAACTGCCGACCTTTTGGTTAGCAGCTGAGTTCTTAACCACTGTGCCACCAGGGCTCCATTATTGATACAGTTGGACTAATATCTACCGTGTTTGTAACTGTTTTCTATTTGTGGCATTTGTTATTTGTTTCCATCCCTTATTCTGCCATCTCTGGTTTTAATTGAACATTTTATATACCATTTTATTTCCTCTCTTAGCATTTCAATATCTTCTTTTCAAAGAAGTTTTAGTAGCTGTCCCAGAGTTTACCATTGATCTCAGTTTCTAAACAGACAAAAACATTTTTGTGTGTATGTATGCCTAGAAAAAAATTTTTAGTAGGATATACACCAAAACATTTAAGAGTAGTTACCTCTGGGTGGTAGGATTATAGATGATTTTTACTTTCTTATTTATATAGCTTTCTGTATTAGCTATTGTTATTTTTAATAGGAAGCATCTGTTACTTTTATAATCAGAAGAAACAAAGCTCTTTTCATTTTGACGAGCTAAGAAGTGCAAATCGCAGCAAAATAAGCTGAAAGTCTCCTCAGGTTCTAGAATTTACATCCTTTCTCTGCTTTCAGCCTGAGATAAGCACAATGTCCCACAACCACCTGCACTTCACAGGTAGGAAAAAACAAAGGAGTTGGCCTCTTCTCACCATGCGTTGGGAAGGTTGTAGACCCTTATCTTACACCATCTTGACAATGATTTGGGATCCCTCCAGGGATGGTGGTTTGACATAAAAAGTTTTCCACTTAATACAGTGGGAACCAGACCCCTTTGTGTTTCTGCATAATTGAGGTTTTGCTGTACAGGGATTGTCTTCATGCTTTTAAAATGTCTTTCAAAATATAATGAACAGAATAAGAGCATTTAAAAACTAGTTTAAAGTACAGCTTTACAAACAAAATTTTTAAGAGTTGGTTGGTTTGCTGGTTGGAAGCCTGCTCAGCTTTTGGGAGGGTAGTGGGAAATGGGGTGTCAGTGGTGGTATCTGTAGAATAGGTGAAGACATTGTAACTAATGTAAGGCTCTTGGTTTATCTGGATTTCAGGGAACTCAGCCCCCTTGTGAAAATTACCATTACTGTTCTTGAAATGTTGATTATGTCTTCTAAATTTATTTGGGTTTACATGTAAACTAAACCCAAATTAAGGTGGCATGACCTAGTGCAAAGAAATGAAATGCATATTTTCTTCTCAAAAATTATTTAATACTAAGTAACCTTTCAGATGTTTTCAAGAGAGTTGTACATTTTATAATTCCAGTTTATTACCCTGTAAAATTGGGACCATTGTCTTTTGGTGCCTAGTGGCACAGTGGTTAAGTGTTCGGCTGCTAGCCCAAAGGTCAGTGGTTCGAACACACCAGCTACTCCATGGGAGAAGACACCTGGTGATCTGCTTACAGTCTGGGAATCCCTATGGAGCAGTTCTACTCTGTCCTATAGGATCGAAATGAGTCGAAATTGACTCAGCAGCACACAGCAACAATCTTGTTACTTACCTGATGCATTCAACTAAAGAAGTGATAAGTGAAGTTTTCAGTCTTCTGAAATAAGAGTCTTTATAAAAGCAAGCTTTTTGTCTCTACTTCCTGTTGAAAATTATAGGTCTCCATTTTAGTATATCTTATTTTTAGAGTAAAAAAGTTTAAGAAATGAAATAGTAGTCATTCTGTTTAAAACTAAAAGAATTAAGCATTGTGATATAAATGAAACAATCAGAAAAATTATGAAATAAGTGTAAAAAAGAGTTCATGCACAACACAGTGCTTGTTTCAACTATGTTAAAGTGTATAAAATCTTCGAAGGGACCACAAAGCTATAAATAATTACTATTGTAGGAATTATGAGTAGCATTTAATAGATTTTCTTTATTATTTCGATTTTAAATATGTTACAAAAAGTAGAGAGTTCAGAAATCAAGTTTCTGGGATACTTATAGAAAAGCTTGAAATGTTATTGAGTTTTTAGTATTTGCAGTACAAATCATATTAGTAGACTATTGAGTAGGTGTGGGAAGTAAGGGTAGGCAATTTGACTCTTTTTTTTAATTCATTATTGAATGAGAGATTTGATGTAAGAAGTTATTAGTGAAGGAACAGTGAGGAAAATTGTAGGGTTGTTACTATATTAGCCTATTTATCTAAGCATTACTTGTGTTGGCCTTGGTGTCTTTCAGGTACTGACATTGGTCCATTCTCTCTGGTTTTAACTTGTCAAAGTCTACATTGTAACTTCTATCTGCGTTTTTACTTCTCAGGTACGGCTGTAAAAATTACTTGAGAAATAGTTTAGGGGCAAGAACTGTGAATGGAGAAAAGAAATAGCCTTGTCATTATTTTAAATACAGGGAAAGAGGATTATCTGCAACTCTGAGCTTTACCCCCAAAGAAAAGAGTATAATAGGTTGTCTTGGCTTTTATAAATTGGAAACCATAATGTTGTAATAACTGCTCTTAGGAAAAGGTTGGTAGGCACCAAATTTGACTTGTTTTTGTCTGTTTATTTCCTTATGATTCCTCTACATATTTCCTAGTCATTTGCTCTTTGAAAGAAGTTAGAGCTTGTGGTTAGTCCTGTCACAAGTGCCCAGTATGAGATCAAGGTATTAGAACGGCACATTGACAAAGAGGCTGACTCTCATTTTGTGCTTTCAGAGGTGATTGTAAACAGCGAACTGGAAAATTATAAAAATTATTTTGGCAGTTTTCCTGTAAAAACATTGAGAACTAAAATAATATTTACATAATTGATAAATTAATAATGTAATTATTTGCATATAATGCAAAAACATAATGTGTTAAATATTTCGTGTATTTATGTAATTACTAAATTAGTTTACCCTGCCTCTTCAGTGTTTAATTCTAGATGAATTAGTGTATTTTGGGAGGCAGTAACAGTAAGGCCAAAAAAGAAGCAACATTTACATAATCTTAAAATGCTGTTTATAAAATATTATTCCCACTTTATGAATGGAAACTAACAGACAAGTAGTCAGTGTTGGGAGAGAAAGCTTTCAAATCGCCTTCTGAGGGCAGGCTTATGTCTGAACAATTCCAAGATAAAGAAAATGTACAATTTAAGCTTCTCTGAAGGAAACAAAAGCCTCTATGCTCTGTCATCTCTCTCAAATCAATATTTTAAACCAAATCTTTTATGCTGAAAAATTAAGGAAACGCTTCCTTTCTTAACAAATAGATGGACACCATTCTCCATGAAATAACCAACCAAAGACAAGCCCACCTTCTCCTTAATAAGTTTTTAATTCCAGGGCTTTTTACCCTTGCTTTGGAGGTCCTTTTTTTTTTTCATATCATAGTTTTCCAGAATTTCCTTGAAATCCTTCTAACCTTCTCCAAAAAACACCAAACCCACTGCCATCAAGTCGATTCCAACTCATAGCGACCCTGTAGGACAGAGTAGAACTGCCCCATAGGATTTCCAAGGCTGTTAATCTTGATGGAAGCAGACTGCCACATCTTTCTTCTGCACAGGGGCTGGTGAGTTCAAACTGTCAACCTTTTGATTAGCCAGGTGCTTTAACCACTGAACCACCAGGGCTTCCCAAAGCCATGCAGAGCAGCACTGAGTTGCCTGTGGCTATCTAGGGCCCTGTCATTGGGCATGCTCTGGAGAGGCTGTCCTTCCTTGTCTAAAGGTTAGAGAAATTTCAAACCTGCTGTGAACCTGAGAGACTCTCTAAGGTCACAAAGTGGGTACATACCATTTAGTCTCTAACTTCATGCTAGAAAAACGCATGTTCAGATATCAGCCCTGCATGTACTAGCTGTGTGACTCTAGGAAAGAAAGCTAAATTCTCTAAGCCTCAGTTTCCTCAGCTTTAAAATGAAGATGAAATGACGTGAGGGTATTGTGTGAGTTTAATGTATGTAAAACACTTGATATAGTTATTCCTTCTACTGAGTTTGTGATTCTCTGGTTTTTCGGTCTCTGCCACCTTTCCTTTCTCTAGATTCTTCCTGGTTTTTCTGCTTTCCCATTCATTCACTTAGAGCCTCTAATTATTTTCTCACCGTCTATTGTTCTGTTCTCTACCTGTGTCTTAAGGTCTGCCACGTGTGCCCAAGGATGCCCTGAGCTCCTATGATAGCATCACCCTCAGTTTCTGATCCCTGGGCCAGCCATGCTGCCATGCTCCAGGGCAAGCCAGGGAACAGGTATTGATCCTCTGTGTTCTCTGGATTTAGCATTTCGGATAAAGTCAAGATACATCTCTATTTTAGCTTTCTTTGAGCTTTTACTCCAGCACTTTCTGCCCCATGGTTGATGGTCCTGAAAGCGTCAAATAGAAGGTGACTATGGATAGAGAAAAATCTTTTCATACAATGGTTAAGAAACAAACAAACCCGTTGCCATTGAGTTGATTCTGACTCATAGTGACTCTATAGGACAGAGTAGAACTTCCCCATTGGGTTTCCAAAGAGTGGCTGGTGGATTCAAACTGCCAACCTTTGGCTGGAAGCTGAACTCTTAATAACACTGAGCCACCAGGGCTCCATACAATGGTTATGGATATAGAAATCTGCATTGGTAGCATATTATTTTTTCCTCTATTTCAATTTCTGTTTTGGAGCTGGGCTTCTAATTGCAAATGTTGTATTTGAGAGAGAGTAATATCAGGAACGGAAGTGCCAAAAATATTCTCTTTAGGAGGAAACTTCAACATAACTTTGGGGAGTGGCTATGAGTATTAAACAAACAAACAAAAAAAAAACCAAACCCATTGCCATCGAGTTGATTCCAACTCATAACAACCCTATAGGACAGAGTAGAACTGCCCCACAGAGTTTCAAAGGCTGTAATCTTTACGGAAGCAGACTGCCACATCTTTCTCCTGAGGAGCAGCTGGTGGGTTTAAACCATCGACCTTTAGCAGCCAAGCACTTTAACCACTGTACCACCAGGCCTCCTTCTGAGCACTGAAGGGGAACATTAAAGGATTTATTCCATTACTAGCTATTTGAAGACCCACTTGCTTGGCAGAGAGATGTTACTTAGAGATGTGGTAGAATCTCATAGGTATATAATTTATGACTAAAAAAGATGTGGTGATACCATTAGAGAAACAGATTATTAGAGCTGGAAGGAACCTTAGGGGGTCACCCAATTTAATGATTTTTTTTTTTTTTTAAACTCAGATTCTTCCCTTTGTCCACGTTTGATTTTATGAAAGTTTTGGTTTATTTGGCTAGCTCTGGCCCAGGAATAATCTAAATAAGCAAATATTTGGACAGGTCTCCTGTATAATAATAACACCAACAATAATAATAGTTAACATTTTTTTTCACCTCAGTCTGTGCTGTGCACTCTTCTGTTTTTATACCTTACGTGAATTAACACTAGGATACAGGTATAACTATACCCATTTATCAGGTGAGAAACTGAGGACAGAGCTAGGTGTCCCAGGTTATACAGCTTGTAACCTGGAACCAGAACCCCAGTTGGTTCTCTGGAGCACAGTTTTGTAATTGCTGCCCTACTCATTGTTCTCTGTGCCCTTCCTGACCTGTGTAAAGTGGGAACAGATCATCGAATTGAAAATCTCCTGGTTACAAACGATCTAACAGTGATCATCAGGCTCAGCCCCTTGGTTACCAGCAGAGAAGGTGTTTTTTCCTGTGATTTCAAAAATAAGGCATCTGCTGCTTTGTTTTTATTTATTTATTTTGTTATTTCAAAGTAAAAATGATGTTTTAGTTTTTTATAAAAGTAACAAATCCTCATTTAAAGAAGATACAGAAAATAAAAGAGAAACTTAATAACCTTTATAGCTCCGTAGTAGATGGTTAAGAGTGGGTTCACATCTCAGCTATATCACTTACATGCTGTTTAACCTTGGGCAAGTTTTATACTCTTTCCATGCTTTAGTTCCCTGTATGTATAACAAGGATGACTCCAGAACTTTTAGCCCAAGCAACTGAAAGGACCAAGTTGCCATTTACTGAGATGGAGAAAACTAAGAGATGCACAGGTTTTGTGGGGGAACATTATGAGTTTGTTTTTGACCATGGTGGATTTTGATACGAATAGCTGAATAGCTGGCAATTTGAATCCACCCGGAGGCCTGATGATCTGCTTCCAAAAGGTCACAGCCTTGAAAACTCTGTGGAGCAGTTCTGCTCTGCACATGCGGAGTTGTCATGAGTCAGAATCCACTCAACAACTAGCAACAAAACTAAACCAAAAAGAAAAAGCCTGTTGTCACTGAGTAGATCCCAACTCATAGTGACCCTATAGGACAGAGTAGAACTGCCCCAAAGGGTTTCCAAGGTTGTAAACTTTCTCCCACGAAGCAGCTGGTGGCTTCAAACCACCGACGTTTTGGTTAACAGCTGAGCACTTTAACCATTGTGCCACCAGGGCTCCTTACAACAACAAAACAAGAATAATAATTCTTACTCATAAAGTATTTAAAGCAGTGCCTGGCACATAATAAGCATAACACACCTGTTGATTTAATAGAACGATCACCCACGTATACTGAGTTAACATTTGTAAATAGTTTTCCCATCTGTGGCCCCTGCAGGGAGAGATAGAAGCAGACCCAGAATTCACATTGTGCCGTGTGGTAAGTGGGTGGGTGTTGGGCTGAGCTGTGTGGAAAACAGGCAGGGGATGGTGGGCCCAGACCCCCTGCTTCTATATGCCTCCTCAGGACTCGTAATAACCTGGAATATAAATCAGGTCCTACTTTTTCTCACATTCAGTGTGCTAAAAATGATTGTAATTCTTCCTTTTCTACTCCTTCATTTTCAGTTTATTTGAGATTTTCTGTTGCAGGCTCGGCCAGCCGTGTATTTCCTTTCATGTGATATTTTCTGTGGTCTGTGTTCTTCCTTTGTTTTCTTGTGCTTTGGTGTGAAGAAGATGCCCTGTTTATAAAGCCTTAGTGTCTTCCATGTATAATACATTCTCAAACTAATTCCAGTTACTCTGACCCTTTGAGATTTTTAAGTTGCTTTGTTCTGGTTTTTAAGCATTTTTGAAATATTAAAAATGTTCATGAGGGGTGGGTCATGGGAAAAAATTTCCCAGAGTTGTTTGTTCTATAAAAATTGTAAATTTGGATGGATGAGGGTTTATGCTGGGTTAAATTCTGCCAGGTGCCTCGGTCACTTGAACTTGAATTCCCAGTCCTTTTGATATTTATATCCCGGTTTCTTCTATATAAAGTACAAAGTAGGAGCCCCTTAGACCTAAATGCCTGCTGCGTTGAGATGTTGCCCATTGTCCCATCAAAGAAAGGTCTTAAATTACCCTCGGGTTTGTGTTAGGTCACCAGGTCAGTAGTAAAGATCAAAAGATGTGTTTGTTTTCTGTTTTTTTGTCTTTGAACCAAGACTTTCCAAAAAGAACGTAAACTTGTTTTGAGTATTGCTGCCTCTGGGTGCTGAGTATTTTTGTTTTATAAAACTGTCCATAATAGATGCAGAGGTATGAAGTTGTAAGGAAAACAAAAATACTTTTTTCAAACAATTTGTGCAAAGCAGTCTGTGAATGCAGTCGTCCTTAACTTACAAAGGTTTAGAATTCATCCTTCATCTTGTAAAGTTACCCAAGGCAGGAGCTTGGGCGTTATCTATAATGTTTTTCTCGTTTAATTCCCGCTTCCTTAGAGTTATCAAGGGAGTCCCTGGGTGATGCAGACAGGTAATGCACTTGGCTACTAACAAAAGGTTGGAGGATTAGGAGGCTAGAAGTCTGAATTCAGCGTGCAAGCTCTAGGGGAAGGCTTTGTCTCTCTTCTGGCTCTGGGGGAAGGTCCTTGTCTCTGAACTTCTGCTCCTGGGCAATCTTCATGTGGCTTGACATCTCTCTTCCCCCATCTCTGCTTTTTGGTTTGCTTGTTTAATCTCTTTTATATCTCAAAAGAGATTGACTCAAGGTACACCCTACACTAATCCTGTCTAATTAACATAACAAAAACAATTCATTCCCAAATGGGATTATAGCCACAGGCATAGAGGTTAGGATTTACATCATGTAGTTTTGGGGGACACAATTCAATGCATGGCAACAGTAGACCTTGGCACAGGATGTACCTGATTTTTAGAACTCTCTACTTTACATTTGTCTGGGTAACTCCTATTTCTTTCTTTTGTCATAGTAGAACTGCCTCATAGGGTTTCCAGGGAGCACCTGGGGGATTTGGACTGCAGACTTTTTGGTTAGCAGCTGTAGCTGTTAACCACTGCACCACCAGGGTTTCCTCTTTTGTCATGGGTTGTGTCAGTTCCTTCAAGAGGCCCCCCTCAAACCCCTAGACTAGATTAGGTTCCCCTGCTGAGTGTTCCCATCATGCCTTGTACATACCCACCTTTACACTTTTTATGTTTAATCATCTTTTCCAGTAGATTCCAGGACCCATGAGGACTCAGATGTCTGTCTTGTTCCCCACTGTGTCCTAGAGCCTAGCACATAGTAGGATTGCAAATGTTTGTTAAATGAATGAACATGTCTCAAATCACTGCCATATTGCTTATAGTAGTGCTTATCAAAGAGTCTGTGCATGAATTTATTTCTTTAAAAGGGGTTTTCAGCAGACCCCTTATGTTAAATTAGCTGTGCTTAATTTTACTTAACTGTATATAAACATAAAATAAGATACAGACTCACTGCTTACAACGTTTTTGCAACTAGTAAAACTTGAAAATCACAAGTAAATGCAAATAATACTTTGAAACCATTAAAATTTAAATTAATAGTATTAGTGTGATGAATGCTGTTTTCCTGAAGCTGAATCACCTATGTTGATTTTTTTTTTTAATAAGTTTTTGCCTTGGGTCCAAATGTATATTTAATGCATATGAGTCTTTTCACTTTGGGAATAGTAATAGGAAGAATACTTGCTTGCATCGATCTGTTTATTCATATTTACGGATTTATAAAGGCCTTGCCTGCTAGCTCAGAACCATCAGACACCTTAATCACAGCTCTACCAGTGAGCAGTCGTTGAGTTTCAGTTTTAATGATTTTAATGACTTCTAATTTGTTCTTGGAGCCCTGGTAGTGCGGTGGTTAAGAAATCGGCTGCTAACCAAAAGGTGTAGGCAGTTCGAATCCACCAGCTGCTCCTTGGAAACCCTGTGGGGCATTTCTGCTCTGTCGTATAGAGTTGCTGTGAGTCGGAATCAACTCGATGGCAGTGGGTTTAATTTGTTTTTCCTAGTGCTGTAAATCTGTCTTGTTTACTCAGAGATAAGGTTGGCATTGTACAGTTTTATGAAATCAACATCAAATATATATCTGATTCAGTTATTGCTACAATCAGAGACAAAAATATAATGTTTATCCATTTTAGTTCTCATAGATGTGGAATTTTTTTTTAAGTTTCAGCATGCATCTAAGTGTCAGACTGTTAAGGAAGTCAAAAGATGGTCAGAACGACTCACACTATTTTGAAAACAACTTGAATGTAACTTTTTATTGCCTCCTCATTTGTAATTTTTGAACCACTAAAATAAAACCTTCATTCTACAGCACCTTCCTGCATAGAATATACTTCAGTATCACTGGTCCTTCACCTAATATAACTGCATTGATTATGCACCAAGTCTGCCTCTGTCGTTTATTAGCCTGTAGTAATTAATACAGTATGCTCTAATATATGTGCACTGCTTCACTGCCTGTCATTTTGATGGTGTAATGAAACCAAAGTCTTATTCCATGAAAGTATCTTTCAAGTGCACTTTATCATTGCCATGTGTGTTTACCAGTGTATCATTGATGAAGATCACTTGGTGCCACTGCAATCATCGTGCAAATGTGGGCACTGATAAGGAATGGCAGTACTTGGTAAGAAGGTTATTCAGATGATCCAGTGTGTATTTATATTCGTTTTCCTTTAGATTAACACAGAAATGAAAACAAAATTGAAAGATCATTTAGGAGAACTCACAGCCTCTTGAATGTGTATGTGGTCCTCTAAGAATCCTTAGACTTCAGCTTGAGAACACTTGCTTTATAGCACTCCTTGCTGACTGAGTACAGACAGTTTGTTTCTGGAGGTGTTCTGGCTCATGTGGTCCATTCCTTTGGTTTTCTACGTCTCTCTAACCTCCTGGTCTGTCTCTGCATCTTACAAAGCTCCTCTTGGTGAGAGGAATGGAGAAGCTTTGTTTTTTGGTCTCAGTAAGATCATATAGGCTCTCTCGGAGTCTCTGGCTATTTGTGGTTACCAAGGTAACCCTGTGGCCCTGCCACTCAGGAGCATGGAGCACCTGTTGTGGAGGGAGGTAAGGTGAACAGAGCCAGAACAGTGAGGAGAGTTAGAGGAGGCAGTGAAGATTTCAAGTCTATCAGATTCTTATAGTTAACATTAAAAGGAAAAATTGGTACAAATCATGCTGATGTAGACCCCAAAGTTAAAGGTATTTTATTAAAGTCAAACATAACACGGTTTTAGCTTAAGGACCCAGCAAGTAACATAAATTTTTTTTGGCCTATATATTTTTTAACAGCTTTATCGAGGTGTAATTCATATACCGTACAACTTGCCCATTTAAAGTGTACAATTCAGTGGCGTTTAGTATATTCACAGAATTGTGGAGCCATCACCACAATCAATTTTAGAACCTTTTCATTGCCCAAAAAGAAACCCTTTACCTATTAGCAGTTATCCTCATTCCTCCAAACCCTCCCCCTGGCCCAATCCCTTGACAACCACTAATCTATTTTCTGTCTCCCTAGATTTGCCTGTCCTGGATATTTAATATAAATGAAATCATACGCTGTGAGGTCCTTTGTGACTGGCTTCCTTTACCCAGCATAATGTTTTCAAGGTTCATGCATCCACATTGTTGCATGTATCAGTACTTCATTTCTTTTTATTGGCCAGTAGCATTCCATTGTATGGCTGTATCACATTTTATTCTTCCATTCATGAGTTGGTGAACATTTGGGTTGTTTTCACTTGTCTGTTATATATAATGCTGCCATGAACATTTGTGTACAATTTTTTTGCATGGAATAGAATTGCTAGGTCCTGTGGGAACTGTTGGAGCCCTGGTGGTGCAGTGGTTAAGACTTCAGCTGCTAACCAAAAGGTTGGCAGTTTGAATCCACCAGGCACTCCTTGGAAACCCTGTGGGGACAGTTCTTCTTTGTCCTGTAGGGTCCCTGTGAGTTGGAATCGGCTCAGTGGCAATGGGTGTGGGTTTTTTTTTTTTTTTTTTTTAATGGTAACTGTATGTTTAACATTTTATGGAACTACCAAACTTTTCCAAAGCAGCTAGTTAGTATCTTTTCATGTGAAGATATTTAATTAAAACATTTTTTTTTCTTTCCACAAAATAAAGTTTTTTGAGACTCTCAGGGTTATAACCTAAGAAGGAAACACATCCTTTGGGAATTCTTGGAGGATAGGAATTATGACCCAAATTACTGTGATTTCAAGGATTGGAAGATTGAGAGAAAATGACTGACCTCATTGTAAGGACTGATTATTGGTAGGTTAGAATTTAAGTAGAAGAAGCTTAACAGTCTCTCATTTTCAGGAACCTACTAAATGGAGCCCTTTTCTATGATAAGCCAAGGAAGGAAGAGAAGGTAGAAGATGGGCCCAAACTTAAGAGGTTCCCTCTCAAGGTGCTGAGTTACCAACTCAACCAAGCCAATGAATGGGAAAATACAAAAGCCATCTTTGTATTTCCTAGTACCTCATTTTGTGTTTGGCACAAAGTATGTATTCTTGGTTTTGAAAAGGACATAACCTTGAATGCAGTAGAAAAACCAAGAATTCAGGATCATAGAATGTAAGAATTAGAAGCTAATGCGGCCTGCAGGGAACTTTAAGTTATGTAAAAAAGGGTTGCAAAATTAAGCCTCCCAGGATTAAAATTTTTAAAAGCTACTGGATCCCTTTAGAGTACACTAATTTCTTCTAAAATATCTGCCTGATCTTTTCCACCACCACCACACACATGCAAAAGGTAGGCCAGTGAGATTTATTTATGTAAACATACCTCACCTTATTCTCTTCAGAGTAAGGCAGATCATTTCATGTAGAAGTAAATAGTTCATTATTGAGCTCTAACTGTATGCCAGGCACTGTGCAAAGCAGCATACATTGTGTTATTTAATTGATGCAACAACTCAGTGAGGTCAGTCCTACTCTTATTCCCTGTGTTACAGAAAAGGAAATTTAGGCTCAGCATGACTAAGTAGGAGTCTCTGGGTGGTGTAAACAGATAACACTCAGCTGCTAACTGAAAGGTTGCCAACTGAGATGCCTTGAAAGAAAGGCCTGTCAATCTGCTTCTGAAATCCAGCCCTTGAAAGCCTTAGGGAGCAGGATTCTACTCTGACACACATGGAGTTGCTATGAATTGTAATCGACTCAACAGTACCTGGAAAATGATTAAGTAACTTTCCTAATATCACATCAACTATAAAGAGGCAGGATTGGGAGGATCCTAGACTTTCAACCAATGCTTTCAACAGCTGTACTCAATACAAAAATACTATTCCTTATCCCTCTGATTCTGTGTAGTGGGAATTTGGAAGACGTAGAACGAGAACTTTGTGTATGTATATGTTGACTGAGATTTGTGATTGCTGCTTTGGCCTGCTGACCCCAGGTGCAGTTGAGTATGACAGGAATCTCTTGGGGTGTGTGGCCACAGCTGACCTGAAGTGGTAGTGGCAACCTTGTGCACACCTGGTGAAGGTTACTCTTTATACTAGAGCCAGTGGTGAGCCAGCAGAGGATTTTTTTCTTTTTATTGTTGTGCTTTACTTGAAATTTATAGCTCAAGTTAGTTTCTCATTCAAAAATTTATATACATATTGTTTTGTGACATTGTAACACAGTGTGACAGTATGCTTTCCCTTTTCGTCCTGGGTTCCCCGCGTCCATTTGTCCAGTTTTCCTGTCCCTTCCTGCCGTCTCGTCTTGCTTTTGGGCAGGAGTTGCCCATTTGGTCTCATGTACTTGATTGAACTAAGAAAGAAGCATGTTCCTCACATGTGTCATTGTTTGTTTCGTAGGTCTGTCTGATCTTTGTTTGAAAGGTGTGCTTTGGGAGTGGCTTCAGTTCCCAGCAGAGGATGTTAACTTGGGAGAGTTATGATGAGAATTTTTTTTTATTTTCTAAAGAAATATAACCTGTGGGAATGTGGAGGATAGATGGGAGGAGAGTAGGTGGAGATGGGCGGTAGGGACTTCAGTTTGGGGTGATTAAGGCCTGAATTTAGGAAGTTTGAAAGATTTCTAAGGACGTGCCATTAGGACTTTGTAACATTCTGGATGTGAGAGTTGAGAGCTAGAGGACTTGAGGATGACTTCAAGAATCCCAGCTTGGGAGACCCGGAAAAAGTGCCATCTCTGATGCAGAGTTGCAGAGTTTTGAGGGAGATAGAGTGAGGAATGGAGTCTCTGGTGATGCAGGTAGTTAATGTGCTCAGCAGCTAACCAAAAGGTTGGAGGTTTGAGTCCACCCAGAGGCACCTTGGAAGAAAGGCCTGGCAGTTTACTTTTGAAAAATTAACCTATGAAAACTGTGGAGCACAGCTCTACTTTTACACGCAGGGAGTCGCCATGAGTTGGAGTCAACTCAGTGGCAACTGGTTACTTGTTAGAAGGAGGAATATAAAAGCCATGGTGGACGTCTGTCCAAGGCTTCTCTCTGGTGGCCTGAGAACCTTTGTGATTTTCTTGATCTTTGGTGCTTCAGTCAACTTAATTTTAAGACAAAAGAAGTTAAATTGCATTTGCCTGCCTTTTAGATTTTTTAAAAAGTTGATGAATACTAAAGTTTCTCCTGGCCTCAGGCAGTTCTGTAAGGAAGAGAATGGTTTAGGTAAGCTGTTAATACTTTTGCCAGTCTTCCTGCATTTTTGAGCAATTTTCTTTTATTTAAGGGAAACCCAAGAAACAATGTTTTGTTACTGAGGAAGTGAGAGACATTTAACACTTGCCCCCATCTCCACCAAATGAGTTCAGTCTGTTCACACAGTTTTATTCATAGTTGTCCAGTCCCAACGAGATTCCCCAAGATTGAGCTTTAATTTAAAGGGAAACAGACCTGTGGGAGCAAAGACAGCCTGGAACTGGGTACCCCTCCCAGTTCAGCTCTTTGAACCTGTGTTAAATTTGGTAATTTACAAGTGAACTAGTAGTATTCTGGGTATTTAATTCCTCTTGGAAGATTTAAGTTTTGGATAGTTTCTGTTAAGACACTCCATCTGGTATACCTCAACCTAGCATAGAACTGAACTTTAATAATTCTGCTTCAGAATCTGTTTCTGCGATGAGGTACTGAGTAACGTAGTACTGAAGTGGTAGATGGTGAAGTGACTTCCTGTGTTGTTTCATTCATGCCTGAAGGTTGTGAAGTTATGTAAGTTGTTTACAGATAAAATGCTAGTGAAGAAAAGTTCATTTGCCACTGCTAGAAGGTACAGACCCCAAGAATTCAGTGTGATGACTATCTTTGGTCTTTTCTTGCAGCTGTCTTGTGTTTACAGAAGCAAATTATCTCATGTATATCTAGGGTTAAATGTCACAGTCTCATGGGTAATATGAGGTAACAAAGTTTCTACTTTGTACTTTGTTAAAAGAAAGTGAGTAGATGATTACATGAGGTTGAATTGGTGAACAGCCTTGTTAATGATTAATTAAAAACACACAGAAGTACTGTTCTTGAAAGTGCTTGTACATAGCGGACCCTTGGGGTGTAAATATTCAAGAGATATCCTCTTACCACTCCTAAAAGTATATATTTACTCTTAAACTTAAAATATATTTGAACAGAATTCAAAGCTTAGAGTTCTTATACTGTTTACATTCACATTAATTTACACAGGACATAATTACTCTTAGGTCTCTGATAGCAGTACTATTGAATTTCATACATTGTCACTCTGGTTTCTTCCTGCAACTTACAGAAATACTAGCAAAACAACTGTCATTTCAAGAGTTAATCATTTGTATCAACTTTGTTATAAAATTTCTTAGTGATTTGCAGTTGCAAAATGTTGGTGTGACCCATATTACCTGATTACCAAAGGTTTGATATGTGTTGAATAGATGTATTTCAATATCCTCAGTGGCTCTTTTCTGTGGTAAAAGTCCATTTAATAGATTGTGACGGGTGGTTTTTTTTTTTGTATTTTTGTTTTGTCTTGTCTTTTTTTGTTTGTTTTGTTTTAGCTTCTTGGCTTTCCGATGCTACCCCTTGTTTCTCCAGTTTTGCTTTAGGGCACCTGTAGCTCTCACCCTCAGCTGGCATTGGGAACTTATATTTCTTTGTGGCCCTTGTGTGATCTCTTCCTCAGTACCTTGTAATTTCTTGCAGAATTTCAAATTTATGTTAGTAATTTGGGAGATGACCTGGGTCCACAGAGAATCACTTTCCCAAGAGTATCATCTCTCTCCAACTTAAATCTAAGTTCTTTTGGGACAAGTGCCATAGTTTAAATGTAAGTTATTGACTGACAGCATGCTGACCATATGGTGCTTTCTCAATAAGTGCTCCTTGAAGTGAGTTGTCCTGGGTGCATGGTGGACAGCTTTCTTACCTGGAAACGGAATATAGCGAGTATTTGCTAGTTGTTTTCTGAGATGTTGCATATCTACTTCCAGACACTAATTGCCAAGGCATGAGGTCTAAAACTGCCCAGTGCAGTAGGGAGTACAAGCAGTTAACTGTTGATGCTTTCTTGACATTTTTTGGGGATCTTTCTACTGCAGTGATTGAGACTTTGTTGTTTATGAAACCGTTAGTGGTCTGTGACTTCCTGCCTCTTTTGCTTTTTCTAGCTTTGCATTCTCCATTCCATATCTCCAAGAGAATTTCCTTAAGGATAGCCATATTTTCAGAAATATATCTGTTAGGTTGAAGATCTACCTCTGTACTGTCCTTTGGAGAAACCAAACAGTGTCTGTATTTAGCAGTTTAACTTTCCTCTGGTTTCCATCTGTTTACTTAATGCAACTGTCTTTCCCTAATGTGAATGCTAGTGTGTTTCTATTTCTCTTCCTAACTCGGCCTTTCCCTTCATAGATGACTGTGCATAGCTAGAGCCTGCCTCACTCTGCATCTACACTGTGCCAGGTATGTTGTTGTTGTTGGGCGCCATCCAGTTGGTTCCGACACATAGTGACCCTGGGTATGACAGAACAAAACATTGCCTGGTCCTGCACCATCCTCACAATTATTGTTATGCTTGAGCCCATCGTTGCAGCTACTGTGTCAATCCGTCTCTTTGAGGGTCTTCCTCTTTTTCGCTGACCCTTTACTTTACTAAGCATGTCCTTCTCCAGGGATTGGTCCCTCCTGATATGTCCAGGTATGTAAGTGCTTAATAAAAAGCCAAAATCAAACCCAACTTCATGCCCTCAAGACAATTCCGACTCATGACGACCCCGTGTGTTACAGAGTAGAACTGAACTCCATAGGGTTTTCTTGGCTGTAAATCTTTAAAGAGGTAGATTGCCTAGCCTTTCTTCTGAGGTGCTGCTAGGTGGGTTCGAACCTCTAACCTTTTAGTTAGTAGTCAAGCGCAAACAGTTTGTAGCTCCCAGGGACCTTAAGTACTTAATAATGCTTGTTTAATACTTGCATGAATGAATATTTTAGGAGGTTTAACTTTTTTTTTTTCTTAATTGTACTTTAATGGAGGTTTACAGAACAAACTCACTTCTCATTAAACAGTTAATACATATATTGTTGTATACCATTGGTTAACAACCCCATGACATGTCAGTACTCTCCCTTCTCCACCTTCAGTTCCCCATTACCAGCTTTCCTGTCCCCTCCTGCCTTCTAGTCCTTGCCCCTAGACTGGTGTGCCGCTTTAGTCTTGTTTTGTTTTATGGGCCTGTCTAATCTTTGGCTAAAAGGTGAACCTCTGGAGTGACTTCATTACTGAGCTAAAAGGGTATCTGGGGTCATACTCTCAGGATTTCTGCAGTCTCTGTCAGGCCAGTAAGTCTAGTCTTATTGTGAGTTAGAATTTTGTTCTACATTTTTCTCCAGCTCTGTCCGGGACCCTCTATTGTGATCCCTGTCAGAGCAGTACAGTGGTGGTAGCCGGGCACCATCTAGTTGTACTGGACTCAGTCTGGTGGAGGCCATGGTAGTTGTGGTCTATTAGTCCTTTGTTCTAATCTTTCCTTTGCGTCTTTAGTTTTCTTAATTTTTGCTTGTTAAGAGGTTTAACTTTTAACTAACAGTATTTTATTTAATTTTAACAAGTTTGGGAGAGGATCAGTGTAGAGTTAAAATTGGGATGGAATGTTGGGAATTTTTAGTGGCAACAGTTTGTGACCGACGTTGAATAAAGATTGGTTTTTGTTTTTTAAATATTTTATTGTGTTTTTAGTGGAAAGTTTGCACAGGAAATTAGGTTCTCATTTAACAATTTCTATACATATTGTTCAAGGAGCCCTGGTTGCACAGTGGTTAAAGCAGTCGACTGCAAACCGAAAAGTCGGCGGTTTGAAACTACTCTCTTCAGGAGAAGGATGTGGCAGTCTGCTTCCATAGAGATTTACAGCCTTGGAAACCCTATGGGGTCGCTAAGAGTTGGAATCAGCTCGACGGCAGTAGTTTGGTTTGGTTATACATATTATTCAGTAACATTGGTTACATTCTTCACAATATATCAGCATTCTCATTATTTCCATTTTGGTTGTTCTGTTTCTGTTAATCTAGCTTCCCTGCCCCCCGCCCCCGCCTTCTCATCTTTGGTCTAGGGTAAATGTTAACCATTTGGTTTCATCTAGATGATTATTTTGAGGAGCACAGGACTCACAGGTGACATTATTTTATAGGCCAATCTGTCATTTGGCTGAAAGGTGACTTCTGGGAGGGTTTGAGTTCCAAGTTTAAAGATTATCTCAGGACGCTAGTCTAGGAGTTTCGTCTAGTGAATAGAGATTGATTTTTATACTATTTTACAACCGTGTTTCTCGTGCAAAAAAATTTACTTATTCTGTCCAGAATGTGAACAGTTGTTGTGTTCTCACAAAGGCAATTTTATTGCAATGTTCTTAGGAACAGTGTATACAGCCTTCTGTAATTGTATAGGGGAGAGATCTAGAGATCCAGGGAACATCAAGATACTAATAATTCAGCCTGTCTTCTTTGAAACATATTTGAACTCTTTTTTTCTAATCCAGCAACCCCTCAAAACTGTCAACACAAAATTGCAAAATAGGAAAGAGATCAAAATCAGTTTCTGAGTTACAGTTTTCAAGGAAGAGGATGCTAGGGAAAAAGTATTTCTAAATGTGTAGTTAAATATAGACCCTTTTTAGGTTCCTCTTGTACTTTTAATGACCTACCTACCTTGAACATTTTTTTTAAAAGTTTAGTTCTTACAGAAACACTGAACCTATGCCACACAAAAGTCAACTGGAGGCGGTAAGAGACTAGATGATTTATTGACACTCGTGGCTTCCTTTCCGTGGCTCCTTCTTCTTCGTACACAGCTCTGTGTTTATGTCCAGAATGGACTGACAGTATTTTAAATTCCAAATATGCTGTGGAGCAGATAAAGGACACAGTAAAGGAAGATTGTTACTATATTCATGAAACGGGGCCCTTCTGCAGATAAAAAGAAGTAAAATATGAAATGCGTCTTTGTCATCGTTGTGTAGGATTGAAAACTAACTTGATTTAGACTGTTAAATCAAATCATGGCATGATTCTCACAATCCTAATCTTTGTAATCCTGTCTGTTAATTTTGTTAATGAAGCCCACTTGTTTCCTCTGATGTTCCTAAAACAAATGTATAAGGGCAGAGGATCAGCTATATCATAACAGATTTGGAGTACCTTTCAATGCTGAATGACCTAATCAGTTATTAATCTTTTCTGTGCAGAATGTTTTTTTTTCCTTCATCAGCTGTCTGAAATATTTGGAAAATTATATCTTGTGGGAGTTGCCATTCATCAGGAAGTGATTGCTCATAAATGTAAACCAGACCACATGTAGCAGTAAATGTTGTTTATCACTATGGAAACCAAAAATCACAAATGGGATAGTCTTAAGTATTATTAAGCATGCCGCTTCTTAGGGGGATAAGTCATATCCAGATTTGGTTCACACGAATATTTATGGAGCACTTACAGTGAAACAGCCCATGAGTACTTTGTTTAATGACTAATTGTCTTCTACGTAAAACTGAAAAGATTACTATAAAAATGACGTGAAGGTGACATCTGACCTCCTCTAACTTCACAAGGAGGGGAGGAGGATCAAGATCAACAGCCCAAGGCTGCTTCCTGTGAGGCAGAGGTCAGACTTGCCACCTGTCTCCACCATCTCTTCCAATTCTGACACCAACCATCCCTCCCATGGCACTCTCTATTTCTGTGCTGGGTTCGATAATAACATTGCAGTGGCCACACAGAACTCACAGACCATACTCAGGATTATGGGCTTTATTAGGGAAGTAACAGGTTGCAATTCAGGTTCAGAAACGCTCAGGATACAGTTCTTCCACCAGGACAGCCTCTTCCCAGCCTTTCCCAGGCGTGTCTCTCTCTGGCCTCTCCGCCTCTGCCCTGCTCAGGCAAGTATTACAAAGCTCTTCTAGCTCTGCTTATAAGTGCCCAGAGGCACCCCCACTCCTCCTGTAATCTACTGCTGTAGCTCCAAGTGCCCAGAGGCACCCTACTCCACCAGGAAACCTCCTGCCCTAAGTCGCTCAGCTTTCTCCATCTGTGGGCTGGGAAGCCCACCACACTGTCTCTTACTAGTCTCCTAGTTCTGCTGCTGTTTCTCTGCCACCCCTTCTCACTGTCTTCAGTATTACAGTGCTCTCTCTCTGTCTGTCTCCTGGTTCCAGGAGCTTCTCAGCACAGGGATCCCGGGTCCAAAGGATGTGTTTCGCTCCTGGCTCTTCTTCCTTGGTGTTGGTGAGATCTTCTCTTTCCCCTCTCTGGGATTGCTCATTTTAAGCCTAGCAGGATGGCAAAACTGACCAATCCTCTTGGTGGGCCACAAGTACGTTATTTGCGCAGTTCCACCCAATCACTTGTGTGGGAGTTACAAGATCATGATGAGAAAGGCCACACAGTAGGAGGAAAGTCTGGAACCTTTTCTCTCTTTTTGAATCCTTTATATGGATTATAAAGGAGCTCTGGAGACACAAATGGTTAAGCACTCAGCTGCTAACTGAAAGATTGGCGATTTGAACCCACCCGTTGGCTCTGCAGAAGAAAGACCTGGCAACCTGCTCCCATGAAGATTTACAGCCAAGAAAACCGTACGGGTCGAAATCGATTTCGGCCACACCTAACAACAACATACAGATTATCAAGCTCGTAAGTGTAGAGCCCTGGATTGGGAGGCAGGAGACTTGGGTTTTAGCTCAGACTCTGCCAGGAACTACCTTGTGTGGCTTTGGACTTGGAACTTCTTTGGGCCTCAGTTTTCCCGTGTGTGATGAGATGGGTTGGACTAGCTGATCTTTAAGCTCTTAAGTTTCTGTGAATATGTTTTCCCTTAGAAGTAAGAAACTGTGTTTTCTTTATTGAGAGAGTTGCTATACTTGATTGTGTCTCATTATATCAGGAGTAATGAGGACTACTGTTATACTTCAGTATACTGTATCACCTTAAAAAAAAAATCTGTTCTTAGTGATGATTGTTCTTAGTGATGATTGGCGCCACATGTTGCCATTTGTCTATCGATCCTGCTGTCTGCTCCACTCAGCATGACATACTATGTCGGTGTCATCTGGCAGGATGAAGTATACAGATAAAATGAATTGTAGGTGTTTAATTTGACTTGTAGCCAGAAGGTAGCATTTAAAGGGTATAATTGCTATTCATAGATGAAAGTACAAATAATGCCTTAAGCAATAGTCATAAGATGTTAAGAGGTTGGTAGGAGAGGCTAGATGAATTGGTTGGTAAGCATGTTTATTCCTGTATCCATTTAATTCTTAGTTCTATTATTCTATAGTAGAAATATCCCATAAGTGAAATTTGAATGACTGGGCCCTAATGATTCAGCAGAGCTTGTGAGAGGGGAAAGGTGTTCGTATTTCCAGCTCTGTTGTTGATCTGCATGTGTGTGGACAAGGCAACCTCTCTGGGCCTTTTCTCTTATTTTGTGAGGGAAATGTCTGTCCCATCCTTACTCCTCAAGAATATTATGAGGATAGGTAACATACCTAAATGAAGTTAGATACCAGGGTTATTTTCTATAAGTAGCCTGTTAGAATCGTTTGAACTTGGTATGAAATACAAGTGCCCTTTTGACGTTTAGATGTTGGTGTTGCTTTTTGTCTAATATGGAGGAATTTAGTTTGAAAATTCTTGACTCAAGCCATGGTATTTTCCATCGCCTCATATGCATGCAAAAGCTGGACAATAAGGAAGACTGAGGAAGAATTGACGCCTTTGAATTGTGGTGTATACGAAGAATATTGAATATACCATGGACTGCCAGAAGAACAAACAAATCTGTCTTGGAAGAAGTACAGCCAGAATGCTCCTTAGAAGTGAGGATGGCAAGACTGTCTCACTTATATTGGGCTTGTTATCAAGACGGACCAATCCCTGGAGAAGGTCATTATGCTTGGAAAATAGAGGATCAATGAAAAAAGAGGAAGATCCTCAACGAGATGGACTGACACAGTGAATGCAGCAGTGGGCTCAGACATAGCGACAATTGTGAGGATGGTGCAGGACTGGGCAGCATTTCATTCTATTGTACATCATAAGGTGGCTATGAGTCAGAATCAACCCGTTGACACCTAACAACAACAGTTTTAAAATATGCACATGATTAAAAGTAATAGAATCTAATAAAACATTTGATTACACAACCTTTACTAAGTATTGTAATATATTAAGTGTCCATTAAATGTCCATTAAGCATTCATTTATTCATTTTATAAATAGTTATTAATCATTTGGTATATCTTAGTGGGTAGATACTGATAATAAGCATACATTCTATGGATACCTATTAAATGTCCTGTAATAAATGCTAATAAGAAAAATAAAGCATGATAAGGAGAACAATGGGAAAAGAGGGTGTTAGGTGGCCAAGGAAGGCCTTTCTGATGAGGTGACACTTAAACAGAGACGTTTGAAGAAAATGAGGGTGCAAGTCATGTGGGATAACAGAAGAAGCATCCGGCCAGAGGAAACAATAAGTGCAGATGTCTTATGGCTGCTGTGTTGTTGAGGAAGGCCTGTGTGTCTTAGTGGAGTGAGTGATGGGGACAGAAGGGAAGAGGTGAGTTCAGAGAAGGAGGGGGTCAGAGGGTGGGCATATTTTGTAGGGCTTTAAGTAAAAAGGGGAGCCGTTCAATGGGTTAAAAGAAGGTATTAGCATTACCCCACACAGGCAGTTATTCCTTTCTCTGTGTCTGTACAGCACGTCGTTCCTTTCCCTTCTTCCTTTCCTACCCTTTTTTTCTTTTATGGCATATACCACAATATTTTAATTTCCATCTCCTTTAAAGTTCTGTTTATTTCTGTATTGTTAGTATCAACACTGTGCCTGGCACATAGGAAGGAGGTGCTTATTAAATGTCAAATGATATTATTTGTTTATAAACCCTTATATAGCACTTACTCTGCCAGCAGTGTTCTAAGTGCTTTGCAAATATTAATTCATTAGATTTTCCCAAGCATCCTTTTATGCCATTTCATTTTATGAGGAAACTGAGGTGCTAAGAACTTGTGCAACATCACAGCTAATAATGAATGAATGAATTTTTAAAGCTAGAGAAAAAGAATGCAAAGAAAGAAGGGTTCTTGAGTATTCTTTGTGCTGCCTCTGGGCTCCAGTAACACCAGGCTCCACATGCTGGGAGTATGGGGGGCAGTGGGGGAGATCATGTCAGTTCCTGAGGGCCTTTTGAAAAGCCTTTTTTATTTCTGCCCTGCCTTCCAGTCCAGGCAGACATCACTCCCTGAGGCTTCCTTCTACCCAGAGGTCTTTCCTGCTGGACCCACTTGAGGCTTCAGTTGTACCCTCATCTATCCTTTGTCACTTGAACTTTGCTGAGGCTGCTGGGGCTAAGCAAGAACTGTCTCTCTGTGGTTTGGGGATTACAACCACTAGAGGTGAACTTACCACCTACCTCCCCGTCCCTTCTCCCACCTAGTCTTTAAAAGGCTGGGAGTGTTTTGCATACTGTGGTCCATGGACCACCAGGATTAGCATCACCAGGAGGGTCATTTAACATGCAGATTGCTGGGCTCCACCTCAGACCCACTAAATCATTTTTGGGAATAGTGTCCAAAAATCTGTATTTTAAGCTTCATAAGAACTACTGGGTTAGAGGATGTACAGTTGCGCTTGTAAAGGGAAAGAGATTAAGAAAGAAAAAAAAGACAGGGGAGTTCCATGAGACACGTTTCTCTCAGGGAGCACAGCGAGATGCTGCAGTTCTACTGCAATTCTTTTCTCTGTTGATTGGGGAAAAGATTACAGAGGAATGGGAGATCAAAAATTAAGGGAAAATCCAAGTGAAAAATCCAGAGCCATCTAGAATGGGGGTCAGCAAACTACAGGCTGCGGGACAGTTGTCTGTTTTTGTAAATAAATTTTTTTTTAGAACACAGCTATGTTCATTTGTTTCTGTGTTGTTTACAGTTGCTTTTGAACTACGATGGTGGAGTTGAAGAATTGCAGCCAAGACTGTATGGCCCACAAAGCCTAAAATATTTCCTATCTGCCCCTTTCCAGGGAAGTTTGTCAGACAACAGTGATTGAATAGAATTTTCTTATAAAGATGGAAATGTTTCTGTCTACTGTCTCCAGTATGCTAGCCACTGGCCACATATGGCAATTGGGCATTTGAAGTGTGCATAATATGACTGAATAAATGAATTTTTCATAGTACTTACTTTTAATTAATTATATTTAAATAGCCACATTTGGCTTGTTGCTACCATTTTGGATAGCACAGAAATAGAGCAATGGTTTCAGGTTGGGGTTGGCTGTACGGTGTCAGGTAAATGTAGGCAAGTGTCTACTTCAGGCTGCTGGGAACAGGGAGACGAGGGAAAGGAACATCATCCAGAAAGGATGCGTTTTAAAAGAGCTTTAAAAACAATTTTCATTTTATCTAGTGTAGTTAAGAGTTACCCATGTTAGGAACCAGCGCTGGCACAGATCAGCTTTGTGACCTTGATCAAGTTGCTTAGTCTCCGTTTTAGTTTCCTCTTCTGTAAAATAAGAATAGTAACAGTACCTACCTTATAAGATTGTTACGAGGTTTAAGTATAAGTGCTTAAATAGTGCCTTGCACATAGTAAACAATTTTATAAGCATTTGCTTTTCTTACTGTCATTATGATTATTTTATACTTTTTTTATTTCTTGGTAGCCTAATCTAGGAATGTAATCCTTACATATTTACCTTTTTTAAAAATTTTTTTCTAGAGTGGGGGTAGGGAGTGGATTGTAACTTCCAGGGTAATTTGTACATTATCCGGGCTAATGTAAGCTCTTCCTAATTTGGAGACCAGCTGTGCTTAGAATTTTTCCACATGGTCCCGTTACAATTAGCCCAGTTGGGTCTAGCATGGGACATATGCAGTATTGTCTGGGTTTTGTTGATGGTCACTGTAAACATTGATAGACGGTCAGATTATTTTGCAGAAACTCTTCTTCACAAATAAACTGGGCATGTTTAATGAGAAGCAGGACATTTCTTAGTATGCGTACTTGTTTCTAAGCAGAAGAAACAATAGTAATATTAGAAAGGAAGTGTGTTTCTATTTTATCTTGAGACAGGTCAGAATCTCCTAACGTGTAGGCTTCATGTCTTCCCTTTTGTAGAGCCATGAGCAGGGCAGGCAGGCACATTGGGAGGTGGGAGTTGCAGTTGTTCGTATAAATGATAACAATGATAGAAATCAAAAAATAAAAATCAGAATCATAACACTGTGGATTTTTTAAATTGAGTGATTGTTAACTTTCTCACCTTCAGTATCACCTACTAGGAATCCGGTACTGTATACTTGCTGTGGCTAAACAATATCATTTTTAAAGACTGCCCAGAAGCCAATGAATGCAGCCTCTTGAAAACCTACCTTTGGATTTTCTGAGGCAGTAGTGATGTAACAATACTTTTTAGTCCTTAGATCTGTTCTCCAAGGCTGGAACAACAGTGTTCAGCAAATACTATGTGCTCCACAGTAACTCTCCAAGGCTGCCTCTTTGATCTGTAGAACCATGTTGCAACACTCCTTGATAAGCAAGTAATATATGAAGAAAGCCTTGCCCAGATGGCAGGGGCTGTTCATTATGCAAGTAGTGATTCCATCCTTTAGCTCATGGTGTTCTGTTTGTTTCCTATTTTCTAATTCTGGTTTGTGTTTGAATGTATCTGAAATGCATTGAACCTGCTGAGAGTTTTCATGGGCTCAATTTACATGGAGTAGAAAGAATGAGAAAATGGTCAACTGTTAATGTCCTCTAGCTGGAAACTAAGTACAGCCTGGAACAGTCATCTTAAGGAGGAGGATATGGAAGTATCGAAGTCTCTGTTGTGATGTGGCCCGTGAGGGGTTAGGTTGTCCAGTAAGCACAGCTATCTGGCTAGAGCCTTTATTTTTACAGGCACCTCCCTGCTTGGTATCTCACCACTGCATTTGCCTGCTAGCCTTTATCTATTGTCTTTCTAACACACTTTATCTACAGCCCACTGAAACCCATGTGTATTGCTTCAGCTGAGGCAGAGTAAACAATAAAATCTTTTCTCCTATAAATCCAATATTCTTTCTCCCATTTTGTTTGAACTTGTAGAGAAGAGGGTGCAGTTTGCGTTTAGAAGACTATGGTTCTAATTATAAATTTCCTTGGGGTAGAAACCTTATTAATATAAATTACAGGGCTAGAATTAATGTGTAGAAGTTATGAGAAGACTGATTTAAGCTCAGTATAAGGAAACATTTGGTAAGAACTAAAGCTGGCCTGGCCAGAAGTCTACTTAACTATTAACAGACCTTTGACGTGCCCAAGCAGACACTTCTATTAAAACCAAAAAACCAAACCCATTGCCATCGAGTTGATTCTGACTCATAGCAACGATTCTGTTAGGGACGATGAAATGGATAGGAAGCTGAATGAGATGGTCTTGAATGCAGTGATATTGTATGCTTCTAAAACAGTATAACAAAAATAAAAATTTTTATGTTAACTTTGTGATATAAACATCTGTAATATTATGTACAAGAAACTTTCTTTTTTCCTAAATCATAGGTGAGTGAGACTAACTTATCAAATGTGGCACTTCAGTAGATATATTTGATCTAGTGGTATGTGTTATATAATCATATCTTCCCTGCATTTCATTTTAAAATTGATTTACGAATTGTTATATACATGAGTGAATTCCACAGTTATTTATTTGGGACCTACTAAATACCCATCATACTATGTTAGCCTCATCGGAGAATAAAAATATAAATGAAGTACTGCTTTTGCATTGTAATTGGGGAAACAGACAAGTGCATATTAACCAAAATCTAAATGAAACTACGGAAAATACTAAAATCAGATTGCAAAAAACGTGCTCCACTGCTAATCAAAAGGTTGGAGGCTTGAGTCTACCCTGAGGTGCCTTGGAAGAAAGGCCTGGCTATCTCAAAAAAAAAAAAATTGTTGAAAGCCTTATGGAGAACAGTTCTAATCTAACACACATGGGGTCACCATGGTCGAAATTGACTTGACAGCAACTGGTATGTATGTGTGTGTATATATGTTTTAGGATTAACAAATTATTAGCCTGAATAACAGAGTGAATTGGAAAGCTAAAAGTTTTCAGAAATGTTTAAAGATAAGTAGAACTTTCTGATTGAATGTGTGTGTGAGAGAAAGGGCAAAGCCAGGGATAATGCTCAGGCTTTAGCTTGGGTTGATTAGATAAGTATGGATTCCAGACAACTTTTCACATGGCTAGGCAGGTAAGAGTATCAGAAAATAAGGAATGGGAAAGGACTATGGTGAGCTGGCAGGCACGTGATCCTTCTGAAGGGAGGCATCTCAGCTCTAGTCATTGTTACCATGGGGTATGTGGATCATGGGCTACTAGATCTCCCTTTTTAAAAATAGAAGTCAGGATTTTAATGTGCAGTCTCCCAGTTTATAAATGCAGTAACTCCACTCCTTTTTTTTCTTTTTTAAACTAAACACAATGACAAGTTGTATTTAGACTCCTTATCACCACTTTTCCATCTCTGAGGTAGATCAGTGATGCCACTAACCATAAGGGACTATAAGAAGACAGAAAGAGTTAACAGCGAGTTAATTGGTTGGTTGTCATGTTGAGTTTGAGATGCCTACTAGAAATCCAGATAGAAATGCGCAGCAGCTGAATGAATAGATAATTCTGAAGTAGTACATAAGATACTTCTATAGAAATAGAGAATATATCCATACTAAGTGCACAGTAAAAAGGTGCTATTGTTATGATGTCAACAATGAAAAGTTTTGTTTGGGAAATACAGATGTGCTATTCACGGGTTCATATATATAAGTATATAAATTATGAATAAATAAACTGAAAATGGATAAGGTCATTGGAGGAGAGAGAATATACAGTGTAAAGAAGAATGAGTAGAATGGAATCCTGTGGTACATCAATGTTTAAGATGCCAAAAGAAAAGAATTGACAAGGAGCAGACAGTGAGGTAGAGGGGTTGGGGGCCTGGAGTCATGGGCACCAGGAAGCAGATACCAATAGTGTCTCATATCTGAAAGGTTGGCAGAGATAAAGACCTAAAGATGTCCTTTAGCTATGGCTACCAGGAGGGTATTTGGGTTCTTAGGGCAAAAGACAAATTAGAGTGTGTTGGGATGTGATTGTGATATAAGGAAATAGAAGCAATGGATATAGACAAATCTTTTGATAAATTCAGATGGGCCAGGAAGGAGAGAGAAAATGGCAACTAGAGAGAGCATGGCGTCAAGAGAGGGTTATATTTTTTAGGAGGGCAAAGGCTTTAGGGAGTAGGTTTATAAAGAGAAAGGAAGGAGAAGCAAAATATTAGGAGTGAAGAGAAGATACAGAAAGAGTCTCTGCCCAAGGTGGTGAGGCAATAATTGTGGTGCCATCAGAGGTGAGAGGGAAGGGAGGGTATTCAGTTCTTGAGGACATTCCCACCTGCCAGGTAAGATTTATATCATGAAATTGCATCTGTGCCTCACCTGATTCAAGAAAACATCTGAAGCCATGTGAGTACTGTGAGGTGGAGGTAGGCCAGATACTGAGCTGTGATGTACAAGCCACAGACACAGAGCAGCTGTGAGAACGGGCTCCTGAGAGGTGAGGAAGGGCTGACCAGCATGGTGCTGTGTGTGTGCCATCTCCCAGAGCCCCGGCTCTTGCTGTTAGGCATGAATTCTTTGTGGTTTCTATTCTGTTAACCTTGAACAGTTTCACTGAACTTTATTTTTAGCTTCTGCCTTTCATTTCAAATTGATTGCTGAGTGAAGTGATCATTGGCCCAATGACCCTTGGCCCAGAGCAGCAAGGCCACACTGAAGGTATCCCTGGCCATGAATTAAGAGATGGAGTTGGGCCTTGTAACTTTAAACATTTCTATGAACTGTTCATACATGTCCTTGCCTAGGTGGTAAGATAATGCCTTGGGAAGGGTTGGGAGTCCTAAGCCCCAGCCCACATAGCTTTTCCACAAGCTCTAAGAGAGAAGACTAGAAGCCTTGACAGTTAGTTTGTTGAGACATGTTCCTTAAGAGCAGTGACTGATTATGTAGCAGATGATTGTTATGTTCCATTATGCACCAGGCCCTGTGCTGGGCCCTGGGGACACCAAGGTGAACAAGGCAGACATATCCCTGCTGTCTTGGGGTTTATTTCTCGCTTCCTTGACTGGCTGTTGGGATTTTTTTTTTTTTAAATCTTTCTCTTTTTATTTATTTATTCTACTTTAGGTGAAGGTTTACAGAACAAATGTTTTCTCATTAAACAGTCAGTACACATATTGTTTTATGACATTGGTTAACAACCCCACGACATGTCATTATGCTCCCTTCTCAGCCTTGGAGGACCCTTTTTTTTTTTGGTGAAAATATACGTAGCCAAAGATAAACACCATTTCAAAAATTTCTACATGCACAGTTCAGTGACATCAACTACGCTCTTCCAATTGTGCTACTATTCTCACTTTAGATGAAGGTTTACAAACAAAATCGTTTCTCATTAAAGTTAGTACACATATTGCCCTATGACAATAGTTAAGAACCCCACTACATGTCAACACTGACTTTATTCAACCTTGGGTTCCCTATCACCAGCTTTCTTGTCCCCTTCTGCCTTCTAGTCCTTGTCCCTGGACTGCTGTGCCTCATTAGTCCCATTTTGTTTTATGGAGCTCTCCAATCCCCGATTGAACAGTGAACCTCGGGAGTGACTTCACCACTGAGCTAAAAGAGTGTCCGGGCACCATACTCTTGGGGTTTCTCCAGTCTCTGTCAGGGCAGTAAATATGATCTATTTTTTGTGTTAAAATTTTGTTCTACATCCTTCTCCAGCTCTGCCCAGGACCCTCTGTTGTGATCCTGGTCAGAGCAGTCTATGGTGGTAGCTGGGCACCATCTACCAGTACTGGACTCAGTCTGGTGGAGGCCTTGGTAGCTGTGGTCCATTAGTCCTTTGGACTAATCTTCTCCTTGTATCCTGTTCTCTTCATTCTCCCTTGCTCCTGAAGGGGTTAGACCAGTGGAGTATCTTAGATGGCTGCTCACAGGCTTTTAAGACGCCAGATGCTACTTACCAAGGTAGAATGTAGAACAGTGTCTTTATAAACTGTGTTATGCCAGTTGAGCTAGATGTTCTTCGAGACCATGGTCCCCACAGCCCTCCGCCCAGCAATTCAGACCCTCAGGGAGTTTGGATGTGTCTATGGAGCTTCCATGACCTTTTCTTGTACAAGTTATGCTGGCTTCCCCAGTACTGTGTACTGTCTTACCCTTCACCAAAGTTACCATTTATCTATTGTCTATTTAGTATTTCCCCCCACCCCTCCCATCCCTCATAACCAACAAATATTGTTACTTTGTGTGTGTAAACTTTTTAATGAGTTTTTACAATAGAGGTCTCATACAATATCTGTCCTTTTGTGACTGGCTTATTTCACTCAGCATAAGGTCCTCCAGTTTCATCCATGTTATGAAATGTGTTCATCATTGTTCTTTATCGTTGCATAATACTCCATTGTGGGTATGTACCATAGTTTGTTTATCTGTTCATCTATTGATGGACATCTAGGTTGTTTCCATCTTTTTGCAATTGTGAACAGTGCTGCCATGAACATGCATATGCAACTGTTGGGAATTTTTAAAAATCAGTTTATGTCAGTCCACCCAAGAATAAACAGATAAGTTACGAATATATTTATGTTTATTCTATAATTGAGATACTTGAGAGTTCTGTGGGTCCACAGATGGTAGTAAGTGCTGTGGTAAATACTGAAGAAAAAGGCTCATTTCTCTGTCTTCAGAGAGTTTATGGTCTATTATACTACCTCTTTTTGTTGCTGTTGTAGTTTAAATCAAGTTTACATTTCAAGCTAGTCTCCTATACAAAAATTTATATATACTTTGTTATGTGACCCTAATTGCTCTCTCCATACTGTGAAAGCATACTCCTCCTTTCCATCCCTGATTCCCCATGTCCATTCAACCAGCTCCTAACTCTCTGTCTTCCCATCTCACCTCCAGACAGAAGCTGCCCGTTTAGTCTCTTCTATCTACTTGAGCTAAGATGCACACTCCTCATGAGTATCACTTTATGTGTCACAGTCCAGTCCAATCCCTGTTTGAAGAGTTGCCCTCGGAAGTTGTTTTAGTTCTGGGCTGATAGAGAATCCAGGGACCATGCTTTCCTGGGATCCT
>NW_004443994.1:4598705-4601910 GCF_000243295.1 Trichechus manatus latirostris
TTTTGTGTTTGCTGAGTCTTCACATTTTTCTAGTTTTTTATTTTGACTTGTAGGATTGTTAGTTTCCTTTGTGGTTACCTTAATATTTACCCCTATTCTTCTAAGTTTATACCAGTCTTTTATTTCTTTATATCACCCTGACTTCCTCTCCATATGAAAAATCTATGTCTGCCTTTTTTAAGTCGCTCTTTTTTGTTTTAACCTTGTCATCTTTTACATATTGATGTCTGTTTCCCTGTTTTCAGTGTTTTAGCTTTGATTTACTTTTGTGACTTCCCTGTCTGGGTTGATATCTGGTTGCTCTGTTCTGTGTTCTAGTCTTGGGTTGTTATCTAATGTTACTGATTTTCTCACCGGAGGACTCTCTTCAGTATTTCTTGTAATTTTGGTTTGGTTTTTGCAGATTCCTAAACTTCTGTTTATCTGGAAATGCCTTAATTTCACCATCATGTTTAAGAGACAGTTTTGCTGGATATGTAATTCTTTGCTGGGAGTTTTTTTCCTTCCAGGCTTGATATTTGTCATCCCATTGCCTTCTTGCCTGCGTGCATGGTTTCTGCTTAGTATTTTGAGCTTATTCTTATTGACTCTCCTTTGTAGATGACTTTTTGTTTATTCCCTGGCTACTCTTAAAATTCTCTCTTTATCTTTGGTTTTGGCAAGTTTGATTATAATATGTCTTGGTGAGTTTCTTTTGGGATCTACCTTATGTGGGGTTTGATGAGCATCTTGGATAGATATCTAGTCATCTTTTATGATATCAGGGAAGTTTTCTGCCAACAAATCTTCAGTAGTTCTCTCTGTATTTTCTGTTATTCCCCCCTGTTCTGGTACTGCAGTCACTCGTACGTTATTCCTCTTGATAGACTCAGCAAACACAAAATCAACACACATAATTCTTAGGGTTTCTTCATTTTTTTAAATCCGTTTATCTGATTTTTCCACGAGTAAGGTGGTGTCAAGTGCTTTATCTTCAATCTCAGTAATTCTGACTTCCGTTACCTCAGTTCTGCTCCAATGACTTTCTGTAGAGTTGTCTGATTCTGAAGTTTTATTGTTAATCTTCTGGATTTCTGATTGCTGTCTTTCTATGGATTCTTGCAGCCTGTCAAATTTGTCTTTATGCTCTTCTCTAATCTTTTTAATTTCCTCTATTGTGTGTTCTGCATTTTGCTTAATTTCCTTCCTATATTAATCTTTTGTACTCTGCCTCTGGTAATTCCAGGAAATTTTCCTCCTCTGGAAAATTTCTAGATTCTTTATTTTGGGAGCTTGGTGAAGCCATCATGGATTGCCTTTTTATGTGATTTGATATTGACTGTTGTCTCTGAGCCATCAATAAGTTATTATATTTATTTATTTTATGTTTGTTTATCGTGTCCTAGCTTCTTATTTTGTTTTGATACACCCAGATAGGCTGCTCGTATGAGCTAGTTTGATTTTTGGCACCTTTGAAGCTCTAATGTCCTGTCACCAGGTGGTTAGATCTGTTACTAGGTATGTGAGCTCAGGAGTCTGCCTACTCCTCCTGTATGGATTCAGCTCAGGTACCCAGGTAGATAGCCACCAAGTGTGTGGTGTAGGCTCTCACTTACAGTCCTAGATAGGCATGGGTGATTGGTGTAGGCACAGGCATCTTGCTGCAGCAGGGGGACACACTGAGCAAGGCAGGGGGCTGACGGCCGCCCTGGAGTGTCCAGGAGGAAGGCATGTCCCTGTTCCCTAGAGTGTGTAGGTAGCTGGGTTTTGCAGCCAGACTATGAGCAGCTAATGCTGTTGGCTGTAAGGACGGGAGGCACCTCTTATTCATGGGCCCCTATCGCAGGTGGGTAGGTGGCATAGGTGGAGCCACCAGTCCTCAGGCCCCTGATGTGGGTAAGTGAAAACCCTGCTTCATGGGCAAAGCAGTGTCAAATGTCAAGAACCTACTTCACAGCTGAAACAGTTGAAGTTAGACTTCCAGTATATACCCTGTTGTACTGTGGTAATGAGGGCCTATGCTGTTGAAATGGGCCCACACAAGTCTCTGCAGGGGTAAAGGCACTCAAACTCCATGGATGCCTTATGCCTGTGCCTAGGCAAAGGAGCTGTGCCTACCCTGGGTACCTGGCTTAGGGAGCCAGAGGTTTATTTTTTCCCGTTTGTTAATGTCTTCCCTGTCCAAGGCAGGGAGAATGGTTCCGGGTGTGTGTCGGATCGTACTTCCGACCCATATTATAGTACCTCTTGAACTACACATCCCAAACCCATCGTCAGGTTTATTCCAACTGTTACAGAGTAGAACTGCACCATAAGTTTTCTTGGCTGTAATTTTTACAGAAGCAGATTGCCAGGTCTTTCTTCCATGTTGCCACTGAGTGGGTTGCGAACCATAATCCTTTAGGTTAGTAGTTGATCACAAACCATTTTTACCATTCAGGGACATACCTCTGAAGCACACCTACCGCTGTTTAAATTTTTCACTATATGATAATGTATTTCCAGCAGAGTACCTGGTGCCGAAGTGTGTAATAAATGTTGGTTGAGTTAATGAATAAATAACTTTGTACTGCAAGACAGAAAGTGGCATCTTGCTATATTAGAGAAGACAGTGTAGAAAATGTGACATTTGAGCCTGGGGAAAGAGGTGGAAGACTAGAGGAGGAGCCCGGAGGCATTCCAAGATTGGAAAAGTCATGAGCTACTTGTTAAGCTCAGGAAACAGCATGGGGCTCTGATTGGTTAGGAGCATAGGGCATTTGGGGCAATGTGGAGAGAGAAGAAAGGATGGGGGCAGCAGATAATGGAGGGGCTTCAACTACAAGCCAAGTGGGTTCAGACTTTATTCGGTAGGCATTGGGACCTTTAAGGGGACATTCCAGGGTGTACTTTCAGAAGCTACCTTTGATAGCAGTGTGATGGGTAGAGTGGAGGGATTGTACAATCAAGAGGATTTTATTTTTTAGAGTCGGGGAGAGACCTGAGCAAGACTGGAGGTTTAGGGGTATGGACCAGAAGGAGGGTTTTCTGATGGAGCACGGTCACTCCTAGATGGTAAGAGGATGAGGCGAGCAGCACACCTTTAGGGGGGCCTGGTCAGTACAGGTGCAGGACACTCAGCAATGACCCCACTGGAGAGTGATGGTCCTGGTGGAGCTTGCCTCGGCCGCCAATTCTGGGCCTTTGAGGCCACTGCTAAAATGGCAAATTATGAGGTTTTGGCTGG
>NW_004443994.1:4602010-4625381 GCF_000243295.1 Trichechus manatus latirostris
GGGGGGAAGGAAAGCCAGAAGAGGCTAATGATAGATCCACAGCACCTCACATGGTGTACAAGTGGTGTAACTGGAATATTGGTGATTGGGCAGAAAATGCAGAACTCGGAGTGTTCATCTCTTGGGGCCTTAATTGCCTCCTTTGTAAAATAATCCCTCAGATCCTGTTCATCATTAGCAATCTGCGAATCTTTCAGTGGAGCCATAAGAGACTAGAAAAACTGGGTGCTCTCTGAAAGCCCAGACAGCTGCCTCTGCCAGCATGCAATTCAGGGAGGACATCCAGGCCCTGCAACATGTGGGTACTTTCATCCTTTCCTTGCTTACTCGTTATTACTAATACTTTGTAGGTACAGTTTATAGGAAAACAAACCAGCTAGTTTAGAGATGTTTCATGGGAACCTTGTTTTCCTTTCTCATCGCTGAAGAAAGTAGGGCATGTCGTTTGAACAGCATCTGGTCACGCTACAGCCCGTACCTAAAATTGTAGATGGGCCTTTCTGCAAGGATTCCTAATGTGTGAACACAGATTCTTCATTTATTCTATATATCTTGGAATAAAGGGAAACCATCTCACAGTGAGCCTTCATATATTCATCGTTAGGGTAGACTATGGATGAGGTAGATTCTGCTGTGCATAAAGGAGCCTTTATATTTCCCAACATTAGTCACCAAAGGAAAACACCCACATAATAATAAAAATAATACCTAACATCTGTTCGACACTTTAGAGCTCCTGAGTGCCATATATATTCACATCCAAATATCAGAAATATGTATGTGATGTTATACTTTAATGAACGCAAAGATAGGTATTGGGTGTAAAGGGAACTGCATTTATTTAGGTAAGGATTTGTGGTGAAGAGCAGCTGCTTCTGTTCTTTCAAGTTGTGATACTGGGGAGGCAATACTGGATAAGAGCCTTGGAGTCAGAAAAGCATGGCTTCAGATCCCACCTCTTTCAGCTCTGTGACCTTCAGCAAACTACTACTTAATGTCTCTAAGTCCCAGTTTCCTCGTGTGTGAACTACAATGCTCATTCCTCTTAGGGTTGGTGTGACAACTTAAAGAAATTAGATTTATAAAAGTTCTCAGACACGTCCTGAACCAGGAACATGCACAGTAACTGATAATAGTAACAGTTACTGTTCTTAGGTGCTGAACTGTTTGAGCTTGGCTTCATCTTTGAACTTTCCTTACCCTTGTCCCTCAGATCCAAACTATCACAAGTCTCACCGGCATTTCTCCTTTTGTGTGACATTACATTTGCTCTTTCTTCCTCAGTCCTGTTAATAGGCCATGCTTGACTTCACCTCCAGCTAAACTGTGGCAGCAACCTCCCAGCCACTCACCTGTCTCTCCCTCTCCCATTCCCCCAGCCCGTACCATATGTGTCATATCATGATGTGATTATACTTTCTAACGCAGATGTTATGAATTTGCACTGTCTTTGTTGCTTGCTAAATAAAACCAAACACACTTTGGATTTCAGTGTCCTCTGAAATCTGGCTAAACCTTACCCTTCTGATTTTATTTCTTATAATGACTCATTATGAATTCTTCATGTCAGTCACACCAGGCATCTTAACTCTTAGACCCACAGTGAATCCTATTTCTGTGCTTTTGCTCATGCTGTTCCTCCTGCCTAAAATGCTACATAGACTGTATTACATACTTGCATGTATGCATGTATTAAGTATTAGTCATGAAACATGGGGGCCTAGAAACACATCTTCCTTCTAAAAAATGAGGAAATACGTATCTTGACACGTATTACTCTGCCTTCCATTTTATTTTTGCCTCTGATAAGCATTTCTAACCGTGTTGGAAAGCATTGTCTTCATAATGGCATCAGTACATCCTAATAACGATAGAGCCAGGGAATTAAACTGCCCAGAGGAAGATGTTTTTGAATTAGGGTATTTGGAAAGTGCAAGAAGGCAATAACTTTTCTATTTATGTGCACTAAGAAATGTTTTTCTAGATCCTTCAGAGAATCCTTATGTGACTACTGCTAGTATTTACTGTCTTTCCTTAACCTTGTTTACATAGATGGACTGAACACATTGTGCTTAGGAGCCTAGCAACAATTGCCTTAGCACCTTCACCCGCTATGCCAGACATTGGTGGAGACCTGGCTTGTGGTCTTCCTGTGTACAGGAAAGAGTGCCTGCTGTCTTTGGCACGTGCCTCAATTCCTCAAGCCGTGACTTACAGCTGCAGGCTGTGGAGGCAGGAGAGTAAGCAGAAAGTCATTTTAAGTCCACTTCCCAGGTTCCTTTACTTTAAAAAAAAATTTTATTGTGTTTTTGGTGAAAGTTTACACAGCACAATTCCTTGAGTTTTGTTGACCAGTTTTCTTAAGGTGTATCCAGATGTTTCTTGGACATATAGACAAATGCCATTTTGCTTGGTCTTCACAAGTTAAATTATTCTGATTGGTTGAGATACCTTACTTTAATGACTTTCGTGTTTACTTCTATCCCTTTATCTCCATGAGGAAAAGAAAGATGAGGGAAAGAGGGAAGGTGTGAGAATCTGTTCCTTAGTCACATATCATCCGTGATGAATTTCATTAATCTTTGAAATTCTCTCTCCCATTTGCTAGAGTATAATGCCACGCCAGTGGCAGTTAATAGCAACTGAAATATCCTAAGATTTCTCTCTTTGCCAATTCACTTAATCTCTGAAGAGTAAGAGATACTGCCTTAAAATAGGGAGGTGCTTTTCTCAAGAGGCCCAGAGTGGGTGATAATTTATAGCTGCCTAAGAGGTAGCAAGGAAACCCTGGTGGCGTAGTGGTTAAGAGCTACGGCTGCTAACCAAAAAGTCGGCAGTTCGAATCCAGGCGCTTGGAAACCATATGGGGCAGTTCTGTTCTGTCCTGTAGGGTCGCTGTGAGTCGGAAGTGACTCGATGGCAATGGGTTTGGTTTTTTGGGTAAGAGTTAGCAAAAGAGCCCCAGTGGTGCAATGGTTAAGCACTGGACTGCTAACCAAAACGTTGGAGGTTCGAACACCAGCAGCTCCACAGGCAATCTGCTCCTGTAAAGCTTACAGCTAGGAAACCCTTTGGGGCAGGTCTACTCTGTCTTAGAGGGTCACTATGAGTCAGAATCGACTCTACAGCACACAACAACAAGAGATAGCAGTTGCATTTAGGATTTCCTTTTTCTTTCAAGCCTCCTTCATAGGACTTTTAAGTAGTGGAAGAAGGATGTGATAGCTCTTGTAGTCTAGCTCACTCAGTAAAATTTCTTCTTATTCAATAAGGTAAAAAACCAAAACCAAACTCATCGCCATCGAGTTAATTCCGACTCATAGTGACCCTGTAGGACAGTAGAACTGCCCCATAGGGTTTCAAAGGCTGTAAATCTTTATGGAAGCAAACTGCCCCATCTTTCTCCCACGGAGCGGCTGGTAGGTTTTAACTGCAGATCAAAGCCAAGCACTTAACCACTGAGCCACCAGGGCTTCTTCTAATAAGGTACGTGCTCATTAAATCATAGTAGTTGTGAAGATGATATGTCTCTACTCATTCCTTTAATCTCCTGACAGAATCTCTAGTTCTTGCGTCAGGTGCATCCATACAGAGAGTTCTCAAATGCCCTTTGTCTTCTTCCGTTAATGTAACCTCTTAGTTGCTACCATAAAACAATTATGGAAACCAGGAAGTTAATTAACATTGATGCAGTACTGGTACTAATTTGTAGAGCTTGGAATTTTGCCAGTTTTCCCACTAATGCCCTTTCTGGTCCAGGATCCCGCATAGCATGTAATCTCCTCCAGTCTATCATAGTTCTCAGTTTTTCTTTATCTTTCATGATTTTGATGCCAGTTACTTTGTACAGTGTCCTTCAGTTTGGATTTGCTGGTATTTTCTCATGATTAGATTGAGGTTGTGTATTTTGGCAAGAATACCACAGAAGTGATGTGCTCTTCCCAGTTCATCATACCAAGAGGTATATGACATTGATGTTTTATCACTGGTGATCTTAGTTTTGAACTCTTGGTCAGGGTGGCCTGCTAGGCTTCACTGTGAAGTTACTGTTTTTCCCTTTGCTGAATAAATATCTCGTGGAGAGAGACTTTGAGACTGTTCACGCCTGTTTCTCATCATACTTTTGCCTACTAATTTTAACATCCATCAATGATTCTTGCCTGCAACAGTTATTACTGTCATGTTTACATATTGGTGATTTTTCTGTCTCCATCATTCCTTCTCATATATTAATTGGAATTCTACTCTAAGGAAGATCTGTCAAAGTACGTCCATTTTTAATAATAATAATTACAACAACAATTTTGATTATAGTAATAATAGTAGCCAACATTATTGTTATCAAATGTGGCACTGTGCTAAGTGCTTGATTTCACAGCATCCTTTGAATTAGATCACCTGTCCCCAGGAGTCGTCTTTTCTGGGAACCCTTCTCCAGCCTGTCTGTGTAGATTGGATGATTCTCTTTGCTCCTTAAGAATTTGCCCCTCTGCCATCGTCCTCCCCACCTGCCTTAGTTACCTGGTGCTGCCGTAACAAAAAAATACTTCTAGTGGGTGATTTTAAAGAACAGAAATTTATTTTCTCATTGTTCAGGAGGCTAGAAGTCCAAATTCAGGGCATGGCTCTAGAGGGAGGCCCTTCTTTGTCAAATTCAGCTTCTAGTAGCTATTGGCAATCCTTGAAGTTCTTGGGCTGGTAGATGCATCTGCCGTGTGTGTCTGTCTTTATATGGTGTCTTCCCACTGAGTGTGTCTCTGTGTCTATTCGGCTTTTTTTAATAGCGCAGAAGTGATTAGGTTTAGGACACACCCTACTCTGGCAACTACCTCATTAACATAACAAAAGAAACCCCCTATTTCCAAACAGGATCACATGCACGGGCGCCAGGACTTAAGTACGTATTTTGGGGGGTCACAGTTCAATCCACAGCACTGCCTTCTCTGACAACTCGGGTTTTTCTGTTTGTCTCCCATATTACACTGTTGGTCTCATCGCTGCATCCCTGGTTCCATGTGTAATGCCTGTCACATCATAGGTGCTTAGAAAGTATTTATTGAATGAAGTAATTTGTTTCTAGACACTTCTGAACCCTCGTTCACCCTCCCTGACTTGCTACATTGCCCAGTTTCACATTCTTGTAATGGGTTCTTTGGTAGCCAAGCCACGTTTTTGCCTCATACGAAGCTCACAAGCAATGATAAAAACACTGGACCTTTTTCATAGGCACTGCTGCTTGTTCAGTCCAGTGCCTGCACTCTGTCTCTCTACGCTTGAGTTTTTTAATTAAGTACAGGGGTTTAGACTGATCTCTTTTAATATCATCTTGTTTGTTTTGGGCTATCTTTTCAACCCACAGAGATCTTTTTACTACCTAATTCTGTTCTCCAGTGCATTTGCTATCCTTTTCACCCTTCTATAATCTAAGATTTTTTCTCCTTCCAAATGACTCAGCATTGTAGGATAAGGCAGGAATAAGTACACAGAGCCACCTGCTTTGATTCCATCCTCTTTAGGTGCTGTGGCTCAACCTATCAGCAATCTACAGAACTGTCACTAGATTGATACTTCTTCATTAAATTCATGATGTTACTATATTGGACTTTCTTAAATACTTTCCTAAAATCAAGATATACTGTCTCTGGTGTTCTTCACTACAGCACAGAGAGGTATAAGGTTCAGTATGATAAAGTTCATTTGAAGTTACATGTTCTTTGTGACTTTTTGTTGACTTCTGGTTAATTTGTTTTTTTCACACGTGTTCATTCCTTCATTGAACATATGGTTATTGAACACCTACTATATGGCAGGCACTGTTTTAGGTGCTAAGAATATAGTGTGAACAAAATAGATAAGGTCTCTACTCTTATGGATAAACAAACAAACAAAACTATCAAGATAATTTCAAATAATTATAAGAGCTATGGAGACAGTAAAATGGGGTGGAGACTAATCGGGAAAGGTTTCGGTGAAGAGGTGACTTTTGAGCTAGGCCTGAATGATGAGAAGAAAGGAGCCATGGAAAGACCTGGAGGAGGCACAGTCCTGCCAAAGGAAAAGCAAGTGTAAAGGTCCTAAGGCACATGTGGGCTTGGCATGGTCAAAGACCAGGAACGTGTTCAGTCGGCTACAGCATGATTTGACTTTGTTTGCTTAGGTGAAAGATAGCTAAAAAAGGTGGACCATAATTCCAAGAAGAGAATTAGTACGTTTTTCTAGGAACAAAGTATCATGTGAAATCAAAAACAAAACACTGAAAATTATGGGCTCTCAAGGGTAGGTAAGAATGCTCCTGTCTTCCCAAGTATACATTTTTTCCCTAGAGTAGATACAGTGGTATTTCATAACTTAGAAAACCCATCTTTACTGTAATCAGCATACATTATTGTTTTGGATGTATTAATATCCAGTATATAATACTACCTTGAGAAATGCACTTGGTTTTTACACCTCATGAGGATACTTGATGATTGTAGAATTAGTACGCCTACTCCTCACTTATCGGCTATCTCGTTATCCAACATTTTATATTTACTGACAGTAGAAAAAATGTACTATCCGACTATTTTGTGCATAAACTACATACATCTGGCAGCAGTGAACACCAGTCAGTGTGCAAGGCGAGAGTAACGCTGGCTGTGATAGTTAAGGTTGTGTGTTAACTTGGCTGGCCATGATTCTCAGTAGTTTGACAGTTATGTAATGATGTAACTGGTAGTTGTGTAATGATATGTAGTCATCCTCCATTTTTGTGGTCTGATGTGGTCATCCTCCATTTTTGCATAATGCCGACCTGGTGTTTGGAACCTAACCATGTTAATAAGCGAGGAGTGGGTATAAAATCAGATTATGTAAGTTGCCTTTTTTTTAAAAAGTCTTTTTCAGTGGAGCATAGTGGTAAATAAGAGTTTCATTAGATGTATAAAAGCCTGTTGCCATCGAGTCTATTCCAACTCATAGCGACCGTATGGGACAGAGTAGAACTGCCCCATAGAGTTTTCAAGGAGCAGCTGGTGGATTCAAACTGCCGACCTTTTGGTTAGCAGCCAGGCTCTTAACCACTACGCCACCAGGGCTCCATTATATCTGGAGTAATTTAATTATTACTTTGGACTTTCCTGTTTTGATATTTGCAAGTAATTGTGTGTGTGTTAATTTATTTTTATTTTTTACTGATTCTTGCTGAGTGGACTTAAGATTAAAATGCTAAACTCTTCCCTCATAACTCCCATTGGAGCAGTATATGCTGAAAGCAGAGGGCTCCATATCTCCTTGTCATCTCTCATTTTCTATTGCTTGTCACAGAGTAGGCCAAGTGCATAGCATTCTTGGCATCGGTAGCAAGGGTATGAAAGGAAATGCTTGGAAGATGACTGGAATGGACAGTAGAAGCGTTTGGTTCTTGTTTATCTCTGAGTGTTAACTTTCAGAACATAGGAAATTCAGATGGTGTCTTATCTTGAACATTCTTTTAGATAGCATTTTAAAGAGAGGTAAGTTGAACTTAGGAGCCCTGGTAGCACAGTGGTTAAGCCCTCAGCTGTTAACTGAAAGGTCAGTGGTTTGAACCCACCAACCGCTCTGTGGGAGGAAGATGTGGCGGTCTGCTTCTGTAAAGATTTACAGCCTTGGAAACCCTATGGGTCAGTTCTACTCTGTCCTCCAGGGTCGCTATGAGTCAGTCAACTTGGCGGCGGTGAGTTTGGTTTTGGTTTGGTTAAGTCAAGCTTAAATCCTTTAGTATATCAGACAAAGTCACATTCTGTTGTGTTCAGAGGTGGTTAATGTAATCAAGACTGGTGATATTGAGTAAGCTGAATTCTAGAAAAATAATTTATACTTACCACTATTTGAATGTGAATGACATAAGTATATTTCCACAAAGGCAATATAAGTAACCACTCAAAATAGTTGTGTCTTTCCTTTCCTCAGGATGCAAACTGTTCCATATATTACAGTAGAAGAGATAATTGGCTTATATGGTACGGAAAGTTCTGTCTAATTCACAAAGAACCAGGCAATTGAAAGATGAGAAAGCTGTGTTTCCTGTAGCTTATTCATGTTTTTCTCAGTGTTAGCTCCAGGACTCAAATATTTCTATAGATTAAGGTTCCCTGCTCCTACCTGTCATTCAGTTAGCGAATAGACTGATGTTACAATGGCTACGATGAACAGTACTCCCATACTTCTCTGAGGACAGATAGGTGTGCTGGATAATTAATGATACATGTATGATTGGATGATGAACATTTTGGAGAAGTAAAACTATTATTACATGTTCCTGAGAATATACTGGAAGCACATGCAGGACTTTTAGCTTACTAACAGAGAAAAGATAAACCTACTATATCTATGGCATATATTATGAAATCTTTTAAAACCAAAATACAAAACCTGTTGCCGTCAAGTCAATTCCGACTCATAGCGACCCTATAGGACAGAGTAGAACTGCCCCACAGAGTTTCCAAGGAGCATCTGGTGGATTCAAATGGCTGACCTTTTGGTTAGCAGTGCTATCAGGGCTCCATGAAATCTGTTAGATGGTGTTTAAATTTGTTTTTCTTATTTGACAAGAGTTTTAAATCCTTATGTATTTACAAACTTGTCAGACTATGTTTTCTTTAAGCTATCATTGTAACAAGCAAACAACTTAGAAAAATACCCAGCTACATCATTTTATCCTAAATATCTGCTTAACTTCAGAGGCAACTTGAGTTAGCCCAGAGCAAGCCCAGAAAATGAAATATAAATATATGTATAATGAAATATTTTTCTGTGTATTTTCTATATGTACACATGTCCTCTAGGTAGCATATATGTTCATTTGAAATTTTTACATGAAGATGTATCTAAAGGATGCTTTCTTTACTTATCTTTAGTTCCTAATTTTCTACATAAGCAGATTTGACCTAATATAATTTTTAAATTATGAAAAGTATCTTCATATCTTCAGGTTTCTATTCATGTATAAGTATTTTATTTTATACAGCAGTTGAGCTTCTGAAAAGGTGTTGAAACCTTGAACTTTTGTAAGCTAAATTATTTTTAGATATTCTAAAAAGAGCTCTGAGAAAGTAAAAATAACCCCTAATTTTTAAAAATGATGTCAGTGACTTCTAGCTGAAAGGTTGGTAGTTCGAACCTACCCAGAGGTGCCTCGGAAGACAGGCCTGGTGATCTGCTTCAGAAGAGTCATAGCCTTGAAAATCCTATGGAGCAGTTCTGCTCTGCACACATGGGGTCACCGTGAGTCAGAATCTACTCAATGACGGCAACTAGCAACAAGAAGCCAGGAGATGGGATCGTGAAACTTTGCGTCTGTAGATGTTAGGGATCATGTGGTCTAATGCCATCATCTCACAAGAAGGGAAGCTGGGATCCAGAAGGTTTATATGGTTGGCCCAAGGTTACACAGCTAGTGGAAGAGCGAGGACCTAGAATTCAGGTCTCCTGACTCCCAGCATACTTTATATACAGATAGGTACTGGTAGGAGCTGAGAAATATGGACCTGGGGCTTGGAGGGATAGAGGCTGTGAGGAATGGCAAGTGAGGGGGGGCTCCAGGAAGGGGGGGCGAGGGAAGCTCCTGTGTGACAGTCAAGTTTTACTTCTCATGGAGGACAGAGATGGCAAGAAGTAAGCAGAGAGGTCAGAACTCTAGCCAAATAGATTAGAGCTCAAATTAGAGTCCAGTGTAAGAATGGAGAATTGCCACACCACAATAGTGATGATAATAATTACTTTTACTACTTTTTAGATAGCTATTATGTAGTAGACCTTGTGCTAGGCGTTTTGTTGCAATATATCATTCAATTTTCATAGTCACCCCTTCAGAAAGGTATGGTGTTTCCATTCTTGCAGATGAGGATGCTGATATTCAGAGAGTTAAATGACTTGCTAAAAGCCACATAGCTTGGTCTGAGAGAGAAAGAAGGATGATTTGAACCTGTCTGCCTGAGCCAAATCTCAGTTGATTTCGGCAACTTTATGTTGCCACGTCAGAGTCACAGACAGAGGCAGATTATCCAACAGACAAGGTAGGCAAAGTGCTTACCTTGCTTATCACATCATCTGTAGTGAACAATTTCACATTTTTGCACCAAATCAAAGATTCTCCTTCTAGGTATGGCTGGCATCTGTCTCTTTCGCAACTCCACAGCACCTTCCTACAGAATCAAAGCCTCTTTGCAAATTTATAGTCCTTGACAGGGGTGGATGATCCAGTAAGCAAGGTAAGCACTGATCTGTAGTGAACAATTTCACTGGGTTTCACCATATCAAAGCTGAAATTGTTCACTACAGATGATCTGGTAAGCAAGGTAAGCACAGTGCTTACCTTGCCCATTGGATAATCTGCCCCTGATCACAGATAGAAGGGTGGGGCAAACGTGACAGAGGTCAGGGTTGTTGGGTAAGGATGTGGCACAGCAGGTACCTGGTTCCCGGAGGCCTACAGCAAAGGGACAGCATTGCCATGGTGTAATAATTGGAGGCTGCCTCTCCTGCCTTAAGTCCCTGGGTAATGCAAACTGTTAAGCACTCAGCTGTGCTAAAAGGTTGGTGGTTCAAATGTCCCTAGAGGAACCTTGGAGGAAGGGCTTCTAAAACGTCACAGCCTTGAAAACTCTTTGGAGTGCAGCTCTACTCTGACACACATGGGGTTGGTGAATGAGTTGGGATCGATTTGATGGCAACTGGTTTGTTTTTGGAAACCCTGGTGACATAGTGGTTAAGTGCTATGGCTGCTAACCAACAGGTTGGAAGTTCAAATCCACCAGGCACTCCTTGGAAACTCTATGGAGCAGCTCTACTCTGTCCTATAGGGTCGCTATGAGTCAGAATTGACTCAACAGCAACGGGTTTGTTTTTTTTTTTGTTTGTTTTTTGTTTGGCTTGGTTTTCTTCTGCCTCAGGCTTGCCTGTGGCACAGCCAGAACAAATCTCCCTTTTAATCCCCCTGCTTACTCCTGAGGAACTGAATAAAGAGGCAACTCATTGTCTCTGAAATGTGGCCAAATCTCTGTATATGGTTTAGTGCCCACAGGCAACTGACACTCAAGGGGAAATCTTGGGCCCCTAAAACATTTACTATGAGCCAGTAAGGGGTTAGTTTTATATGACTGTCACCATATCGCAGTCTACTGATGCTGTGGAAGTAATGCCACCACAAACATTTGTGAAACCTAAAAACAGTTTGTGAAGGAGAACCGGGATGATGAAGAATGGAGAAACCATGACCTAATGAGGAATCAGTAAATATCTATGGATCACTAAACACCTGTGGATATTTAGCATAAAAAAGCCCCTTTGGGGGAAGACTTGTCCTCCAGTTTTAAGTGGAAGGGAAGGGGGAAGTATTTATTCATTGAACATCTTAAAATGTGTGAGGTATTAGGTTCTTTGCAATCCTCACAACATCCTACAAAGGAAATACTTCCTCTTCCTGTGGATCAGGGAGTTGACTTTAGAGAGCCATGTAGCTAGTAAATGGATTCAAACCCAAGCATGTCAGAATCCAGAGTCAAATGGAAGAGGAATTAGACTTAAATCTGAGTGGTCCCAGAGGCAAAGATAGGACTAGTTAGGTATAAAGTATAGCGAGCGAGGTTGATTTTGCAGCATGATCCAAAAGCACTTTCTTGTAATAAGCAGTGTTCCCAAAATGAAATGAAGTACCTTTTTTAAAAACAGCTTTACTGAAATATAATTTACGTATCATAATGAAATTCATCTGTTTTAAGTGTGCAATTCTGAAGTGCCTTTAAAGATAGCACATTTCTAGTCATTGGAAATGTTTGAGTATAGGAGACTGGAAATCGTAGAGGAATGTACTACTCCTAAGGTTGCTTCTATCTCTGAAATTTGATCTAAGTAACTCAGAAACGGTTTCAACACCATGAGTGTGCTTAGTAGCCATTCAGCTAAGTGTTTTAAGCTTTGATAGACACAGGGAAAGGAAGGGACCAGAAGGTGTTCCAGTTGTGTTTCCCACCTTAATTTTGGATCAACCGGATGAGCTGTTCAGCTTTGAAAATACCCAGGCCAGTAGTTCTAAGGTAGACTATTGGAGATTCACACTGTATTCATAGAGGAGCTTTTAAACAATTCAGATACAGTTACAGGAACCACACCCGAATTCAACTAAATCAGCTCCTCTGTGGGTGGGACCCAGCATTGCATACTTTTTAAGGGCTCCCCACCTTATCCTAGTGTGCAAAAAAAAAAAAAAACCCACCCGTACAGTCCAGTCAGTCCCAACTCATGGTGATCCCATATGTTACAGAGTAGATCTGCCCCATAGTGTTTTATTGACTGTAATCTTTACACAGCAGATTGCCAGGCCTTTCTTCCTGGCAGTGGCCTCACTGGGTGAGTTCGAACCACCAACCTTACAGGTTTGCAGCCAGTCGCAAACTGCCTGCACAGTTGTGCTGAAAACCACAGCTGAGGAGGCACTCAAGTGCTCTGAAGGATCATGGAAGGTCAAAGACCCAAACCAACCCCGCAGTGCCAGCTGCCCCTAGTTCCTGCCTGCCGTAGCTTCTCGGAGCCCTAATGGTGAATCAGTCCCCTAGTTTGGCAACGGCTGCAGCTGTCCCACGTCCAGCCCTTTCAAGATGTCTGAGGAGGGTGTTGGCACTTAACCAGAAGCAGTTTGTTTCATGACCTCATAACTGGATAAACTTTTGTTTGTATGTAATTCATGTCCATCAGACATTTCAGCATGGTTTTAGGTCTGGAAAAGTCCTTGAGAAAAGAATTACTGTAAACTCCATCTCCATATCTGATCAGTGTTCTTGCTTTCAGAATGATTATCCGTATTTGAAAGTTTTGTACGTCTGTTTTTCTTTTTTAATTTTGGTGAAAATATGCATAATAAAACATATACTGTCTCAACAATTTCTACATGTACAGTTCAGTAATATAGATTACATTCTTCAAGTTGTGCCACCATTCTTGTTGTCCTTTTCCAAATTCATTTTACCACCATTAACATAAACTCCATGCCTCCTAAGCAATAACTCCCCTTTCCCCCTCCCTCCCATTCCTGATAACTACTGATAATATTTGGTTTCTGTATATCTGCTTATTTCTGTATATTTGCTCATACATGTAAATGAGATTATACAATATTTGTCTTTTTGCAACTGACTTACGGAGCCCTGGTGGCACAGTGGTTAAGAGCTCAGCTGCTAACCAAAAGGTCAGCAGTTTGAATCCACCGGCCGCACCTTGGAAACCCTTTGGGGCAGGTCTGCTCTGTCTTACAGGGTTGCTTTGACTCAGAATCGACTCGACAGCGGTGGGTTTGGTTTTATGCATTGAAGAGGTTGCAAGGAGGACAGAAGGTGAGAGAGAGAGGTTAAAACCATCTTCATCTGTTCTCGTCTTCATTTGCATGATTTTGTGCAGGTGTTTGGGAAATGGAACAGGGCTAAGGTTGAATGATTTATGTACATAATCAAAAACCCATGGTTAAAAAGAACTCTTTGTCCAGGTCAGGTGTAGTACATGTTGAACGCTTGAGGTGGGCACTGAAGCATATGGTGCTTATAGAAATTTAAATCATTTAATCACTCAGAGGAAGCAGGCTGGTTTTTATAAAGAAAACCTTTGTAGCTTAGGAGGTTTGGATTGTAATTAAACTGATAAATGGTCCACAAACCATGCAGAGCAGTGAGCCAGAGCTTCTGTTGAGCCTCACAGTAATTTGCTGTGTCCGTCTCGATTTTCCAGCCAGAAAACCCACAGCAGCATCCCTTCAAAACTTGCCTTAATATGCAGCTGCTACATTTCTTATTTATCCTCACCCTGTATCCTTCACAATCACACTGTCTCAGGAATCACAAAGGCAGTTATTCAGTTGGTGATTTCACTTCCCATGCAATGGCAAGCAGGCTGGGGCAGAGGCAGTGAATATAAGGATAATTAATAATCATTAATTATGGCATAATTCTCGTGCCATAGAGTTTCATGCCATCTGTTGTCAACAGGCTTTTATAGTGTCCTGATACCAGCCAGGAGGATGTCTGTGATACCAGCCAGGAGGAAAACAGACTGGGCTCCACGCTTTTCTAGCACTGTACATCGAATCCTAGCACAAAGCAAACAGCTTTATCCAAAACAGTGTGATGACCAGGGGCCAGTGCTCTCTTTTCTGTTGACTCTGTCCACATGCAGCATTGAGGCGGGGGAGTCTACAGGGGTTTTTCATGGCCGTTTGAGTTCTGAGCTATTTGTCTGAGCCATGGACCCTCGTGTCCTGTAAGTGTAAAGAGAGATGAGCTCTAAAGTGGCAGACAAGAGACCCAGATTTCAGTTCCAGCTCTGCCTGAACTGGCAGCTTGACCTTGGCTAAGTCATCCTCAATGGGCTTTAGTTTCTGTCCTGTAAAAGGAGAAGCCTGGGTTTAGATCCTCTCTGAAGTTCTCCCTCTAGATTTAAGCTGGCAGAAATCAAAGACACAAACCTTCCTCTAACTGGGTCATTGCTCCTCCTAAACTGGCCCCATCTCTGCCCCGCCCTTTCTTTCCCACTATCTCCTTCATACTTCCCTGTCCACCTACCCTGCCCCCCATTCTTTCATGCCTGCTTCTCTGTATCTGGAGGGAATCCTCTGGTGCCCAGGCAGGGCCATATTACCAGATAGGCAGACTAAATGTGTTTAGGTCATCTGCGGAGCAGAGGCACTAGGATACAATGTTTTTAAAAGAATTTGATATTCGGTGCTTAAAAAAATACATCAAAGCAGTCATCACAGGAAAAAAGGTGCACCTTTGATAGACTTCCTTGTACTTACTCTATGTTTATGATTTAATTTCTATTTGGGATTTTATCTTTTTTCTACTTCTAGCCTCTGAAAGTCTTAATCCTCTTCCTCCTGAATTTTTTGGATGCAGAGCCTGTCCACCAGAGCCTCCTGGAGGTAGGGGCAAATATGCTGCTTTGCTCTGTACCTGTTTCTCTGGCAGCCATGCGTGTGCTTGGTTTAGTGTAGCGATGTATATCTCTATAGCACGGCTCACTCAAGTCTTCCACCCTGTTGTGCATGCTCCAGGTGATCATCTCCATGCTGGGTGTTAGGCTCTGGGGCAGGCAGGCCAGAGGAAGAGGCCCAGGAGTGTGAGGCACACTCATCACCCTCAAAGAGTTTACAGTCGAGTTGAGGCATGAGTTATTCTCCAGCACAGTTAAATGCCCCAAGTAGCCATAAATATTTGAAGGAGCACTATAGGAATTCAGAGGCAAAGTAGTCTCTGGAAGATGCTGCCTACAGACAGGACCTTGAAGGAAAGGTGGTGGAGAGTTTTACCCTATCAGCAAAATGTGCGTATCTGAATGGGCTGTTACTTTATTTCTAAGCTCTAAATTCCATGATTGTGGACTGTTGGCTGCTACCCATTCTCAGAGCTGCCCTAAACCGGTTTCTCCCAGACTCAGGCATTCTTTCTCTTTTTCTCCACATCTCTCCTGCCCTTGTTTTGGTTCTTCGAGCCTGCCCCTTCTGATAAGCTGCTGTAGCTACTGTAAATGACCAAGTCAAGACTCCTAGGCCTGCAGAATAAGGGGACCTTTTCCTAATGGGCCCTGTCTGTGTGGTTGCCCGGGGAGTCATTTGGCTTTTGCATAGGCCCTGGGTAGCCCCTAGTTCCTTATTTTCACCACAGTCTGTTTATACCTATGTAATCATCATTCTCATCATCAGCAACAGCAGCAGCACCATCAAAGTTAAAAGTATTGAGTGCTCATTGTGTGCTAGGCATTGTATGGACTCATTAAATCCTCAAGACAGTCTCTGAGGTGAGTGCTATTTTATCCCTCTTATTGACAAGGAAAGGGAAGCACAGAGATGTTAAGTAACCTGCCTAAGGTCACACAGCTAATAAATGACAGCCAGGATTCTTACTGCCACAGTGTGATGCCTGAGCCCTTGCTCTTAATTGTTACACTGTACTACTTGTTCAGAAGAAGAGGACCCGGGGCGGGGGTGGTGGTGCAGGATAGTGGGCTGGGTACAGCTTGGGGCAAAGCAGAAGCACTTTGTGTTTAAGGAGATGAACTAACTTTGAGTTCCTTTCCATCACCATGAAAGTTATTTGAATTGTTGACAAGAGGAAATTCCAAGAAGTGCCTCCTTTTAAATATACTAGGTCATATCTTTTCTTTGTAGTGCTATCTTTTCTGTTTTCCTCATTTTAAGAAGTTGGTAACCTACTCTCCCCCCCCCTCCCCAGCCTTTTATTGATCAAAATAAAAGCTGTTGTGGATGCCTTTTCAATGAGGTACAGTCACAATTGCCATGTATAATTTCCACTCATCTGATACTGTTCTCACCACTGAAAGAGACTAGAATAGGTGGTGATAGCCAATTTATCTCCCTTCTGCAAGCAAGCACAGTTACACCCATTGGCTTGTGTCTTGTCAGGATTATGAAAAGGATTCAGGAAACAAACAGGATTGGTTTGTTTTAAGAAGGAGGTTTTCCTTCAGAAAGTTAAACATTTCCTCTGCTGCTTTATCCCATTTACTATTTGAGGTGTTTGCTTATATTCATAACTGTGGTGGTAGCTGTGATTCATAAAAAGGAGTCTTATGAATATTTCAGTCTGCTATTTCCCTTGAATGGAGTTTTTAAGACTAATTCAGTGTCTTAAGTCTAACCCTGAAATTTTATAATCGGCTCAGAATCGATTTCTTCTAAGTATACTTTTAAGATTCACTTAATAACTCGGGTATCTATATCCATACACTATTTTTTTTATATGTCATTTTATTGAATGTTCTAATGGTTTGGGAGGCTCCTGCTGAACATTGTTCTTGCTCTTAATAATCATCATTATCATAGAGTTCTGAGCCTAGTCTGAGACCACCAGATTTCCCCCTACTTAGGATTCAAGCCTGTCCCTGTGACTCCAAGGAGAAACCAGAGAAGGTGGGGCCTAAAGAATTAAAGTGGGCAGGGCAGGATGAAAACTAATAGTAGAGAGATCTTTCTGATACTCTGGAAGGCTCTTCCTCCTCCCCCCACCCCCCACTGTCAAAGCCAAAAGCATTTCATCCTTAGCTTGTCTCCTTCCAGAGTCCCCAGGGTCAGCTGCAGTTTTCATTGCAGCTGTAAGTGACCATCTGACCACTGGGGAATTCAAGAAAGTCGGACCTTCAGGTTCTTTTTGGAATTAATGGAGCAACCTATGGTTTAACAGATGTGAAATTGTTCTTAGAGATATCAGCTGTCCGCCAGTCAGTCCCTGAGCTGTGCCTTTTCGGGTCAGGCCAGGGGAAAGAAAGGGGAAATAAAATGAAATGTGTTTGTTCACTTTTCTTCCTTAAAAGGATTTTGCAGAAATACATAAGAAGGGGGTCAGGGGAATCTGAGCTCAGTGAATTAACTTGCTGTCCTGTCTACTCCAGGTTATTTCATTTGGTGTTTGCTGGCATGTTCTACCGTGGCTCTGTTTGCTGCCCCTGCAGTGCCCAGGTCTCAGGACCAGGGAGGGATATGGACACCTTAGCATGCCAATTCTAGAATCATGACTTAATGGAAAGAGTATAAGTTTTATTATCAGAAGACCTGAGTTTGAGTCCTAGTGTCATCACTGTTAATTAGCTGAGTAATCCTGGGCAAAGAGTTGACCTTTTAAACAAGAGTTTTCTCCTCTAACTTGAGGTTAAAATAACACATATTTCACAGGGTTCTTCTGAGGTCATGAGGCTGAATTCAAATGATGACACATGTTAAAGTCACTTTGTAAGCCGTCAGCTGTTATTGTTGCTAGAATTCCACCCAGTCTTAGGCACATGGCTAGCTGTATTAATTTTTACCTGGAAACATTCCATTTTGGTCTTTTCTTTCTTTCCTGTCTTTTTTTTTTTTATTGTACTTCAGGTGAAGGCTTAAGGAACAAATAGTTTCTCATGAAACAGTAGTACAACAACATATTGTTTTATGACATTGGTTAAGAACCCCACAACATGTCAACCCTCTTAACTTCTCAACCCCTTTTTTTTTTTTTTGATGAAAATACACATAGCCAAAGATACACCATTACAAAAATTTCTACATGCACAGTTCAGTGACATTGACTACGCTCTTCCAGTTGTGCTGCTATTCTCAAGATAAAGGCTTACAGAACAAAATAGTTTCTCATTTAACAGTTAATACAATTGTTGCCCTATGACAATGGTTGACAATCTCACAACACATCAACAATATCCTTATTCAGCCTTGGGTTCCCTATCACCAGCTTCCTTGTCCCCTTCTGCCTTCTGGCCCTTGTTACTGGACTACTGTACCTCGTTAGTCTCATTTGGTTTTACGGGGCTGTCCACTCCCAGGGTGAACAGTGAACCTCGGAGATAACTTCACCACTGAGCTAAAAGGGTGTCTGGGGGCCATACTCTTGAGGTTTCTCCAGTCTCCTTTAGGCCAGTAAATCTGGTCTTTTTTTTTTGTGAGTTAGATATATGCTCTACATCCTTCTCCAGCTCTGTCCAGAACCCTCTGTTGTGATCCTGGTCAGAGCAGTCAGTGGTGGTAGCTGGGCACCATCTAGCTATACTGGACTCAGTCCAGTGGAGGCCTTGGTAGCTGTGGACAGTTAGTCCTTCGGACTAATCTTTTTCTTGTATCCTGTTCTCTTCATTGTCCCTTGCTCCCGAAGGGATGAGACCAGTGAAGTATCTTAGATGGCCGCTCACAGACTTTTAAGACCCCAGACACTACTCACCAAGGTAGAATGTAGAGCATTGTCTTTATAAGCTGTGTTATGCCAATTGAGCTAGATGTTCCCCGAGGCCATGGTCTCCACAGCCGAAGGGAATTTATTGTTATTATTATTTTCATAGTTCTGAAAATTGATTTGTAGTATTTAACTGACAAATCCGCAATCCCACCTCCAACCCATTTTCTAATTTCCCCAACTTTTATGCCCTTCCTAAGGAACAGAGCTTTACAAAGTACTGACTTAAGGCAGCCCATGATTGGCCGGATTTCTGCCCGATCATGGTGACCCTGACCTTTCTGTTGGTGTTCTCAGCCAAACCCTGGGGAGCTGGTTGTCAACCAGGACCTGGAGCTGGCTTTCTTCAGAAAAACCTGCCTGAGTATGGTGCCAGGTTGTGTTAGCCATGCCATTATTCTCAGATGGGCTCTGGAGCGAGACCGTTCTGTGCACATGCATTTTGTAGTAGGCAGTGGATAAGAACCGAAATAATGACTCCAGAAGTTAAGGGTCACAGCTCTAATCTGCTGAGTCATCTCAGCTCAGCCTGGCTGGCAAGGCTCGCCAGCTGCTGAATTTGAGTTTGCATTCCAGACTGTTCACAGCTCCTCTGCAAGGAAGGGGCTCTTGTAGAAAGTGAGTTTTTCAAACTCAAGCCCCACACTCAGAGGTTCTGGATGAGTAGGTCTGGGCGTAGCCCAGCAGTCTGAATCTGTAATACGTACCTCAGCTGATCTTGACTCAGGCTTTACTTTATGAGAACAAAAAAGTGGGTAACTCAAGCCCCTACAAACCTGTCAGCATTTACTAATGCAGGAAGGCTATTGTGATCTGTCACGTTCAAAACACAAAGGGTCCCAAAGGGCTGTGTGCTCATCTTTCAGGTGCTAGACTTCCTGTCTTCCCCTGCGTCTTTATGCATGAGTGCCAGCAACCTTCACTCCCTTTTGTTCATAGCTGCCAGGAATGTGCATGAACAAGAAAAATAAATACCAAAGAACAGACAAGTACAGCATGAAATTTTGTTTTGGAACTTGAAAGCTAAACACGTTCAGGCCAAGAAACATGTATCTTCTTTTCTTTTCCCTGCCCTGGCCTTATGTAACCTCACTCTTAACTTACACCACCTGGTTAAAATTTTTTGTCAACCTTTCCTAAACTTTTTTTTATTTTTAATTTTCTCAACCATCAACTGTTAGTTTTCCGGCTCTCAATCAATATTTACACTTATGAGGTCATTTTTTATTCTGAACAGTTGAATCATTAAAAATAAGCATGACAGACATTCATGCCCATAATACAGAGGAGGAGTGAAGGAAGAGAAAATGTTAAGGCTCTTCAAAGGAGATCAGAATATTTTAAAGCATAAAAGGATCTCAGGGATCTTAAACTCCTATAGAACTTATTTAAAATCGATACTTAAAATATACTAACCAGTTGCTGTAGAGTCAATTCCAACTCATGGCAACCCCACATGTCAGAGTAGAACTGTGCTCTGTGGTGTTTTTAATAGCTGATTTTTTTTTGGAAGCTGATGTTTTGGTCTTTCTTCCAAGGCACCAGGTGCCTCTGGGTGGATTCAAACCTCCAGTCTTTCAGTTAGCAGCTGAACGCTTAACCGTTTGCATCATCCAGGGACTCCTAAAATGTACTAAACTTGTATTATTTTTCATGGTCACCCGTGATTGTCCTGTTTCCAAATTGTAACTGTGTTGTGGGTGGGAAACTTAGTATCACTCTATAATGTAGCCTAGGGCCCCAAACAGGGGTTGCCTGATGGATGCTTGATAGTTTAAATAATTTATTTCACAAACATTTGTTGTATATTTTTTGTATACCAGGGAGTTAGAATCTGTTAGATGACAAACAAAGATCAATAAGATATAGTCTTTCCTCTGGAATAATTTACAGTCTGTTTGGTAAACAAATAATTATATCCTAATGATTACCCTAATGAACTGTGAATAAAGTAGTGTGGGAACTCAGAGGTTCAGCTAACTCTGCCTTGGGTTAGGGCTGGGGAAGCAGATGGCTTTAGTTGAAAGACACATTTGAGTTTGGACTTTTAAGTGTGAAGTGAATCTTTAGGATTTTAGATCAGGAAGGACCTAAAAGAGAATCTATTATAGTCACCTTGTTTTACAGATAAGGAACCTGAGACCTGGAGATGTTAATTGCCATTGCTAGGAGCCAGCAGCTAGTCATTGGCAGAACTAGAAATAGAACTTGGGCCACCTGTGTTTTTCCCATAGAAATAATTGTTTTGGTAAAATGGGATCAACTTCGAATATAGTTTCTCAAGGAATAGCCTGGTGTTTATTGTTTTTGCTGTTAGTCTCCACCTAGTCCAACCCATGGCAACCCCATGCACAACGAATGAAATGTTGCCTGTCGCTGTGCCATCTTCACCCATCGTTAGTGTGCTTGAGTCCATTGTTGGGGCTGTTGTGTGTTTTGAGTGCCTCCAACCTCGGGGGTTCATCTTCTAGCACTCTGCTGGACAATATTCTCTTGTGAGCCATAGGGTTTTCATTGGCTAATTTTCAGAAGTAGATCATAAGCCTTTCTTCCTAGTCTATCTTAGGCTGTAAGCTCAAGTGAAACCCCATGGGTGACCCTGCTGATATTTGAAATGCCCATGATACAGCTTCCAGCATCATAGTAACATGAAGCCACCACGGTACAACAAACTGACAGACAGGTGGTATGGCTGGTGTTTATAAAACCAAAAACCCACTGCTGTCGAGTCAATTCTGACTCATAGCAACCCTATGGGACAGAGTAGAACTGCCCCATAGGGTTTCCAATCTTAATGGAAGCAGACTGCCACATCTTTCTCCTGTGGAGCAGTTAGTGGGTTTGAACCACCAACCTTTCGGTTAGCAGCCAAGCACTTTAACCAGTGTGCCAACAGGGTTACCTTTATCATAAAGAGTTACCTTTATCCCAGACGTAATGGACTGGTAGAGACTAGATGAACCCCTGAGACTGTCACCCTGAGATACTCTTTAAAAACTTGGAACTCAAACCACTCCCAGAGGTCACTTTTTAGCCAAATGACAGATTGATCTATAAAATAAATATTGTCACCTGTGAGTACTGTGCTTCTCAAAATAATCATCTGGATGAAACCAAATGGTTAACATTTACTCTAGACCAAAGATGAGAAGGCTAGAGGGGACAGAGAAGCTAGATTAATGGAAACGGAACAACCAATAACGAAATAATGAGAATGCTGATACATTACGAAGAATGTAACCAGTGTCACTGAACCTAATTTCCTGTATAAACTTTCACCAAAAACTCAATAAAATATTTTTTTAAATTTTTTTTATTGTTGTGATTAAATGAAGTTTACATTTCAAGTTAGTCTCCCATACAGAATTTTTTTTTTTTTTAACATACATTGTTATGAGACCCCAACCGCTCACCCCATTCTGTGACAGCATACTCCTCCCCTCTTCCCGATTCCCCATGAACATTCAGCCAGCTCCTGTCTCTGCCTTCCCATCTCAACTCTGGACAGAAGCCGCCCTTTTGGTCTCTTGTATCTACTTGACTAAGAGGCACATTCCTCACAAGTATCACTTTATGTCCCGCAGTCCAGTCCAATCCCTATCTGAAGAGTTGGCCTCGGAAATTGTTTCAGTTCTGGGGTGATAGACCAGGGGCCGTGCTTTCCGGGGCACCTCCAGTCTCAATCAGACCATTCAGTCTGGTCTTCTTACTGGAATTTGAGTTCTGCATCCCATCCTTCTACTACTCCATCAGGGACCCTCTGTTGTGTTCCCTGTCAGGACGTTCATTGGTGGTAGCCAGGCACCATCTAGTTCTGGTCTCAGGCTGATGAAGTCTCTGGGTTATGTGGCCCATTCTGTCTCTTGGGCCAGTACTTTCCTTGTGTCTTTGGTGTGCTTCATTCTCCTTTATTCCAAGTGGTTGGGACCAGTTGATGCATCTTAGGTGGCCACTTGCAAGCTTTTAAGACCCCTGACGCCACTCACCAAAGCAGGATGCAGAACATTTTCCTAATAAGCTTTGTTATGCCAGTTGACCTAGACGTCCCCTGAAAGCATGGTCCCCAGACCCTGCATCCCTGCTACTGTGTTTCTCAAAGTATTTGATTGTATTGAGGAAACTTCTTAGCTTTGGTTAGTCCACTTGTGCTGACTTCCCCTGTAGTGTGTGCTGTCCTTCCCTTCACCTAAGATGATTCTTATCTACTATCTACTTAGTGAATAACCCTCACCCTCCCTCCCCACCCCCATAACCATCAAAGAATGTTTTCTTCTGTGTTGAAACCTTTTCTTTAGTTCTTATAATAGTGGTCTTATACAGTATTTGTCCTTCTGTGACTGACTAAATTCACTCAGCATAATAAGTTCCGGCTTCCATCAAGTTATACAATGTTTCACAGCTTCATTATCGTTCTTTATCGTCGCATAATATTCCATTGTGTGGATATACCATAGTTTGTTTATCCATTCGTCCATCGATGGGCACTTAGGTTGCTTCCATCTTTTTGTTGTTGTGAACATGGGTGTGCATATATCTATTCATGTGACGGCTCTTGTTTCTCTAGGATGTATTCCAAGGAGCGGGATAGCTGGATCATATGGTACTTCTATTTCTAGCTTTTTAAGGAAGCG
>NW_004443994.1:4626375-4627795 GCF_000243295.1 Trichechus manatus latirostris
GATTGTTTTTCTAATGTTGAACCATCCCTGCATACCTGGTATAAATCCCACTTGGTCATGGTGAATTATTTTTTTGATATGTTGCTGAATTCTATTGGCTAAAATTTTGTTGAGGATTTTTGCGTCAGTGTTCGTGAGGGATATCGGTCGGTAATTTTTTTTTTTTGTGGTGTCTTTACCTGGTTTTGGTATCAGTGTTATGCTGCCTTAATGGAATGAGTTTGGGAGTGTTCCATCTTTTTCTATCCTCTGAAATACCTTCAGTAGAAGCGGTGTTATCTCCTCTCTGAAAGTTTGGTAGAATTCTCCAGTGAAGCCATCTGGGCCAGGCCTTTTTTTTTGTTGGCAGTTTTTTAATAACCTTTTCGATCCCTTATTTTGTTATGGGTTTATTTAGTTGTTCTACCTCTATTTGTGTTAATTTAGGTAGGTAGTGAGTTTCTAGAAATTTGTCCATTTCCTCTAGGTTTTCAAATTTGTCAGAGTACAATTTTTCATAGTAATCTGTTATGACTCTTTTAATTTCAGTTGGTCTGTTGTGATATCACCCATCTATTTCTTATACGGGTTATCTGCTTCCTCTACAGGTTTTCTTTTGTCAGTTTGGCCAATGGTTTGTCAATTTTGTTGATCTTTTCAAAGAACCAGCTTTTGGCCTTGTTAACTCTTCCAATTGTTTTTCTATTCTCTATTTCATTTACTTCTGCTCTAATTCTTACTATTTCCTACCTTCTGGCACCTGTGGGCTTCTTTTGCTGCTCTCTTCTTGTTCCAGTTGTAGGGTTAATACTTTGATTAAGAGCCTTTCTTCTTTTTGGATGTGTGCATTTATTGTTATAAACTGACCTCTGAGCACTGCTTTTGCTATGTTCCAAAGGTTCTGGTCGGATGTGTTTTCATTCGTTTGATTCTATGAATTTCTTTATTCCATCCTTAATTTCTTCTGTAACCCAGTAGTTTTTGAGCAAGGTGTTGTTCAGTTTCCATGTGTTTGATTTTTTTTCCTTGCTTTTTGAGTTGCTGATTTCCACTTTGATGGCTTTATGGTCAGTAAAGATGCTTTTTAATATTTCGATATTTTGGATTTTGTTAAGGCTTGCTTTGTGGCCTAATGTGTGGTCTATTCTGTAGAATGTTCTATGTGCTTGGAAAAGAAAGTATACTTGGCTGCTGTTGGGTGCAGTGTTCGGTACATGTCTATGAGATCAAGTTGGTTGATTGTAGCATTTAGCTCTTCCGTGTCTTTGTTGAGCTTCTTTCTGGATATTGTGTCGTTCACCGAAAGTGGCGTGTTGAAGTCTCCTATACTATTGTGGAACTATCTCTCTCTTCAGAGCTGTTAGAGTTTGTTTTATGTGTTTTGGAGCCCTGTTGTTGGGTGCATAAATATTTATTATAGTTATGTTCTCCTGGTGTATTG
>NW_004443994.1:4629017-4685243 GCF_000243295.1 Trichechus manatus latirostris
TATCAGGGAAGTTTTCTGTCAACAAATCTTCAACAATTTTCTCTGTATTTTCTGTTCTCTCCTTGGTAGTTATCTCTTCTGGTAGTCCAATCACTTGTAGGTTATTTCTCTTGATAGAGTCCCACATGACTCTTAGATTTTCTTCATTCTTTTTAATTCTTTTATCTGATTTTTCCTCAAATAAGGTGGCATCAAGAGCTTTATCTTCAATATCACTAATTCTAACTTCTGCTGCCTCAATTCTGCTCCTATGATTTTCTGTTGAGTTGTCTAATTCTGAAATTTTATTGTTAATCTCCTGGATTTCTGATTGCTGTCTCTCTATGGATTCTTGCAGCCTATTAAATTTGGCATTATGTTCTTGAATAACTTTTTTAAGTTCCACTACTACTGTGTCTGTATGTTCCCTGGAGATTCTGCATTCTGTCGAATGCCTTTCTTATTTCTAGAAGAGTTCTGTATATTAATCTTTTGTATTCTGTCTCTGGTAATTCCAAGAAGTTCTCTTTCTCCAGAGAATTTATCGATTCTTTGTTTTGGGAGGTTGCTGAAGCCATCATGGACTGCCTCTTTATGTGACTTGATATTGACTGTAGTTTCCAAGCCATCAATAATTTATTATAATTTTATTTTGTATTTGTTTAGTGAGACCTAGCTTTTTATTTTGTTTTGTTTTGATATGCCCAAATAGGCTGCTCAAGTGCACTAGTTTGATTTTTGACACCTTTGGATCTCTAACGTCCTGTCACCAGGTAGTTAATTCTGTAACTAAGTATGTGCACACAGGAGTCCATTAAATTTTCCTGTATGGGTTCAGCTTGGGTGTTCAGACAGTTGGTCACCAAGGCTCTCACCCCCAGTCCTAGAGAGGCATGGGTGATTGGTGCAGGCACTGGACTCTGGCTGCAGTAGGGAATCATCCGCTGAGCCAGGCAGGATGCTGACGGCTACTCCTGAGAGTTTGAAAGGAAAGCGTGTCCCTGTTCTGTAGGGTGAGTAGGTAGGTGAGTTTTGCAGCTGGACTATGAGCACCCCACTCTGTTGGCTGTAAAGTCCCAAGGGCACCTCTTTTTCTTGGACTCCTGTAGCAGGTGACAAGGCGCTTTAGGTGCTACCACCAGTCCTCAAGCCCCTGCTGCGGATCGATAAAAGTGCCTACTTAAGGGGTGGGGCTGTTTCGAGGGTCACAGATCTCCCAGTTCACAGCTGAAGCAGTTGAAGTTAAACTTCAGATGTTTTCCCTGTTGTACTGTGGCAGTGAGGACTAACGCTGTTGAGATGGGTCCCCACAAGTCTATACAAGATTGTAAGGCACTCAGAGTCTGTGGAACTCTGATACCCGTGGCCCAGCAAAGGAGCCGTGCCATCCCTGTGTTCCTGGCCTAGGGGAGCGAGCAGCTTATTTGTTCCTTCTCCAAGGCCAGGAGAATGGGTCAGGGTGCCTTTTGAGATCTACTTCCAGCCCAGCGGACTCCCGGTGCAGCGCATGGAGGGAGGAGGTAAAAGGGAGACAGGTTTTTCCCAAATGGGCTTTTTTTTTTTTTTTTTTTTAATTGCTGCGAAAGGGTACATGCACGTACTTATCTTAGCCTCTTGGGAGCTGCTCTTCACTGGTTCAGAGTGTCCAAGCAGAATCTCTGCTGCCGGGTCTCTCTCGACGTGGAAACTTCTTCCCAAGCACTCGCACTTCACAGCTGTTTGCCTGCTTCACCGCGGACTGGTGAGGCTGCGGAGCTGCAGTTTCGCTGCCACGGCTCTGGGCCTTCTCATCCTTTCCAAATAGTCTCCCTCTCCCATATCACTCAGACGGATTTCTTAACCTTGCCTTGTTCAGGGCTCGCAGATATTCAATCATATCACTTGTTTTTCCACGTCTTTGTTGTAAGAGGGATATAGGAAGCATCTAACTACTCCACCATGTTGACCACACCTCACAATAAAATATTTAAAGAAAAAAAAAAAAACCCTACTTTTATCATAAACCTATCTTAGAAGGGCGGAGTCCTGGTGGTACAGTGGTTGAGCATTAGGCTGCTAATAACCAAAAAAGATCGGCAGTTCCAGTCCACCAGCCGCTCCTTGGAAACCCCATGGGGCAGTTCTACTCTGTCCTATAGGTCACTATGAGTCGGAATTGACTCAACGGCAGTGGGTTATCTTAGAAGGATTGGTTAACTGTTAAATTCTCTTTTGTAGGCTCCTAAAATAACAGCTCTTCTGGTACATGATCTAGCTACATTATTTTAACATTTCTTTACAAAAAACAATAAAAGGCAGGACTGTCTGGAAACTTGTTAATTGGACTAGTTTGTGACCCCCAGGTAATCTGGGAGCTATAAATCTTTGTACCAAATATACCACAATGTCACATGATATAATTAGGTGGATAAACGAAAGGAAGAAAAAATCTTATCTATTTTCTGAGCATAGTTCCTGGTACATAATAGAAACTTAATAAATATTATCGAATTATTTGAATGTTGAACTCTATTCTTGTTTTCTATAAAATGTTACAATACATGTCACTGTACTTTTTGTTTTTAATTAATTCTGTTTATTAGGATCGGTTAGATGAGAGAGTGGCCTTTTGGTTTTATAAGGATTCCTAAAAATTCTGTTCCTGTAAGTTTATTCCTAAATTTTTACTGTATGCCCATAAAATTTATTTTATCCAATTTGTAATTTCTGATTAGCAGAAGTAAGCTAATCTAATACCCTCATCAAGAAACATTTGAGTATTTCCATCTTTATTTTTCTCTGAAATGATTACCTAGACAACTTGCAAAATAATAGATGTTAAAAAAAAATAGGATAGTTGTTTGGGAGGAAAATTGTTTTTTACATTTAATGCCTGTTTTTTTGTTTGTTTAGTTTAGTTATATAAAATTTATTCTAGGCCAGCTATCTTTACTGATGCCTGAAATTAATTGGTCTAAAACAGGTTTTCTCTTTCTTTCTATATATAGTTGTATATTTATTTTAGCTTTGCTTACTGGTCCATCAGTATTTTAGTCTTACGACTTTATGAGCATGTTACTTGGCATTTCTGAGCTTCCATTTTTTTACCTGTAAAATTGAGAAAGTGTTCTACAGCAAGGAGTTATACCAATTAAATGAGTGACGTTTGTAAAACTGCTCTCGCAGTGTGCTTGGCATGTACTTGGATCTCAGTGAATTAGACCTGAATTATTTTGCTTCATTTTGTGTCTTTGGGTATGTTACAAAACACTGAGGAGTCATGAAGCAAATCTGTTTTGTATTGAAAAAGGGTATCCCTTTTTTTCTAGAACATAAGACTATAGTAAATGTTCTTTTCTTTTCCTCCTCTGTTTCTCTTTATTCTTTGGAGTTCCGGTGAACATTTTTGCAGCGGTAGGTTTTAGTGATGAATTTTGAAGCCTGAACCAAAGCATTATTGACTAAGCTAAAAACCACAGGCCCCAAGAGTCAGTAAATATTGGTGTTGGTTTAGAGCCAGTGGATGGGTGATGTTTAATATATGAAATACGAAATGCAGACTCTTTCGGTTTGGTGAGTGCCACTAATGCTGCCATTTAAAACATCCAGTTTGCATTACAGAAGTTTAATTTTATCTGGATACAGTCCATTTCACCTGACAATTTCTGTATAATAATATTAAAGCACTATTAACTGCCTAAATGATTTCCTCAAAATGTGTGTTACTAAAATGAGAAAAACGAAAATAACTTTATTATTTAAATGCTTGTATTTTTTGGTGGTGAGGAAGAAGGTGGCCAAATTCTTATCTTTAATGTTACATTGAATTCTTACAGTTTAAACTATTTAAAACAAATACTGTAAACTACTTTTCAAAGAGAAAACTTAAAAAAAGAGGGGACAAAATTTTTTAGGAATTAGGGCATCCTTCCTCGCTCATTTTCCATTTTTCGGTAATTTCCAAAGTATCATTCAAAACCCTGGCGTAGTCACTTTAAGAGCATACGATTTTCTAAAATACAAACATTTCTGATTTCGTCTTCTTAAACCCAGTATTGGTTATGTTAGCTTCATATCTCCCACTGGAAATAAGTTTTCAAAATCATTCTTAGTGTGTTATATTCCCCTGTATTTTGCTTAAGTGTATTTCTGAAGCAGACAACCTATATTTCCTCATTGGCTAATTGATCTTCTATAAATTTCTTGTTGTTGCTGTTAGTTGCCATGGAGTCAGCTCCAACTCATGGCGACCTTATGTAGAAAGTTGTTTGCTGTGTTCATAATGGATGGTATGTTTGAGTCCATTCTTGCGGTTGTGTGCCAGTCCATCTCATTGAGAGTTTCTCTTGTTTTCGTTGGCCCTCTAGTTTGCCAAACATGATGCCCTTTTTTTAGTGATGGTCTTTCCTGATGACCAAAGTAAGTGAGTTGAAGATCAAAATTGTGAATTGAGACCAAATTTGGAACTTTCAGCATTAAGAGAGTATTTTAGAATAACAACAACAACCAAAAAAAACCCATTGCCGTCAAGTCAATTCCGATGCACAGTGACTCTATAGGCCAGAGTAGAGCTTCTTCTCCATAGGGTTTCCAAGGAGTGGCTGGTGGATTTGAACTGCTGACCTTTTGGTTAGCAGCTAAGCTCTTTAAACACTGCACCACCAGGGCTCCATATTGTAGAATAGCAAGCAAAAATGCTAATTATTACTCTTTTGCAAATAACAGCATCCAGCATTATTTTGTGTGAGGCATTATTCTTAGCACTTGTGAATATTAGCTCATTTAACCCTCACAACGCCCTGTGAGATTTGGTGGTATTTCTAGTATTTTTGCTACTGCTACTGCTACCACCACTATCTCACAGGGGAGGAAACTGCAACACAGAGAGATCAAGTAACTTGCCCAAGTTCACACAGCTAGTAACTAGGAAAGTCAAGAGTTCAACCTAGGTGGCCTGGTTCTAGGTGCTAGTCTCATTGTTACTGCATGCTGGGCTAACTGTAGACCCAGCTTCCACAGATACAAGAGTATGATTTGTATTTGAGTAATCTTCTGGATCTTTTTTTTTTTTTTTTTTTAACATTTTCTAGCACTTGAGATGTCTAATTTATTTAAATCAGCTATGAACAATTGTATAAGAGAAATTGCACTGTATGTTGAAAGTGCTGACTGTCTCTAAGCCCAAGTTTTCTCAAAAGTTTTATTCTCAAAAGGGACTTTGACAAGTACATTGGTCTGGTTTCTTTCCTTCTTTTCCCAGTTTACAAATTAGAGGAATTCTTCCGTGAGTTCCCCAGACAAATTTAGTCACTTCCTGCTTTTTGATCCCATCGCATTTTGTCCATACTCTATATTTTAAGCAACTACTGCTTAGTAATTAATCTGTTTATATGTCACTTCTTTCCATTCCCCCACCCTTGCCTCTAACTGAGTTCTTCAAGAGCTGGAATCAGGTCTAATTTATTTTTGTCTCCCACCAACCTGGTGACAAATGGATGAATCACGTTGCCCGGAGAGGTTAAGGGACTTGCCCAGAGTAGCAGACCTGGAATGTGTGCAGCTTTCTTTAACTCCCAGTCTTCTACTTAGCACTCACACACTGCCAGAAAGGCTTGCAGATGATTTGAACTCTTGCTAAGGATTTATGACACAGTTTCCCTAATGTGCTCCTCCAGGCTAGCTCATTTATGAAATAATAATAAGGATGAAGATGATGATGATGCCATCTCCAGTTATCTTACTGTGTTATTTTGAAGATCAAACAAAATGATAATATTAGTAGAAGCTTTGGAACTGGAAAAACCCCTTATGCAGGTATTTATATTGCTATTACTCTAGTCTGTTATTATTTATGTGTAGTTTACAAACGTTTTCACAAGAGCTATGATTTACAAAGTATTTTTAACATTTATCATCTCATTTACTTCTCATTATACCCCTGTGAAGTAGGTGGCCTCATGGCCATTTCATACATAGGAAAACTGAGGCTGAGTGTCATTAAGTACTCAGCCAAGATCCCAAGTGCTGAAGGAAGACAGAAACCCACTTCTCTTGCTTCTTTCCATCACAGCCTCCAGAGCAAGGCTGCATAGTCCTCTAGGGTGTTTCTTTGTCTTCTGTTGTGGAGTCAGGCTCCAGACGCCTTCCAGAGTGAGCCTAGGAGAGGCGCCTTCATGAGAACACAGAACTAAGCTCTTCTGTGAGCTGGGCAATTACATATGTGTGTTTAAAATCTAGTTAGAGTAGTGAAGGTTCTCATGTTAGCAAAATGTGGGGCTTAGACACAGAAAGGTTTATAAAGTAAGCAGTTTGGGTTTTTTTTTTTAATTTATAATTTATGTCATTTTTGTTGTTGAGCAGTTTGATTTTTGAAGTGGCCAGCCAGCATCCACTGTCTTAATAGTCAGCCATAGCATGTGGGTTGTATGGGTCCTGGCAGGAGGAGGCTAACCTTTCCAGCGCTTTCGTCTTGATGGGGAGTTCCTTACTGCACCTCTCAGAGGAAATGAAGGATGATAAATCCAGCTGCTGCTTCCTGTTCCTATATCCTGAAATTTATTTATTTATTTTGTTGGAAGGGTAGAATGCTTTATTTTTAAACTAGTGAAAATACTCTCAACCTGTTTCTTATTAGTATTTTCTTTAAAACTAGATGTACTCACTTTGTCTTTAAAGGGGGGGTGTGTGTATATGTATGTGTCTGAAATTCCCAGGATGCTGCCTGGGCTGGTTGGTTTGCTCTCTTTCCTCAACAGCAACAACAGAAATGTAAACCAATTAATGCACATTTTACCAGACAGAAAGCTCTATGTGAGATTAATGACAGTATCTGGTTTAGAGGAAGCCTCTAATTTATATTGGTAGTATTATTGTCTTTCAGGCTATGCACGTGCGGTTTCTTCTGTTTATGATTTAGTCATTAGTAAACAAAGACCTGAGTCATTTAAGAAACACGCTACCTCTTCACATACCATAGTTTACTGAATGTAGCCATTAGGTATGGATTACTAGGATGCAGCTTGATGGGTTTGATTGTGTAACTCCATAACTATAAGTAATATGTAGAAACAGTTTCTCTAGTACTATTAGTTCCAGTTCCTAATTTCAGAGACAAAGAACGTGAATGGGGCACTAATGGTGCATCTTTTCAGAAGCACTAATGGAAACTCAGAAATTAAATTCACAATTTGAAGTAGGATGATCCAGAATATAGTAAATATAGCCAATCCCCTCACTTAGTAGGGCTCTTAGCTCTGATTTTAAGATCCTTAAAGTTAAGATTTAAGAATTATTAATAATTTAATAAATGATTACCATTTATCAATAATTTTTTTTTAATTAAGATTCTTAAAATAGGAGCTAAGGCATTCACAATTGGTAACCAGTACATTCTGTACACTTAAGAACTATCTGGCCTAAGTGAGTTATTTACTCTCTAAGATAAAATTTATAGTTATCATTTTTATTAAATGAATTTAGAAATAACAAGGAAATCTTTTTATTTAAAGAAGCACTTTTACGGAAGATTTGCTCTGACTTTTTTAACGATCCCTTCTGAAGATAGTAAAATTTTGAGAGGATGACGCTTATTGGGGGCCAGTTCTAATGCGCATGATACCACAGAAATCTCAGGTCTGATCTCAGTTCTGCCCTTTCCTCATTGCATGACCTTAGGCATGTCCCTTAAGCAATCTTAGAAACAGTTTTCTTGGCGATAAAATGAAACTGACATTATTTCTTTGTTGCACAGCAATTTGTAAAGATCAGATTAGTTTGAATCCACAGAAGTGCTTTTAAAAACAGATGATGACAAAGATGTTAGGTAATACTGTTAATAAATTACAGCTGGATTTTCCATTGTAATTTCATTTTTCAGACTTTGCTGCTTTACTCCAGGACAGCCTCCGAGCACCAGGATTTTGTCTCTTTTACTTAAGGGTTTGAACCTCCAAACAGTTTGTAAATTTTGGGGAAAAAAATTTGATTTGAGCTAATTTCTAATTTAAAACAAGCTGAGGGAGGCAGGCATGAGTTTTGTAGGGTCAGTCAGATCTGGGTTTGAATCCTGGTCATCCACCATGTATTAGCTGTGTCATCTTGGACAAATTACTCACACTTTCTAAAACTCAGTTTTCTCATCTGTGAAGCTGGAACAGTAACACTACTTGTTCAGGGTAGATGTGAGGTGTGACAGTTCAATGAGCTCAATCAACTATGCGAGGTGCTTGGTTACTCAATAAGGGTAGTTTTCTGGCCATCTTCTCTGTATATTTGCAGAAACTTCCACATTGCGTGTAAGATACAGCCTGAGATTGCCTCTTCTAGACGCCAGCAAGGCACAGCACTTCCCCTTCCCACCATACTGAGGAGACTGTCTTTCTTCTTTCCTCCATGCTGTGGCCAAGGGAGTGAGAAGTAATTAAGCTGATTTAGGTCACTAACACTCTCCATTGGGAATAATAAATATTTCTTTTCCCACCTCCTTCCTTTCAGTAGAATCTGACTTGAGTTCTTTTAATGCTTGACCTTCACAGAGAGTTTCAGCGGGCGAGAACACGAGCCACTGTTTGGATTACTTGAGTGTACACAGAACTACTCACACGTCCATATGGTGTTTTGTTTTGTTTTTTTTAAGTTATATGGGTTGTGGAATTATTTTTACAAGGCACCTTTTTTTTTTTTCTCTTCAGACGTTTCCAAAAAAGAACTCTTTAAAGCTTTATGACTAGAGAAGTAATATGATGGTTAGCAAGGTTAATGTTTACCAACTTACTGAAGGGAAAAGCAAACAATATATATCCAAGCTGTCTTTCAGAATTTCCATAGAATTATGAAATCTTTCATCTTTATGCCTTTTATCAGGTCATAACAGCAGGCTGCATACTTGGGTTGTAGCTTCTGGTAGAAATGTGTTCACAGTATATGATTGGACTTTATGCTGAGAAAAAACAGGGACCAGTTTTACCAGTTGCCATCTAGTCAGCTCAGACTCATGGCAACCCCTAGAGTATAACTGTGCTCCGTGTGATTTTAAATGGCTTTTTTTAGAAGTAGATATCCAGGCCTTTCTCCAGAGGCATCTCTGTGTGAACTCTAACCTCTAATCTTTTAGGTTAGCAGCTGAGCACATTAACAGTTTGCACAACCCAGGGACTCCAAGAAACAGGTAAGAAAAAAAAAAAAACAGACTCGTTGCCATCGAGTCAGTTTTGACTCATAGCGATCCTATAGGACAGAGCAGAACTGCTGCATAGGGTTTCCAAGAAGCGGCTGGTGGATTCGAACTGCTGACCTTTTGGTTAGCAGCCAAAAGCTTAACCACTGCACGACCAGGGCTCCCCTACCTTCCTACTCCTTTCTTATCCTAAAAAATACACCCTTCACTAAACCTGTCTCCCCTTCTAGCTGTCCCAGCTTTTTCTTTTCCACGCTAGCCAAGTTTCAGGAAGCATACATTCACTCTCTTGTTTACTTCTTGCCCACAATGAGCCAGACTTCTTCACTGAAAGTGCTAGGGCAGAAGACTCAAGAGACTTCTCAGCTGTTAAATCTAGTAGTCACTTTTTACTCCTTAACTTCCTTGACTAGTTTGTGATGTGCAGTGCTGTTTACCACTCTCTTTTTGGAGCATTTGCCTCCTTTGGTGTCCAGGCCAAAGTTCTCTTCATAGTTGTCTTCCTCCTTCTTTGACCCTTCCTTCTCAGTCTCCTTTGCTCTGAGTCCTTTTGTTGTTGTTTTTCCCACTTGTTCCCTAGATGTTAGTGATCTCCAGAATTCTGCCTTTGCCCTTTTTCTCTTTATATGCTCTCCTTGGGCTATCTCATCATATACTTACTATTCCAAATCTGTAATTTTGTATCAGATCCCTCTCTTGAGATGTAGGTTGTCTTAGTTATCTAGTGCTGCTATAACAAAAATACCCCAAGTGGATGGCTTTAACAAAGAGAAATTTATTCTCTCACAGTTTAGGAGTCTAGAAGTCCAAATTCAAGCCGCCAGCTCTAGAGGAAGGCTCTCTCTTTCTGTCAGTTCTGGGGGAAGGTCCTTGTCATCAGTCTTCCCCTGGTCTAGGAGCTTCTCATCGCAGGACCCCAGGTTTCAAAGGACGTGCTCTGCTCCTGGCACTGCTTTCTTGGCGCTATGAGGTCCGCCTGTCTCTCTGCATGCTTCTCTCTTTTATATCTCAAAAGAGATTGACTAAAGATACAGCGTAATCTTGTAGGTTGAGTCCTGCCTTATTGACATAACTGCCTCTAATCCTCCCTCATAGAAGTACGATTTATAACACATAGGAAAGTCACATTAGATGACAAAATGGTGGACAGTCACACAGTACTGGGTATCATGGCCTAGCCAAGATGACACATATTTTGTGGGGACTTCATACCACCAAGAAAGCAGCGCCAGGAGCAGAGCACGTCCTTTGGACCCGAGGGTCCTGTGCTGAGAAGTTCCTAGATCAGGGGAAGATTGATGACAAGGACCTTCCGCCAGAACCGACACAGAGAGAAAGCCTTCGCCTAGAGCTGACACCCTGAATTTGGACTTCTAGCTTCCTAAACTGTGAGAAAATAAATGTTTCTTTGTTAGAGCCATCCACTGGTGATAATTCTGTTTATAGCAGCACTAGTTAACCAAGACACAGAACAGCTGACTAGCAGACATCTCTACCTAATTGACTACACTGATCCTAGATACTCATACTGAAAAACAGAACTCACTTGGAAATCATCTTAGATGTATCCTCTGCCGACCACCACCGCAAAAGATGGTTAGGTTCGTTAATTCCATCTCTCAATTCCTCTAGGTTGCCCTTCCTCTCCCCTCCTAGTTGAGGGTCCTTATCACCCTCATCTGTATAACTGGGATAGCTTTCTCATTCATTTTCCTGCCTCCATTTTTTTCCCCTCTTCAGTCCCACTTCCACACTCGGGCTAGAATTATCTTTCTAATTTGGAATTCTGATTTCATTGCCCTATTTATTAAAACGTTTCTCTTTCTAGGTGGAAGAATTAGCACTCATTTTCTGCTTTCTTATATTCTCTACTGTTAGATGATTTGTAAATAAAAATCATCTATCCATTTATTAAGAAGCCCTGGTGGTGCAGTGGTTAAAGCAATCGACTGCTAACCGAAAGGTTGGCGGTTCGAAACCACCAGTGATTTCACAGGAGAAAAATGTGGCATTGTGTTTTGGTAGACATTTATAGCCTTGGAAACCCTGTGGGGTCACCATGAGTCAGAATCAGCTCGATGGCAGTAGGTTTGATTTTTTAGGTTTATCCATTTGTTGCATGATTTGGATCAATTTCTTGGCTGGTATGACATGGCACACTAGTAATCGAATAAGTACGTGTTTGTCAAGATACGGATCCTCCTAGTCCACAGCACAGGACAGCCTCCACCTGTGAGCAGCCTCAGCTGTTTCCCACTTCTGCTATAAAAATATTATCATTCACAGATACCCTGATGTGAAAAAGTTTGGGAAACACTGTTTAGATGGTTTTATATCTAGTCCATTTCCTTTTTTATTCTAGATTTCTTATTGGAAAATGGCTATAATATGCAACATACCACCATATTAAATGGTTAATCCCCATCCCAAGATGTCAGCCACTTCAAATCAACTATAGCTATGAAATATCTAAGATAGGATCTTAGAAAAATCTAAGATTGTTTGCCTAAGAAAATCTAGATGTGTGCTTATGTTGTACATCACGCTTACATAATGACACCATAATTTAGCCCAAATTACACAACAAATCTCCAATACCTAACACAGTACTTAGTGTTTGAGCTGAATTGATGAATGATTGAACAGTCACCTCTGTCTTATATATTTCTTAGTATTAGCAACTTCTCCATAATGATATTGGTCCATCAAGTCATTGGAGCCCTGGCGGTTAAGCTCTAGGCTGCTAACTGAAAGGTCAGCAGTTCAAACCCACCATCAGCTCCACAGGAGAAAACACCTGTCAGTCTGCTCTTATAAAGATTATAGCCTCAGAGATCCTATGGACCAGTTGTACTCTGTCCTATAGGATCGCTATGAGTCAGAATCTACTCAACGGCACACAACAACAAGTCAGTAAACGTTGTTGTGATTATAGTTCTGGGCTTTATGCAAAGTTACACAAATGAGCAGATTATTTCATGGTTATACCGAGGTTCTTACTATTTTACGTTCCGTTCTATCTCATGAAGAAGAAGAAAGATAACATTTTATCACTCCAAAAATTATCACAACATCTCAGATGGATAAATTCTTTTAGAAGATTTCGACCTTGGTTTACACCCAGTCACTGATATTTTAGGCTTGAATCTCCAATGTCTGTGCCAGAAGTGGGCACCAGATGACAGAGATAACAGTTTAGATGAGTGAGGCCTCAGGCCCTAGGTTTCGTTGTGATCAGTATCCTCAGTTTACCCCAGAGTGTGTATAAATTTTGTCATTCTCTCCTGGGCTATGACATAAAATGGGTTGAGAATCACTGTTAGTTTATCTCTACAATGAAAATAGCTGGCACTTATAAATACATTGACACCATTGACACTCAGGTGTGTACTTTTCAAATATCTCATCTTGGGTCTTTTTTGAGTGCTTTCTCACAAATTAAAAATCCAAAATTATCCAAAGTCAGAGATCTTCATATAATCTTCAAAGAAGCAACTCATCTAAAATAGGTAACAGCATACTGGATAAGAAAGTATTCTTATTGCTATTTTGTACCTTCCCAATGCAGGAAACTTTAGGAGTTTTTACAAACTATGGGCTGCTCAATTGTGGCTAAGTATTAAAGCACCACTGAGTCTTTATAAAGGAGCCCTGTTGGCACAAATGGTTAAGCACTCGACTGGTAACCAAAAGGTTAGTGGTTTGAACACACCCAGTAGCCACTCCGGGGGAGAAAGACTTGGCAGTCTGCTTCCGTAAAGATTATAGCCAAGAAAACCATATGGGGCAGTTCTACTCCATCATATAGGATTACTATGAGTCAGAGTCGACTCAATGGCACCTAACAACAATTCTTTATAATTGACGGAATGTTATAATATTATAATATCATAACTGCAGTTCTCTATTAAAACCCCACTAATTCTTTATAATTGGAAGAAAGAGGAAAGACCATTAATTCCAAGCACACCTGAACTAGGGAAGGGCTTCCAGTTGAAAGCCCCACAGACCTGCTTTTCTAAATAAAGATCATTTGTAATTTTCACAAGAGCTGCACAAATTAGATGCTAAGTACTTAGAAACAAGATTAAGGAAATAAATATGAATAAAACATTCCTTTGTTTTTATCAAATCCTTTGAATAGGACAAAAGTAACAACATTAACTCAGGTGTACCAATTAATCACAAATTTTAAAATAAGGCTTTGTTTGTGTTACTTTAAAAGGCTAACCCTTTGGGGGAATTTTTAGTTACCTCCAAGATGTTTTTCAATAATGTATTTCACTATAATAGAGATTGTCAAAGATCATTATTGATTTTTTACAGTCTTGGTTGTCCTTAATCTCTGTAGTATTTGACTGAGTTGTATCTTTACTCTCTTGAAGTCCATCCCTTCCCCCTCCTCATCTTTTAGTTTTCTTTATTCTCTCTTTTCTTCATCGACTTTCCTTCTGTCAAAGTTTCCTTGGTCCCTTTTGTTCCTCTCTGTCACCACAACATTCCAAATCCTGTTTTTCCCCTAGGAGTCTCCACCTCTTGAAATCTTTCTGGACATCTCAGGAAAATTTCAGGAAATGGTTTGAGTGGGAAGATGCAATGAGCATACCCCTTGTGTGTTCACAATTATACGCAGTGGTATGTGTACCTTGTCATAGTGGTGCTTTATCCCCATTTCATTGATAAGGAAAATGAAGACTCAGTAGTTGCCCAAGTTTACACAGCTGGTAATATGAGGCATTATTTTTGTTCCCATTTTGCAGATGTATTGCTAAGGGATGGAAATGAGATGCCAGTTCAGGCAGGCTGACTCCTTAAATCATGTTCTTAATAGCCATTATACTGCCAGATTGTGTGAATTGAAATTCTGTTTTAAATTATTAGCTCAGTGACAGAGACTCTAGATTAATCTGTGCAAAAATTACACCTTTTGTTGATTATTCTGTACAGGTTTGAGCTATGTGGTTTTGTTCTTACACTCTTACAACTTACATCTTTGCCCACCCCTCATTGTTACCCTGCTATAGTTTACTTACAAAATGTAAACAAATTTTAATATTGACCTAAAGAAAATACAGTAAAGAATGAAACTATACTTCCTTTCCTGTCTCCCTAAAAGGTGTTCTGAAGGATTTTGTTTTTAACCAGTATCGATTTTCATTTATTCTAGAAACCAGATTCTACTAGCATAAATAATCACAGGTTTTGCCTGTAGGATTCTTAAGGTATTAGAAGCTGGCTCCATTCTGATTATATTGTGCATAATGGTATATTGTGTATGCATGTATGTATGTATGTGTGTGTGTTCTATATATGTTGTTGTATGCCGTCAAGTCGATTCTGACTCATAGCACCCCTACAGGTAGAACTGCCCCATAAGGTTTCCAAGGAGTGGCTAGTGAATTCGAACTGCCGACCTTTTTGGTTAGCAGCCCAAACTCTTAACCACTTCACCACCGGGGCTCTGTGTTCTGTATATAGTGAAGATCACCAAACTATTTTTGGTTTTAAAATTATGCTTTGCCCAGAAGTATTATAGAAGGATAGTTATCGACCACGTGAATGATGGTGACACTAGAATAATGTTTTCATACTGTCTAAGCTTGTAGATTTTGTGGTGTGTTTCATGCCCAAGCATGTGAGGACTTAATTTTTTTTCATTTATTATATATAATCTGCCTACTTTTAAGGGGCAGTGGTGGTTCAGTGGTAGAATTCTCACTGTCCATGTGGGAGACCTGGGTTCTGTTCCTGGCCGGTGCACCTCACACGCAGCCACCACCCGTCTGTCGGTGGAGTCTTGCATGTTACTATGATGCTAAACAGGTTTCAGCGAAGCTTCGAAACTAAGGCCAACTAGGAAGAAAGATCTGGTGATCGGCTTCCAAAAATCAGCCAGTGAAAACCCTATAGATCACAACAGTTCATTTCACAACCTATCATGGGCATGGTACAGGACCAGACAGCATTTTGTTCCATTGTGCGTGGGGTCACCACGCGTCAGGGACCAACTCGATGGCAGCTAATAGCAACAGCCTACTTTTAAAAAGAATTGGAGAGCTGGGTAAAAAGATACAGTTCTATTAAAACCATTTAAATTGATATCAAAGAACAAAGGTAGAACAATGAAGTGGAAAATTAAATCTGAGAGTCATCTTTAACATCTCTGTCTCCTTCGCCCTTCCTATATAGTCTATTATTATTAAGTTCTATAGTTACTTCTTTGGCCTAATTAGTTTATAAATCCATCCCCTTAACTCCGTTCTTCACCACTCACAGCCTAGTCTTAGCTACCTACATCCTTTGCCCAGAATAACACAATAGCTGCGTTCTTGCACTCCTTCCATCTTCTCTCACACAATCTGTACACTAGGTTCAGGGTGACCTTTTAAGAGACACGAATCTGATTTTCACTCACCTCCTAACCCCAGCTAAAAACACATCAGTGGCTTCCCCCTGCTTTTAGTTTCATGAAATCAAAACTTAACATGGCTTACAGGGCCTTGCATTATCTCACACTGCGCACCCCGGACTACTAACCTGCTTTCTGTACCTCAGATATCCTTTGCTCCTTCTCTCCACAGGACCTTTATGTATTCTGGTCCAGCTTACACATTCACCTTGTTTATACTCTCTCATCACACCTCAGTTCAATCATGACTTCTCAGAAAATTCTTTCCTGATCTTGCTGACTGGGTGAAACCCTCTATTAACCACTTTTATGCAACCAAGGGAAGGTCCACATTTTCTGGGATCTGAAATTTATGTAGTTTGGGGGCTCTTGTTACGACAGAGAACACAAAGTTAGAGATACAAAGGTAGATTTAGGGCCTTGGAAGGGTCCTGTGCACGTCAAGGGTCTTCTCACTGCCTGGTAAACCTGCCTCTGCCTGTTGCTCTTCCTGGTCGCCCTTCTCGGCTGGCAATTTAATTTATATATGCAGCTAGCTTGGAAGTTCCATGGCTTTTTATATAAGTTGATCAGGAGGGACAAACTTCTCTTAGTTCTGAGCAGTAAAGAATTATTTTTATGTTGTTGTTAGGTGCCATCAAGTCAATTTCAACTCATCACGACCCCATGTATCAGAGTAGAACTGTCCCATAGGGTTGTCTAGACTGTAATCTTTATGGGAGCAGATTACCAGTCTTTGTCCTGCAGAGCTGCTGGGTGGGTTCGAACTGCCATCTTCTCAGTTAGCAGCCGAGTGCTTAACTGTTGCACCACCAGGGCTCCTTAAGAATGTTTATAGGGTTCTTTATGTAGAACATCTGTTTCAACATGACCGTAACCTGTTGCCGTGGAGTTAATTCTGACTAAAAGCGACCCTATAGGACGGAGTAGAATTGCCCATAGTGTTTCCAAGGAGTGGCTGTTGGATTTGAACTGCCGACCTTTTGGTTAGCAGTCGAACTCTTTAACCACTATGCCACCAGGGCTCACAGCAGCTTTTCTTAAGCTTACTGTGTGCTGGGCACTTGCTCAGCACTTTGGCACAGTATTCTGATACAAGTGTTTACTGACTCCAGTAAGTTGTGCACACACAGATAGGGCATTCACCACTAACTCAAGGGTTAGTTACCCTTAATGAGAACTTCTGCATTTATTGTCTGCGTGGAAAGGCAGAAAACCCCTTGCAGAACAAGGAGAAGGAAGGTGTGAGGTTCCGGCAGCTTCATCTTGTCTCTGAGCCTCCCTTTCTGTAGCTCCTTCCTCCCTGGCCTTTTATATCACCTAGGTATGTGGTAGAATGGTGCTGGTTTGCCTCTGCCCCAGAGTTCACACTGACTTAGAACCGGCCCTGTATCAGGAATCGGATCTTGGCCTTATTTCCCGGTGAGGGTACGCCCATGCTTCCCTTCATCTTTTGTCTTCCTGTAGAATGTTTGATGATGAGCCAAGCAGCATGCAGATGGTCTATCAGAATGAGTTAGCTTCAGAATAACCTGTTAAAAAGAGCTGTGTAGTGTTGGCCATCTGGACGTTGAAGAATGCAAGTCAGAGCTGATTGTTTTGCCTTTGGCATAATTAATAGTGACCTTTTCTCATTGGCAGTCTTTGGCTCATAGCTTCAGTGCCTCCTGAGCCCTCTCCTGGAATGCTGTTATTGGTCTGAGTGAATCATTCTGTTAACAAACTTTTATTAAGTGCCTCTCCTGTGCCATTTCCTGGGGACATACGGATAAAAGAAATCATCCTCCCATTAAGGAAGGAATTCAAACCCAGATGGGAGGAGAAAGGGAGACCAAAAAGATGGAACTTAAGAGTTCACCAAGTGCCATGAGCAACCACTGTTTGACTTTGCATTCCTTCCCCACCCCCGTCAATGGCTAGGGTTTCCAAAAAATATACCAGGTAGCCTTTTTAACTAAATGAAGTGCAGATCAAAGAATTAAAATTTTTATCAGTATCTGAGCATCTTTCTCTCTTACTAACTTTGATAAGTTTTTTTAACGTTAATCAGCACTAAGGAGAGGTACTCAGAGGAGACTGCTTTCCGGCATTCTTTACCAAACCAGGAATAAGGATCAGCAGGCTCCCAGTTGTCCATATCCAGAACATACATCCATGGGTTTAGAATTAGAGGGGCTTTCTGTCCAAGAAAGGAGTCCTGGTGACATATGGTTAAAACACTTAGCTGCTGACTGAAAGGTCAGCAGTTCGAACCCACCAGTCGCTCTGCAGGAGAAAGATATGGCAGTCTGCTTCCATGAAGATTCACAACCTTGGAAACCCTGTGGGGCAGTACTACTCTGTCCTGTAGGGTCGTTATGAGTCAGAATTGTCTCAACAGCAGTGGGTTTCTGTCCCAGAAGACAGCTGGAAGAGAAATGTGGCAAACTTCCTGGGACTATGGAAAGCTGCTTAGGGTATAAGGGAGCTCCATCCTAGTTCACCTTTTTTTAAAAAGTGTATTTCTTATCATAATCTTTAAAGAGGGAGTGACACTATGAATTATATTTTTTTTTGTAGAGTTGTATCAGCTAGAGTATCTTGCATATTTATAATATCCATAACTGTTAACACTTACATAATGCCAATAGTACAAAGATCTGTTGGAAAAAACTAAATTAGTCCTTTTTTTCCCTTTTTGCATCTGAAACATTGACTTATCAGACCACCAGGCAATTTCTTCAGCCATCTGAATTTTTGATACCTGATTTGAGTGTGGTATGTGAGTATGTGTATATTTGTTCATGGGTATATTTAGTGCTGGAGGAGAATTATTTCTATTGATCATATTGTTTATCAGCTCTTTATGAATTTTAATTTGTTCTTTGACTTCTTTCAATGAAAGATTTGAAAATTTGCCCCTCATCTTTCTCTTGGGTGGTCTTCCATTTGCCCAGTTTGGCCAAGAGGGCTGATTCTTTTTTTCTACAGAATGCTGTAGAAAGAAAATAAGTTGGTATTTGATTGGGTAGGGGCCGCATACCTATGTGTAAAATTAAGTATTTACCAAATCAAGCCATCTGCTTCTTCATACTTTAAACACTTCTCATTAAATAATATTTCAAAGCCATCTGCTTTGCTTATTTTTAATAGGGGTATTGAAGACTTCCTAATGCATATAGACCTAATTTTTATTAAAGTTTTGGTTTCAGTAATTAGATTTTTCTCTTTGGTGCTAAAATCTTGCTCTATGTTTAATAATACTGATAGTGTAATGATTTCCATGGAACACGAAGTTACCTATATTTACAGTGCTAATAAATATGAACAAAGAGCAAGATTTGAATCCAGGTCTCCTTGGCATCAAAGTTGTGCTCTTTCTAGTATAATTTGCCACCTTCTTATATAAGTAATTTTAATTTAAATGTTTTTGAAAGAATTAATAAAATTGAAAAAAAATTATTATCAATCAATCATTTATGTCAAGATTACTCTATGTACATAGGGTTATATTTTAAAAAAACAAAAAATTTAGTTGTTGAGTCAGTTCTAACTCGTGGTGACCCCATGTGTGTCAGAGTAGAACTGTGCTCCATGGGGTTTTCAGTAGGCGATTTTTTGGAAGTAGATCACCAAGGCCTTTCTTCCAAAGCACCTCTGGGTGGACTTGAACCTCCAACCTTTCTGTTACCAGCCAAGTGTGTTAACTGTTTTCACCACCCAGGGACTTAGGACTGCATGCTAGCTCAACAGTCAAGAAATTGTCCTAATCTCATCTTCAGTTAAAGACTGATTAAGATCGGCTTACTTTTTACCTCAATGATTCGTTTTTCTGCATTCAGATTCAAACATCTTTAGAGGAGCTTACTTTTTGCCAGACCCTGAGCTGGATATTTCCAATTTTTGAGCGTGTGAGGTAGATGTGCTCAGAGAGGATAAGAAAAATACTGAAGTTTTTATCTTCGGAACCAGTTCAATGTATGGTAGTCATATAACATAATAGCAATCATTTAAACATATTTTTGTACTTCGAATATATAATATAGCGTGAATATCTACAATTAGGCCACAACCGTATTTACTTTTCACTGTCATATTTCTGTTGTAAGATAGTTTAGGCAGTAAGGTAAACAAAGTTGAAGTCTAGCTTCTAATTTTAACACCTGTACTGAGATATAATCCACATGCCATACAATTCCCCCATTTTTAAAGTATATAATTCAGTGTTTTTTAGTATGTTCACAGAGTTGTACAACCATCGTAGCTTCTAACTTTTGAACCTGGTTATTACTTTTATCATTACTGGCCATACTTCTAGATAAGAACACAGAATCATGATCATAAAAGAATTTAGATTCAGTCCTTGTTATTTTCTACTTCAGCTTTGTCCGTCCAAAATTCAAAAACTTCCCCTATCAGTTCTAGTACAAAAAGGTCCATAAGAAGTGTTTGCTTCCAGGAATGTTAAGCTGATTTTCATGTATGCCATGGACAAAGAGAAGCATTGGAATGTGAGGTTCACTTCCTCTTAATGTAATTGTCTAAGTCCTTCACAACAGACACGTTGTAAAGGAGAACCCAAAGAATATATGCAAGTGATACCTATGAAATGTACCCTCTTCCGGTAACAAACGAAAGGAAAAGAAAAATCCCCTGATAACCATTTACAACCATTTATGAGTCCTGATTCACAAAGGCGGTTAAACCTCAAGATTTGGGATCCAGGAAGCTGGGTGCTGATCTCCTCTCTCGCTGACTTGGCTTGCAATCAAAATGTACTTAATACACTGTATTCTATGTTTGTGTATTTAACATATTTAGACACACACCCTTTATTTATAAAAAGCAGCTTTTGTTTTCAGAGTGCTGCTGTATCTTTAATTTCAGTTAATGGATGAAACACCCCAGGGAGGTAGGCAGGGCATGTGTCATCAAGGGCTGATTTTTTTGGAAGTAGATTGCCAGGCCTTTCTTAGGCACATCTGGTAGACTTGGTTAGCAGCCGAGCACATTAACTGTTTGCACCACCCAGGGACAAAATAGTAACAAATACATTAATTCAAGGCCCGTGTTTGAAATAAGAGCTACTCCAGTGGCTGACATTGAAGGAAAGTACTCATCTCCGGCCCAGGAACTTCCTGCAGACTGCACTTAGCATCTCATGCTTTAATTTCTATTCCTTGGTTTACCCATAAAATGTGATATCCGTACAGGGGCATACTAGACTAATAATGGGCTAACATTAGAATTGTAGTTTCCATAGCACAGAATTTCTCTCATGTCTCTGTGCCTTTGCATTTGCTATTTCTATGCCAAAAAATGTTTTCCCTACCCTTCCTACCCCCATAGTCTACTCCGCTTTCCAGTCTCAGCTTAAAAACCACCCTTTTGTGAAGCCATCCCTAATTACCACATGCAGGTTGGGCTTGCTCTGTCTTGTGCCTCTCTTATAAGTACTTAGTGTTAACAGGGTCATAGCAATTTACTGTGTTGTGATTGCACTTTTATTTGCTTATTGTCCCCACTAGACTGGGAGCGCCTCAAGGGCAAGGACTATCTCACGACATCTCTGTATGTTCCTCCACGATGCCTGGTACATGACCTCTGAGTGAATGTCCCGAAAGGTTGCAGTGGGGATAGTGGTAATTACACCATGTTATTGCTCTTTCTCCTCAGAGCCAAGGACACCAGTGAGAAGTTCTCTCCTTCAGCTGCCAACCCTTGGCCAACAGTGCAGTCATTGGAAAACTGCATGATAGAGGGGAAAGATTTGGAGATGAAAGATTCTGTTAGCTCTCTCACTTATTGGCTCAGGGAGGTCATTTAAGCTTTTTGTGCCTCAGGTTTCCTCATATTATTGGGCAGTAACGGTGTCTGACTCACCAGGTTATTGAGATCTTAGTTTGTAAACTGCAAACATGAGAAGTAAAGAAGAAAGAGGCATGGTAGCCTAGTAGAAAGAACATGTGCCTTGGCCTTAGAAGGATTTTAAATCCAGACTGTTGACTTACCTTTCACCGCTTAATGCCCGCTAGCCTAGTTCTTTTACCTGCCACAGGCAAACAATAACACTTGCCAGATTAAGTAATGTGTGAGGGTTAAATGAGATTGAGGCAATGCTCCACTTGTGTTCCATCTATGTATGTTCAACTGTTACCAGACAGCTTTTGCACATTGTATATTCATATGTCCACATCCTCTGCCATTTGTATCCAAGAGAGAGGAGGCTGCCAGAGGAAAGGACAGGCTCCCCTGGCCTGTGCCCCCCAACCAGCCTGGCCATGCATTGGGACAGGGAGAGACACAGCCTCAGTCTGGTGTCACAACACATTCCTAGCGCAGCTGTTTCTGCGGTAGCTTCTCAACCACATTTCTTTTTAAAACTTTATTGAAGGAAAGCATACATACAAAAAAAAGCACATATCGTAAATGTAGACAGCACATTTTATGAACTAAAACACCCATGTCACCAGATCATTCATTCTCCTTGCTGCCTCTGACAGTCCATTCTATGAGTATACCACATGTCATTTTTCTCTGTTTTCTACTTTTGAGCATTTGGATAGCTTCTAGTTTGGAGCTATTACAAGTAGTGCTGCTATGAACATTCTCGTACATGTCTTTTAATGAGTATATGTTTTTCTCTTGTGTATATATTTAGGAGTGAAATTGCTAAATCAGAGTATACATATGTTCAGTTTAGTTGATACTACTCAAAAGTTTCCCAACATGGTTCTTCCAATTCACACTCTCATCATAAGTGTTTTAGAGTTCCAGTAGCAATTCTCACCAGCATTTGGTATTATCTTTTTTAATTTTAGGCATTCTGGTGGGTTTTATAGTATTTTGTAACATTTGGGAAATGAAACCTTTCCTTCAACCCCCAATACCTGAAGCTCTAAACTTTCATACAGTCGTTATCAGGAATGCACTCTGTACAAAAGCAGGGGATTGCATCAGATGTAAAGTGCCTAGTACAGTCCTTGGTATAGGGAAGGCAGATGACAAATGATAGCTGTTATTATTAGGTATTATTATCACTAAATGCCTTCTGTATTTTTAGGGGGTGAGGGAAGAGTGGTGTGGTGGATACAAAGAGGAATAAGACACAGACTCTGCCCACAGGGAGCTCAATATCTCATTGAAGAAGCCAACTTGGAAAACATTACTAGGCATTGTGATAGGAGTTAGGGGAAGGACGTAGTGCTTGAGCTGGGTCTTGAAGAATAAGAGTTCAACAGAAAGAAAAAAGGGAAATGGGCTAGAGGAAATGGCAGGGACACAAAACCCTTGGTAGGGGTTGCAGAGTAGACAATGAGCTGAAGTGCTCACTTGAGGGTGGAGTTGGTTACATGCTGTTGTTGGTGGTTCGGGCATTATTATCCTTGCAGAGAACTTGAGGGGACCAAGCTGGCAACTATTTGATGTCCATGTGAAGGTACAGCACTCCATCACCCTGTTCTCTGCCACCACCTTTTTTTTAGGTTTCTTTTTCTCCGCTGGGAAGGTGGTCAGCGCCTTTCTTCTCTCTCCTGGGATCAACGTCTATACTAAGTACAAAGTGCTTGAAAACCACCATTGAAGCTTTAACAGCTGTAAAATATTACTGGTTACAAGGATCCCACAGTTGCTCTGCTGTGGTCCTTTAGCTATTTATTTTTACACTGAGGCCTGGCTTAGATTTTTTATTCTTGCATAGGCCCTGGTTACTTTGTGGTGGCAATCAAGTTTAATAAAGTGCTCGTCTGCCCAATACCATATGTAGACAGTTAATAAATGTTCTTGAGGAATTTGATGATGATGATGCCAAAGATGGTCAAGGTGACATACATTCTTTCATTCATTGAGCGCTTACTCTGTGTCAGGCATTGGATATATAACAATAAGCAAGGTAGACATGATCTCTGCCCTCCTTTCTTTTTACTCTAGTGTGGCATCAGACCAGTAAGCAGTCAATTCTGTTACAATGCAGTGAGGGGCATGATAGGGGGAGGTACAAAGTGCCGTGGGAGTACAGAGAAGCCTTTCACCCAGACGGAGAAGACTTCCTGGAAAGGCGACATCTAAACTTAAAGGGGGGTTGGGAGAAAGTATTCCAGGCAGAGGAAACTGTGCGGGGGTGGGAGGCTGAGCACAAGGATAAGTATGGCTTGTTGGAGGAACTAAAAGAAGTTATCAGCCTAGACCATAGGGAGTCTGGAGAGGAGAGATAGGGGCAGGGAGGTGAGTACTTTAGAAAGATCTTCTAAAAGCATGGCTTTCAAAGTGTGATTCCTGTACCTTTGTCATCACCTAGTAACTTGTTAAAAAATAAAAGCCCTACCCCAGACCTACTGAATTAGAAACTTTCTGGATGAGCTAGCAGCAATCTGTGTTTAAACAAGCCCTCCAAGTGATTCTGACGCATGTTGGAGTTTGAGAACCGCTGCTGTAAGTAAACCTTTGTAATCCAAGGGTAGTCTGAGGAGCATCAGCATCACTTGACAGCTTGAAAGCACACAGCATCTCAGCCCCATCCCAGACCTACTATCAGAATCCACATTCTTCCAAGATTCCCCAGGTGATTTGCATGCATGTTAACGTTTTGAGACGCACTGGTCTAAACCACATTGAAAATGGTGAACTTTCATCTTAAGGGCTGCAGGGTGGAAATGGATTAGAGACGGTTAAGGCCAGAGGCAGGGAGACCAGTGTAATATAATTAAGGCTCAAAATACAAGTAACCAGCTTTCTCAGTACCAAAAAAAAAAAACCCAAATCCATTGCCTTCAAGTTGATTTCGACTCATAGTGACCCTATAGGACACAGTAGAACTGCCTGTTTAGGGTTTCTCAGTACAGTAACTTTTAAAATTTACTTCTCCCTCAATCCTCCAATCCAAACGTTCTGGCTTCTCTAGAGCACACTGCAGCTGTATGAAGACTAAAGAAAAATCTGATTGGAAAGAAGTGTTATGTGGAAAAATTCTATTTTCATTACCCATACAGATGGCCCTTTAAAATCGTGGTCCGTGGGTATGACCATACAGAGTTTTTTGCCAGGAATAACCCTGTGCAAAGCATATTCCTCCAGTCTCTATGCATGAAGTAATATGTGGTCTCTGACCTCTGACTTGGTGCTGTCTTTTGTGCATTCTCGATAGGGACTGAAGAGCTCAAACAACATATGACATATGGTTGAACTGTTTCTTATTTAGTTTGGCTTACTGTACATTCCAAAAGCTTTTCTTCCTGCTTAAATCCCCAAGCCACTCACGAAAGCAAAACGCACACAATATGCAGGACCTCAGAATAAAAGGGATGGGAGTGGACAGGTTATCTCCCGCTGTGCCTACTGAGGTGCAAATGTTTCTTTTTCCTCACTTCCTTGGTAATTTCTACAGAGACTGGATGCCAGTCATTTCATGCTTAAGCACTGAAATCTGGGAATGTAGTTTCTAGCAATTTTCACAAAATTTAAGTACAACTCAGTAGTTTAAATATGTTGTAGAGTCTTCAGGCTTGTGTTTTCCTGATTATGTAAGAGAGATTTCACTTACAAAAACACTACTCATTTGAGAATTGCTATTACAATTGAAAAGATATTTCTATGTTATTAAGAAATATTATACACCTGCTCTATACAGTACTAGGTATGTAGGAGGGTTTCACAAAAAATGTGAGCCTTGCGTTTAGGGACTTAATTTAAAACAGAGAGCAGGATCATAGTACTAATGCTGCCACGCTCTTACTTTGTCGTCCAAGGAAGACGCTGTTTTCTCCTGAGCCTGAAGTCAGCCCAGAATCTTTCGCAACAGAGCACTCCAGGCAACTTTTACATAGATAGACAAAAATCTGTCCGCCATCCTTTCTTTAAAACATAAATGCATTCCCAGTACCTTGGGTACTTGCCTTGCCTTTTTAAGTATTCTATTGGTTTTTTGTTCATCATTTTACATATGAGTATTGGAACCATAGAACTTTCTGAGAAAGCAGAATGTGGTGAGGTTGCTTTTTCAAACAGAGAAGTTAAACTTCTAAATTCAAGATGAACATTTGGTTCGAGTACATGATTACAAAAGCCCATGCCCATTACTTGCCACTATAAACTTTGTGTTTTTCTTGGTTACTTCCAACTTGATTGTCCTTGTACTTTTTTATTCATATAAACTAGTTTCGTGACTCTAAAGCTACTGGCTGGAGTGAATGTTGACCACAATTTTGAGTGTCCTGGCACCAGGGCTTCTTTCAGTGCTGCCAGAGTCATCTGCTTTTGTAGACTTCAAAGGCCTTGTTGGTCGTGACTTGCTCAGAATCATCATTTCTGATGATTTCACGCCCACTTGTATCTTTGGCCCTCTTCTCATCTCACACATTTTCCATGGATGCTCCATCAAAGGCCAGAGTTTCAGCTACATTTATTAACAAATCCCAAGTGTGTATTTTCTGACTCCTCTCAAACTCTTAAACTCTAGACACTTAGTTTTAACTGTCCATGAGATGTTTCTACCAGGTTGATACAGAGGTGTAGGGAGAGGTGGTTACAGGGGGACGTTTGTCCCTGGGCACAAGTCCAAGGGGGGGCCAGATAAGGCTGGCCGTTGAATCACCATCCCTACCCCCTTACCCCTGTAGATGAGGTGGGGCAAACTTAGAGGTTGCCCCTGGGTGCTTGTTACCCTCCCTACTCCTCTTGGGTAATAAGAGTTAACGTAAATCAAGTGCTTCCTTGGGGCCAGGGCACGTGTAAGAGCTTTGCAGGCGTAACTTAACCTTTGAAACAACCCTGAGAAGTCATCATCCCCATTGTGCAGATGGGAAACACAAGGCTTAGAGAATCACACCGTTAGTAAGTAATAGGACTGAGTCTGATACACAGGCTGTCTATAGTTTAATAGTATCTCCAGACACCTCAGTTTTGGCTTATACAGAATTGAAGTCGTCTACCCCCGCCTGAAAACTTCAGTGTTAACCTTATAAACCAGTCCACAACAAATGCCGTTTTGCTCTCATATCCTCCTTCAAGGTCCAGTAAGTTACAAGTCCTATCAATTCTGTCTCCTAAATAGCTCTCAGATCTTTCCCTTCCGTTCTATTCTGTTAATAGACTTTGTGCAGGCTATCATTATTTCTTACCTAGAATGTAATCCTTACTCCCCACTTGGTTATTGTTATTTTCTTTCTTGGATAGAAGAGGAAAACTACCGTGTCCCTTTTAGGTTATTAATACTACACTTATCTTAGGTACAAAGATAGGACCTGGATGAGCCAACTTTATTTAGTGTGGAGCAAGTCAAAGGTTTTTCTTATTTAATGTTTTCACTTGCATCTTTGTAATAATGTCTTTTGTTTGCTTGTTTTCTAGGAATGTTTACCCTTGCAGAAGTTGCTTCACTTAATGACATCCAGCCAACTTACCGAATCCTGAAACCATGGTGGGATGTGTTTATGGATTACCTGGCTGTCGTTATGTTGATGGTAGCCATCTTTGCAGGAACCATGCAGCTTACCAAAGATCAGGTGGTCTGCTTGCCAATGTTGCCAACTCCTGTAAATTCAAAGGCACACGACGTTACCACCGACATCCCAAAGACAGAAGCAGCCACTGACCAAGACCAAGATGGGCGGGCAACAAATGACATTTCCTTTGGCACATCTGCTGTGACACCCGACGTACCTCTCAGAGCCACATATCCTCGTACAGATCCCACAGTTCCCAGTCAGGAGGCAAGGAAAGAGAAGAAAGACCCAACAGGCCGAAAAACAAACTTGGATTTTCAGCAATATGTATTTATTAATCAGATGTGTTACCATCTGGCCCTCCCCTGGTATTCTAAGTACTTTCCGTACCTTGCTCTTATACATACTATTATTCTCATGGTCAGTAGCAACTTTTGGTTCAAATATCCCAAAACATGCTCAAAAGTAGAACATTTTGTTTCAATACTAGGAAAGTGCTTTGAATCTCCTTGGACGACTAAAGCGTTGTCTGAGACGGCGTGTGAAGACTCAGAGGAGAACAAACAGAGAATAACAGGTGCTCAGACTTTACCAAAGCACGTGTCTACCAGCAGTGATGAAGGGAGCCCCAGTGCCAGCACCCCGATGATCAACAAAACTGGCTTCAAATTCTCAGCTGAGAAGCCTGTGATCGAAGTCCCCAGCATGACCATCCTGGATAAAAAAGACGGGGAACAGGCCAAAGCCCTGTTTGAGAAGGTGAGGAAATTCCGAGCCCATGTGGAAGACAGTGACTTGATCTATAAACTCTATGTGGTCCAAACAGTTATCAAAACAGCCAAGTTCATTTTTATCCTCTGCTATACTGCAAACTTCGTCAACGCAATCAGCTTTGAACATGTCTGCGAGCTAAAAGTTGAGCATCTGACTGGGTATGAGGTATTTCAGTGCACCCACAATATGGCTTACATGTTGAAAAAGCTCCTCATTAGTTACATCTCCATTATTTGTGTGTATGGTTTTATCTGCCTCTACACTCTGTTCTGGTTATTCAGGATACCTTTGAAAGAATATTCTTTTGAAAAAGTCAGAGAAGAGAGCAGTTTCAGTGACATTCCAGATGTCAAAAACGATTTTGCATTCCTTCTACACATGGTAGACCAGTATGACCAACTATACTCGAAGCGTTTTGGTGTGTTCCTGTCAGAAGTCAGTGAAAATAAACTGAGGGAAATTAGTTTGAACCATGAGTGGACGTTTGAGAAGCTTAGGCAGCACGTGTCCCGCAATGCCCAAGACAAGCAGGAGTTACATCTGTTCATGCTGTCAGGTGTGCCCGATGCTGTCTTTGACCTCACAGACCTGGATGTGCTAAAACTTGAACTGATTCCAGAAGCTAAAATACCTGCTAAGATTTCTCAAATGACCAATCTCCAAGAGCTTCACCTCTGCCACTGCCCTGCAAAAGTTGAACAGACTGCTTTTAGTTTTCTCCGCGATCACTTGAGATGCCTTCACGTGAAGTTCACTGATGTGGCTGAAATTCCTGCCTGGGTATATTTGCTCAAAAACCTTCGAGAGTTGTACTTGATTGGCAATTTGAACTCTGAAAACAATAAGATGATAGGACTTGAATCTCTCCGAGAGTTGAGGCATCTTAAGGTTCTCCATGTGAAGAGCAATTTGACCAAAGTTCCCTCCAACATTACAGATGTGGCACCACATCTTACAAAGTTAGTCATTCATAATGACGGCACTAAACTCTTGGTACTGAACAGCCTTAAGAAAATGATGAATGTCGCCGAGTTAGAACTCCAGAACTGTGAGCTAGAGAGAATCCCACATGCTATTTTCAGCCTCTCTAATTTACAGGAACTGGATTTAAAATCCAATAGCATACGCACAATTGAGGAAATCATCAGTTTCCAGCATTTAAAAAGACTGACTTGTTTAAAATTATGGCATAACAAAATCGTTGCCATTCCTCCCTCCATTACCCATGTCAAAAACTTGGAGTCACTTTATTTCTCTAACAACAAGCTCGAATCCTTACCAGTGGCAGTGTTTAGTTTACAGAAACTCCGATGCTTAGATGTAAGCTATAACAACATTTCAATGATTCCAGTAGAAATAGGATTGCTTCAGAACCTGCAGCATTTGCATATCACTGGGAACAAAGTGGACATTCTGCCAAAACAGTTGTTTAAGTGCGTGAAGTTGAGGACTTTGAACCTGGGGCAAAACTGCATCACCTCCCTCCCAGAGAAAGTTGGTCAGCTCTCCCAGCTCACTCAGCTGGAGCTGAAGGGCAACTGCCTGGACCGCCTACCAGCCCAGCTGGGCCAGTGTCGACTGCTCAAGAAAAGCGGGCTTGTTGTGGAAGATCACCTTTTTGACACCCTGCCACTTGAAGTCAAAGAAGCACTGAATCAAGACATAAATGTTCCCTTTGCAAATGGAATTTAAACTGAGCTAATACGTGCATACCCACGTGCAGGCACAACTTCCTAGATTGCAAATGCTCACGTACAAGTTATTGCAAGATAATGTGTTTTAGGAGTAGATACATCTTTAAAAATAAAACACTGAGAGGATGCATAGAAGGCTGATAGGAGACATAACTGAATGTTCAATGTTTGTAGTGTTTTAAGTCCTTCATTTCCGAATTTTTTTTTTCTTTTGGGGAAAGGGAAGGAAAAATTATAATCACTAATCTTGGTTTCTTTTTAAATTGTTTGTAACTTGGATGTTGCCGCTGCTGAATGTTTACAAATGCTTGCCTGCTACAGTAAATGATTAAATTGACATTTTCTTACTATATCACCTGTTTTGGGGGTGTCTTGATTTGCTTGGGTTAATTGGTGCAATATTCCTTTAACTCAGACTACTAAAGTAGACACCAGGTTGGAACTTGTAAATTTAAATTTGCTGAAATATGGATTTCTTTCCCTTTTGATTTAAAGCACATCTTACAAATATTGTCCTGGAAGTATTGCTGCTGCTGCTGAAAATAGCTTTTATACTCTTGAAATGGAGTTTCCTGGGTGGGGCAGTTAACACACTAGGCTGCTAACTGAAATGTTGGAGGTTTAGGTCTACCCAGAGGCATCTTTGAACAAAGGCTGGCTGTCTACCTCCAAAAAATTAGCCATTGGAAACCCCATGGAGCACAGTTCTACTCTGACACGTGGGGTCGCCATGAGTCAGAGTTGACTCGATGGCCACTGGTGGTGCTGGATAGATACTCTTGAAGGCCTAGAATGCAGTAAAGGTGTGTAGATTGCTCAGGATTTTGATTTGTTTGTTAAGGATAAATAGTGACAAGGAAAAACCAAAGAAAATGACACTCCTTAATAGTGACTAGTTTGTGTAATCTGGAGTCCTGATTATGTGGTACATTTTTAATCAATAATACAGGGTTGACAATAAACAGGAAGTTTTTAAAAATAAAGTATCTTAAGTTATAACAAAAATAAAATTTTTAATGACTTAATGGTTAGCAACCTTCCAATATCACCATTTGGAAGAGCTCAGAAAAATCAAAGCAAGTGTCATCATTTCTTGCCCTTTTCACTGTTTCTGTGGTGGTAGGAAGAAATAGGACCCACAGTTCATTGATGTAGAAAACTCTGACTTTCCTTGTTCATTTCAGTGACAGGCTGTATTTCTGGTGTTTGTCTGCATCTAGGTGGGTCGTGTCCGGGGAAATGCTGACAGAATGCACCGTATAGATATCATCTTCCTTTTTTATCTAACTTAAAAAGAAACCAAACCCATTGCCTTCGAGTTGATTCTGACTCATAGCGACCCTATAGGACAGAGTAGACCCAGCCCATAGAGTTTCCAAGGAGCAGCTGGTGGGTTCAAACTGCCGACATTTTGGAATGTATCTAAATCCATCTCAGAAATTAAGAAATTCCTTGCCTTTCTCACAAATACTAAACCGTGGGGGGAATGGCCTGTGAAAAGTGTAGGTGAATCTTTGCCTGCAGTAGAGCCTGTAATACTCCGAGAAGTCTTTATCACTGATAGAAACGGTTACAGCCACTGTGGCTGAATTAAGAACTGACCCCAGCTCCAGCATCCTGGTCTTCCTCCCTCCTCCTGATTTGGAAAATGAGACAGAGGACAATCATGAAATTTTGATGCAAGCGAATGCTCTTCCATATACACATCTTCCATTCCTTTTTGCGTTCATTCATCTATTCACTAACATTGATTATGCACCTACTTCATGTCCAGCCAGTGCTAGCTAGGACTGGGGAGTCAACACTGGACTAAGTCACAGTCCCTGCCTGCAGGGGGTGGGGTTTGCTTTATAGCAAATTGGGGGAGATAAGCAATTACACAAGTAATTACAACTGTAATAAGGTATACAAGGTTCTGTGTGAGTGAACAGTGTTGAGGGTGGGGGCAAACTTAGTCAAAGAGGAGGTTCAGGGAAGTTTTGCTCTTATAAACCCTGCCTGTAACCCTGGACATTTCCTTCCCACCAGCCACATAGGGCCCTGTTCTTCCTGCATAGGAAAACCACCACCTGAAATTAGTACGGCATTTTTAGAGGGTCTCCATGTGTCGTATTTATGTGGTTAACAGGCCAGATCTTGCAATTCTTGCTTTTCTTAAAGCAAATGCATATTGTTTGTGAAGGGCAGAAGTGGCAGGACTCTCGCTGGTTAGCGTGGTGGTCAGAGCAGAGCTGCTCTGTAGGAGCTGGGGTCTGCGGCACTCAAAGCTTGACCACTGCAGCCTTGCCCAAGCAGTGCTGCCTGTGGGTACCTGTTTCCTATGCAGTACTTGGGGTTCAATCACTTAAAACTGATTGGTGGTAGAGGCCTTCAGACAGTATTAGCGGGTACTTTTCTTCTTACCCATATTTCTATTGACTTCATCAGCTCTTAATGATTTCCTTGAACTCTGAATAGTTTACGGTCAATTGCTTTAAGTGCCAATTTTCATGCCACTGTTTGCAAATAGCAGTTTAATATTTTAAAAGTTGCCTAAGAAATGTTGGGTCATTTAGCAGACTTTAAATAGACTGAGTCTTGGAATCTCAAGGAAACAGCAGATGAGAGAGCTGTGGGCCCAGAGGTAACTCGTTGGCCCACGTGGGCACGTGAGTTTGTGTTGGCATCGCACACACCAGACATGAGGGAAAACAAACTAGCTAGTTTCCGTGTACAAGTTTTGGCTTATTAGTGTCTTCGGAGCTTTCTCCTAAGCCTCTTGAGCACCGCTCTGCAGAAAATTAAAAGTAGCTTTAACATTCCATGTCTGAGTAAACCCCACAAAGTCTGAGAGAACCTGGTTTACTTTTGACCATTTGACTTTGTTTTCGGGACTTCAGAAGGATGAATTAAAATCATTACGGGGACCTCTTCTTAGTCATGGAGATTTAGTAATTTAACAATAGGTGGGAAGAGTTCAGGTCCCTGGCTGGTCCCAAATGGTTTGCTCTTGGCTACTAACCTAAAAGTTGGCAGTTCAGATCCACCCAGTGGCACCACAGAAGAATGGCCTGGCAATCTGTGTCCATAAAAGATGATAGCCAAGAAAACCCTGTAGAGCAGTTCTACTCTGTAAAACACGGGATTGCTGTGAGTCAGAATCCACTCGATCACAGCAGGTTTGGGGTTTTACGTAGAAAGAGTTCACTCTACATAACTCCTGGACCAGCATGACCAATTGACATATTTCATATATAAAGAGAGAACCCATGTTTTAGTAAGATTATCTCTAGTACTTTCCCTGACTAGCTCCCCTCATCTCTACATCAACCAGTAACCAAACAATCCCAAGTTGCTGATGGCAGCAAACTCCAAACTGCCCTTGAGACTGCCACCCAACAGTTGTTTTCATTCACCTTGCTGAATAAAAGCTGGAGTGCTGGCCTGGCGAAGATTTTCTGGCAGCACTTGCGTCAGTAATTCAGTCTAATAAAATGGTCCCTTTATCAACTGAATCCCCAAACAAAGACTGTATTAACAAAAAGCCCCTTTCATGAAAAGGAGAAGGGAAAAAAAAGAACAAACCCCTGAAAAACAGTTTTCAAATGTCCTCTAACTTGTGACTATGACATGAAGAAGTGGCCCCGTCTGGTCCTGGCCAGCTGTGGCTTTCCTAAGATAACAGTACCAGATAGGGTGGTATCTGTAAGAGGAAGTGGTGAGCCTAAGGGGACAGAAGAGCAGCAGGCCACAAACCATTTCTCAAGTCTGGACTAGCCTGGGACCAGTCATGGGGCTGAAATTGGGAATAAGCCCCTAAGGTCACAAATCTTAAAACTGGAAGAAGAGTAACTGTTCTGCCTTCAGCTTTCTGTCTTTGCAAATCAGTGCATGAACTGTTCAGGTAAGCATCACCTTTCCCATGGGAACCCACAGAATTCTTTGCTTGAAGTCAACCCTGAAGGGTGGCTGGTGTTAAGACTCATGGCCTCCCTCCCACTGCTGTGGGACCCCAGAGTGTAGAGACTACCCCAGTTCTGCCTCTTGTCACCGGAAGGTCCTTCCTTTGCTTCTAAGAGTCCAGGCTCGAATCCAAATGCCTGCATTGAAATCAGCTGTGTGACCGTGACCAAGTGACTTCTCTAAGCCTCAGTTTCTTTATCCATAAATGAGAATAACAGGTGCCTACCACCTGTTTTTTGTTTTGTATTCTGTGAAGATTGAATGAGGTAATCGTTTAAGGTATAATGCCTGGCAGATAGGAAGTACTCAATAACATTCACTGTAATTTTTATCCCCAACTGTGACAGAGATGGTTACACAGGCATTCTCTCTTTCCTTACTAATAAGAGTTTTTAGTTGGGCACATGGGAACACAGAACAAAATGCAGTTTCCAGCTTGACTTGGGGCTAGATGTGGCCGTGTGACTTAATTCTAGCCGAAGGAATGGGAATGGAAATGGAATGTGCAGTATATGGATAGGGACATTCCATCCCCTTTCCCCATTCCTGCAGGTTAAATTGCAGATACAGAAATGAGTCCAGCACAGACTGCAGACCAGGGCAACAAATCAGACATGGCACAGCAACACGATAGAAGGAGCCTGTGCCCCTGAGCAGGGTTACATGAAGGAAAAATAAACATGTGTTTGGTTTAAGACACACTAATTAGGGGCTCTGCTACAAGCAACCAGGCCTAAAGACCTTGCTACTCAGAGTACCATCCAGGGACAAGCAGCAGCAGCAGCATCACTTGGGGGCTTTTAGAAATACAGAATATCAGATCCCTCCCCCAGGAATCAAAATCTATGTTTTAAGAAGATAGGAGATTCATAGGTATATTAAAGTTTGACAATCATTGTCCTAAAAAGTACACCTGTTAAGAGGAAATCAGCTGGTCATCTTCAGGAGCTCAGAAGGGGATGAGTGTTTTTACCATCACTGGGTTCTGCCTTTCCATCAGCCTCCTGCTGGACTTTAGCTGGTGAAGAATTTGGGGGTTTGCTGTTACTTGTGGCTTATGCCAACCTCCGTACCCCATTTGCTCCTGCTGGCAACTATGACGTTAATATCACCATAGCAACCACAGGAAAGAGAGGTGGTAGACTGCCACTGGTGACTGCTCGAAGAGGTAGTGGCAATATATGCCATCATCCCAGGAGTATGAGGTTTTGAAGGTCCTATAACTGCCCCAAGGATATGTGAACTTGTGCTAAGCCCACGGACACCCCTCACATGCCCAGGGAGCTAAACAACCCCATTCCATTATTTAACCTTAAGGCTAGGTCTGGGTAAGTCACTGAAAGCTTAGTCAGCCATGGGATAACATGCCCATTTTGAGCCTTTTCAGAATGCCCCTAGGAAACTGGCAAATAACCCAGCATGAAAATTGGCTGGAGTAGTTTCAGGGGAAGCCCTGCCCAAAGGAATCACCCAGGTGTTAAGTCAACTGCTTAGATACTGTAAAGAAATATATTTATTTTAACTTGCCATTGGAAAACAGTAGATATTAGCCACATAACTCAGTACTTTGAAATGAGGTACTGCCTGGATGGAAACCTCTTCAAGATGTGCCTCTATAGGCTTAACCCAAAGCTTGCCTGCAGTTTAGGCCTGCTGGCTCTTTATCTGTCTTTGGTGGCAGGAGAAACAACTGGTCACCGTCCTGGCGGCAATGGCTACATCTTCTTGAAGGTGATGATTAAAGCACTCATCATCTTCTCTTCCCCAGGATGTCCTGAAGATAATGTCAGCGCAGTGCCTACCGCTCCCTGGAGATATATAGTACATGAATATTGCTTGCTATTAATTCATTCTCACATCAGGCAGGCGGGAAATTCAGTTGATGACAGCATTTTCTTCTCTGTCTGAGAAGTAGCTGACACATATTCAAGCCTATACTTTTCACTGATCAAGTTTAAGTAACTGCTATTCTTTATGGGGCTGCGTGTTTTCATGATCCCATTTATGAAGGTGGAACAAGACATTAAGAAGTGGATGGGACAAAGTAAGTAGCAATAACAATAGCTCTGACTATGCTAGGTGGGCACCTGACTCAGTTATCACAACAGACCTGGGAGATATGGATTACCCCATTTTATAGATGAGGAAACTGTGAGGTTAGATAATCTGCCCAAGGTCACACAGCCAGCAGGAGACACGGGCGCTGCTAAATAGGCAATTTTTAATCCTCACAAGACCAGGAGGAGAACCACATTTAAGAGATGAACAAACTGATTCAGAGAGGCTAACGTCTCTGGTGCCATACCGTCAGTGGCAGATACTAGTCTCCAACCCAGGCATGCCCAAGTTTATGCTCTTTCCACCAAACGACACAGCAGATGCTCTGTCAGCAATTCAAAAAGATGTTTTGAAATCTGTGTTGACATCCGGTTACATAAATATGCCCCAAGCTAGGATTTTCCTTCATTCTTGAGTATTACACAGAAGTTTTTGATGTGTCTCAGCATCTGTCCTTAGCGTTACCACTTGTTTCCTCTGCTGGGCCGTTGACAGTCATGAAAGGGCAATCCACCCAAGGAAATGCAATTATTTCCCCTCGCTGAATGTTAAAGGCATGACCATCTTTACTCGTGGTCTCTTACTCAGAAATGAGAATGCTCTGTCTCAGCTATTTGATGCAGAGTAAATGTGGTGGCAAGTGACATTCAGCAGGTCCAGAAAGGTGGGTGCAGGAAAACACTGTAACATTTGCTGGGCCCTCCGGGCAGACGTGACTTTTTTCAGCATGGCATTTCAGACACAGATTCTCAGGCTATTACCAACCCAGGCGGCACCAGGCGCCTGCATCGTCCTGACCTTTATTTTTACTGGATCTCCTTCTGTTGACGGTCACTGTATACTCCACCATGTGGGCTAGGGCAAGAATCCGATATCTGTGGTCCGTAGGGAGGAAGAATCCAGTTCCATGTGGAAGAAACTGCTGCTTAGAAGAGAAAGAATGAAGAAAATCGAGGAAACAGACATTCCCACCCCTGCTGATACATAAGTACTCCACCCCAGCCTCCAGATTCGCGTTTCAAAATCTCCAGAATGTTTTTATTTTTCCTCGACTTTTGACCTTTCTTCCTCCCTTAGCCATTGCAATTGCTTCTAATACTTCTCCTCAAATGAACTCAGTTTGTCAGGGTGAATTTTAACCAAAACGTGAATTGTCATTTGAAAGGCACTTGTGTGAGTTTTATATCATTGATTCCTTGTAAAAGTAAGTAGAGCTTTTATAAGATAACACAACTCATATACAATCAATATATGAGTTTCTCATTCACGAGAACTAAAATTAGAGTCAGTAGTGACTGAGAAAGTCTGCAGATGGAGCAATAAGGAGATCAAAGGAGGCATGGAAAGGGGTGGAGATGTTTTAAAATATTACAAAGTTATTATTTACAGAATAAAATTAGCCCAATGACACATTCTAAGTATGGCCTCCGTTCTTCCACCACCAAAGCTAAAGACAGCAAATAACGTGTGCTCAATCGCAATCCACTTGTACGCATAGCAGTTGCTTCAGAGAAGACTATAAGAGGTAGCAAATTAACTCAGTTGCTAAAATTTTTCCTAATTGTATGAACTTAAATTTATTTTCTTGGCCTAATACCTAACTCCCTGTGTATAAACAGAGTGTCCTGCCAGCAGCTGTTTGTCACTGAACTGAGAAGCTGCAGAGCCTGGTGGCTGGGGCTCAACCTACTGGATGTGTCTCTTGAGCTAGTTACTTAATGTGGGTGTACTTTTGCTTCCTCATCTGTGACATGGAGTTAATAGTAATACTTACATCTAGGGTAGGTGTGTGGATTAAATGAGTTAACACATATGAAGCACTCAGGACAATGCCTGGCATGTTGAGTGCTTAATAAATTTTAGTAGTTTCTATTAGTAATGTTTCTAAAATATATGAGAGATGTGTCCATCAGCCAAAAAAAAAAAAAAAAAAAATCTGAAACATAAGGCTACTCAAATTTTTAAGACTATAATAAAATCAATTCTCGTTGAGTAGATTCCAACTCACAGTGACCCTGCATATATAACTGTGCTCCGTGCAGTTTTCAATGGCTGATTTTTCAGAAGTAGATTGCCAGGCCTTTCTTCTGTGGTGCCTGTGGGTGGACTTGAACCACCAACCTTTTGATTAGCAGCCAATGGTTAAGTGGGTTAACCATTTGCTCCACATAGGGACTCCAAGATTATTGTTGTTAGGTGCCATGGAGTCAGTTCCAACTCACTGTGACCCTATTACAACAGAACGAAACATTGCCAAGTCCTGTGCCATCCTCACAATCGTTGCTGTGTTTGAGCCCATAGTTGCAGCCACTGTGTCAATCCATCTCATCGAGGGTCTTCCAATTTTTCACTCACCCTCTACTTTATCAAGCATGATGTCCATCTCCAGGGACTGGTCCCTCCTGATAACATGTCCAAAGTAAGTGAGATGAAGTCTTGCCATCCTTGCTTCTAAGAAGCATTCTGGCTGTACATCTTCCAAAATAAATTTGTTCATTCTTCTGGTAGTCCATGGTATATTAAATATTCTTCACCAACACCATAATTCAAATGCATCAATTCCACTTTGGTCTTCCTTATTCATTGTCCAACTTTCGCATGCATATAAGGCAATTGAAAATATCATGGCTTGGGTCAGCGGCACCTTAGTCCTCAAAGTGACATCTTTGCTTTTTAACACTTTAAAGAGGTCTTTTGAGGCAGATTTATCCAATGCAATATGTCATTTGATTTCTTGACTGTTGCTTCCATGGGTGTTGATTGTGGATCCAAGTGCCTTAGGCTGGGTTTTCTAGAGAAGCAAAACCAGTGAAGCATGTATATATATAGAGAGAGAGAGAGACAGAGAGAAATTTATCTCAAGGAAATGGCTCATGTGGTTGTAGAGGCTGGCAAGCCCCAAGTCTGTGGGTCAAGCTGGAGGCTTCTCCTGACTCATATAGCTGCAGGGGCTGATGAATCTAAAACCAGCAGGTAAGACGACAGGCTGTTGGCTCACAGGCTGCAGAGGCAGATGAATCCCAAGATAAGCAGGCAATATGGCAGGTGTCTTAGTCATCTAGTGCTGCTACAACAGAAACACCACAAGTGGATGGCTTTAACAAAGAGAAGTTTATTCTCTCACAGTCCAGTAGGCTACAAGTCCAAATTCCGGGCATCAGCTCCAGGGGAACACTTTCTCCATCAGCTCTGGAGGAAGGTCTGTGTCATCAATCTTCCCTTGGTCTGGGAGCTTCTCTGCACAGGAACCTCGGGTCCAAAGGACACACTCTGCTCTTGGCACTGCTTTCTTGGTGGTATGAGGTTCCCATGTGTCTCTGCTTACTTCTTTTATATCTCAAAAGAGATTGGCTTAAGACACTATCCAATCTTATAGACCTCATCAGTATAACCTCATCATAGTGATAGAGTTTACAACACATAAGGAAATCACATCAGATTTACAAAATGCTACACAATCATACAATACTGGGAATCATGACTCAGCCAAGTTGACAGATATTTTGGGGGGACACAATTCAGTCCATGACACCATATCTCTCTGCTTGCTTCTCTCTTTTATATCTCAAAAGAGACTGGCTTAAGACACTAATCTTGTAGACCTCGTCAATATAACTGTGGCTAATCCACCTTATTACATCATAGTGATAGGATTTACAACACATATGGAAATCACATCAGATGATAAAATGGTAGACAATCACACAATACTGGGAATCATGACCTAGCCAAGTTGACAGATATTTTAGGGGGACACAATTCAATCCATGACTTCAGGCCACTGGCTCAAGTCCCAAGAACTGGAGGTCAGATAATGATGAGCCAGATGCAGGATCCAGAGTGAGCAAAAGCCAGCGAGCTTTGCCAGAATGTCCATGTATACTGGATGCAGGCCACACTCTGAGGAAACTACTCTTACAACTAATGGGCTGCTCATAGCAGATCTCATCATGGAGGTGATCACATTATATCAGATCTCATCATGGAGGTCATTACATTATGGAAGAGCAATCGGTCCAATGTCTGACAAATTATATCATTACATAACTGCCAAACCGCTGAGAATCATAGCCCAGCCAAGCTGACGCACAGCCTTAACCATCACACCAAGTAAAATGAAATCCTTGACAACTTCCATATTTTCCCTTTTATCATAATGTTGTGGTTAAGCACTCGGCTGCTAACCAGAAGGTCATTGGTTTGAACGCACCAGTAGCTCCATGGAAGAAAGGTATGGCAGTCTGTTTCCATAAAGATGTACAGCCCTGGAAACCCTATGAGGCCGTTCTACTGTAAAAATGGTGTGGTGACATCTGACCTCTTCTAACTTCACAAGGAGGAAGAGAGAGGATCAAGATCGGCATCAGCCCAAGTCTGATTCCTATGAGGTGGAAGTCAGACATACCTCTTCTCTCTAAACTTTTTAACAATTCTGACAATAGCCATCCCTCCACGGCACTTTTTACTTCTCTGCTGGGTTCATTAATTTCTTGCAATGGCCACACAGAACTCACAGACAATCCTCATGATTATGAGGTTTATTAGGGAAGTAACGGGTTATAACTCAGGATCAGAATCAATAGGCTATAACTCAGGATCAGGATCAGGAAGCATGCAGGCAAATTCTCCCTTCTTCAGTGCAGGATGGCTGTCTTAGCTCCTCTTGGCCATCCAGGACTCCTTTCGGACCCCTGAGGACAGGCCTCCTCTTTTGGCCCTCGGCCCTCCACCTGGCCTCTTCCCTGCTTGAGCAAGTGTTACAAAGCTCTTTTAGCTCTGCCAGTAAGTTCCAGAGGCACTGCACTCCACCAGCAAGCTTCCTACCTGAAGATGCTTGGCTCTCTCACTCTGTGGGTTGGCATGCCCACGGTCAGCCCCTCACTCAGTGGGCCAGGGAGCCCACTGCAGCAATCTCGTGTCAGTCTACTGGTTCTGCTACAACCATTTTTCTGCTACTAGACTCTGCCGTGCTTGCCGTTGCTTCTTGCCATCTCCGATGTTACAGCTCTCTCTGTTTCCTGGATCTAGGTGGTTCTCAGTGCAGGGACTCAGGCACCAAAAGACACAGTCCACTCCTGGCTCTTCTTTCCTGATGTTAGTGAGGTCCCTCTTTCTGCCTCTGGGATGGCTCATTTTAAGCCTAGCAGGATGACAGAACTGACCAATTCCCTTGTTAACATTCCATATACCTTATTTACATGTTACCACCCCCCTCAGGGTTCTGTTCACCTTCTTTGCATTGTTAGCAAGCGGTTCAATCCCCTTGGTGGGCCACAAACACCTTATTTGCATAGTCCCACCCAATAGATTTGACACATTGAACATTAATGACCAAAGACCAGATGAGTTGTGCAATGATATCAAGAGCATCATACATGAAGGAAGCAAGAGGCCATTAAAAAGACAGGAAAGAAAGAAAAAAACAAAATGGATGTCAGAAGAGACTCTGAGAATTACTCTTGAACATCGAGTAGCTAAAGCAAAAGGAAGAAATGATGAAGTAAAAGAGCTGAACAGAAGATGTCAAAGGGCGACTCAAGAAGACAAAGTAAAGAATTATAATGCAAAAACCTAGAGATAGAAAACCAAAAGGGAAGGACACGCTTGGCATTTCTTAAGCTGAAAGAAATGAAGAAAAAATTCAAGCCTTGAGTTGCAATATTGAAGGATTCTATGGGGGAAAATATTAAATGACACAGGAAGCATCAAAAGAAGATGGAAGGAATACACAGAGTCACTGTACTAAAAAGAATTGGTCCAAGTTCAACTATTTCAGGAGGTAGCATATAATCAAGAACCAAGGCTACTAAAGGAAGAGGTCCAGGCTGCACTGAAGACATTGGCAAAAAACAAGGTTCCAAGAGTTGACAGAGTACCAATAGAGCTGTTTCAACAAAGGGATATAGCGCTGGAAGCGCTCACTCATTTATGCCAAGAAATTTGGAAGACAGCTCCCTGGCCAACCGACTGGAAGAGATCCATATTTGTACCCATTCCAAAGAAAGGTGATCCAACAGAATGTGGACATTATGGAACAGTATCATTAATATCACACACAAGTAAAATTTTGATGAAGATCTTCAAAAGTGGTTGCAGCAGTACATCAGTTCAGGGAACTGCCAGAAATTCAAGCTGGATTCAGAAGAGGATGTGGAACGAGGGATATTATTGCTGATGTCAGATGGAACATGGCTGAAAGCAGAGAATACCAGAAAGATGTTTACCTGTGTTTTATTGAGTATACAAAGGAATTCGACTGTGTGGATCATAGCAAATTATGAACAACATTGCAAAGAATGGGAATTCTAGAACACTTACTTGTGCTCTTGAAGAACCTGTACTTAGACCAAGAAGCAGTCATTCGAACAGAACAAGGGGATACTGCATGGTTTAAAGTTAATAAAGGTGTGCGTCAGGGTTTTATCCTTTCACCATACTTACTCAATCTGTATGCTGAGCAAATAATCCGAGAAACTGGACTATAAGAAGAAGAACACAGCATCAGGATTGGAGGAAGACTCATTAACAACCTGTGTTATGCAGATGACACAACTGTGCTTGCTGAAAGTGCAGAGGACTTGAAGCACTTACTGATGAAGATCAAAGACCACAGCCTTCAGTATGGATTATACCTCAACATAAAGCAAAAATCCTCATAACTGGGAAAATTATAGAAATTAGAATATCTGTAGATTAGTGATAGAAAAGTAGTAATGTTCATTTCCTGGTTTTGATCATTGTACTGTGGTTATGTAAAATAACATTTGGGGAAGCTGGATGAAGGATATAATGAAGTTCTTTGTACTTTTTTTTGGTAACTTTGTTCTAAAGTTGAAATTGTTTCAAAATAAAAAGTTAAAAAATTTAATTAATTTAACATCGTATGGTCATACTAATAAAAAACACGTACAATGTGTTTGGGGGAAATTGAGACAGCTTCTAAATATTTTGTCTTAATTTTTTATCAACTATGTTTTAGAAATAATGCCTAATTCAAATGTTCATGTGCCTGTGAGTCATTTACTATCTTCAAAATGTTTCCTCTTTGAGAGTAGGTTTTGCAGATAAGGTGTGTGATAATGAGACAGGACACTAGGAAGACTCCTTGGCTAAGGTATATTGGAAGGATTTCGAGTAGCGATGGTGACAGGGACCCAAAGTGAAGAAGGGAAGAAGAGAGAAGGGCAAGTGTGGAAAAGCTTTTCTTGACTCTCAAATCTTCCAGGAGCTCAGTCTGAGCCAGTCTCTACCCATAAGAAGCAAGAGAATATCAAAGTTTCCCAAACGCAGACCTTTCCCCCGCCTTCAATTACATAACTATACTTCTGTTCTAAATAATAATGTTAAATATCTCAGAAATATACAATGTACAAGGTAAAACTCCCTTCATCCAATCTCCCAACCTACTCCCTCCCCCAGAGCATCGTCAGACCTTTTTCAATGTATTTACCTACATAGTATGACCCTGTGTATCTTCCCACATAAATGAGATCTTATTATCATAAAAAAAAAAAATCCTCACAACTGGACCAATAAGCAACATCATGATAAACCCAGAAAAGATTGAAGTTGTCAAGGATTTATTTTACTTGGATCCGCAATCAACGCCCATGGAAGCAGCAGTCAAGAAATCAAACCACACATTGCATTAGGCAAATCTGCTGCAATAGACTTCTTTAAAGTGTTAAAAAGCAAAGATGTCACCTTGAATACTAAGGTGTGCTTGACCCAAGCCATGGTGTTTTCAGTTGCCTCATATGTGTGTGAATGTTGGACAATGAATAAGGAAGATGGAAGAAGAATTGATGCCTTTGAATTATGGTGCTTGATTGCCAGAAGAATGAACAAATCTGTCTTGGAAGAAGTACAGCAAAATGCTCCTTGGAAGCAAGGATGGTAAGACTTTGTCTCAATTTGGACATGTTATCAGGAGGGACCAATCCATGGAAAAGGACATCATGCTTGGTAAAATAGACGGTCATCGAAAAAGAGAAAGACCCTCAGTGAGATGGATTGACACAGTGGCTGCAACAATGGGTTCAAGCAAAACAACAATCATGAGGATGGTGCAGGACCTGGCAGTGTTTCATTCTGTTGTACATACAGTTGCTGTGAGTTGGAAGTGACTTAACAGCACCTAACAACAACAACCCAATCATTTTGTGGGAGACATAAGACCATGCATAGCTCCTTAAAAAAAAAAACGGTTGCCCTCATGTCCATTCCAACTCATAGAGACCCTATCGGACAGAGTAGAACTGCCTCATACAGTTTCCAAGGAGCAGATGGTGGATTCGAACTGCCAACCTTTTGGTTAACAGCTGAGCTTTTAACCGCTGTGCCACCAGGGCTCCATGCATGGCTAGAACGGCCATATTAAGTAATTCACTGCACTGCATCTACTCTGTCCTGTAGGGTTGCTATGAGTCAGAGTTGACTAGATGGCAACGGATCCATGATTACACTAAACAACAACAAAAAAATCAAGCCCATTGCCATTGAGTCAATTCTGACTCATGGCAACTCCATGTGTTACGGAGTGGAACTGAACTATGTAGGGTTTTATTTATCTTTATGGAAGCAGATCACCAGGACTTCATTCCACAGGACCACTGGGTAGGTTCAAACTTCCAACCTTTCAGTTAATAAAAAAGAAAAGCAAACCCGTTGCCATTGAGTCGATTCCAGCTCATAGAAACCCTATAGGACAGAGTAGAACTGCCCCATAGAGTTTCCAGGGAGCATCTGGCGGATTCAGACTGCTGACCTTTTGGTTACAGCATTAGCTCTTAACCGCTATGACACCAGGGTTTCCCTTCAGTTAGTGAGCAAGTTCAAATTGTTTGTACCACCAAGACTATACTAAACCAAAACACAACATTGCTGTGCAGTCAATTTCAACTCACATTAACCATCGAGTTTCCAAGGCTGTAAATCTTTATGGAAGCAAACTGCCACATCTTTCTCCCGTGGAGCAGCTGGTGGTTTCGAACCACCAACCTTTCAGTTAACAGCCAAGCATTTAATTACCTCGCCACCTGGGCTCTGAGACTGTACTAGAGATAAGGAAATTGACATGGCCCAAGTAAGAACTAACTATACTTCTTTTCTCTCCTTTCAAAAGACAGCAAAGACAAGTCATCAGTGAAGTAAGTCTCAGAAGCAGCTTTTCCTACATTTATTAGTTTATCTTGTCTAGCAAATTGGAATAACCAGACATTGTTTTACTAAGAACCTCCTTTGACTGGTTTTGAATGTTTCTAAGTAGTTCTCTAAACTTGGGTCAGACCCAATGACCCATCTGGCCAAAGGCCTGCAGGCGGATTTCCAAAGATTATCTGGAAGGAACTCTGTTTTGGGCTAATTTATTGGGTCCTCAATAAGGAATGTTGACTGTTTTAGTTGTACAGGGGATAAGGAATTGGTTGCTGCACTGGTCAGCATTTTGTATTTCTTTCTGGTTAACTTGAAACTTGTACTAGGATGGTCATGGAGGCGGAAAGTGTTCAGTCTTTTCTAACTATTCAAAAGATGAAAAATCACCTCTATGACCATAGATTGTTGGTCTTTTGCTTCCTTTGAAGAATTCATTTCAAATATATATGCGTGTACCCTATTCTTAAAAACACTTGATCCATTTAAAAACAAAAACAAAACACCTGATCCATAAAAAAAAACAAGTTTATAGAACAAATAACTAAAAGGGTGATTTTTGCAAAAAAAGAAAAAAAAAAGAATCTTTTCTTCTACTCATTATGGTGAGCTCCTCTGGAACTCAGAAATAAGTGGTTTATACACAATTTCTTGGAAATGTATCTGTTGGTTACAGCAAAGCACACTTGTACTTAAGACACAATGTTCATTAAAAAATATATTCTCTATCCACACTTGCTTTGAGCATCTTTGTCTATTTCTCCAACCCTTTGCCTACGAAAGAAGAAAACTAAGTGAATAGCACTTTTACAAGATAACAGCTCATACATGTGCTTTTAACTCTGCCAATGCCGATTGCAGTTAGATTTAAATGATGATGAGAGGTAAAGGGTTATCTTAGAACCTGTGAGATCTCAACTATGCTTGAAGGTTGAGCTCACTGTGTTACATTTTTAAAACTAGAAACAGACCAGGAGGTATGCAGGCCTCAAATAGAGCAGACTTTTACTGTTTTATTATATCAAATATCAGCCCTCTGCCCCACCCACTCTTTGTTTTAAAGATCCTCCTTTAGAATTTGGTGGTACCAGCAAAGAAAGTGGAGGGCAGAATAATTTAGGGAAACTGGTCAGACCAAATCATTCATTTCTTCAAAAAATATTAATCACGCACCTACCCCATATAAGGCAGGCAAACATGCTACGTGCTGGGGTAAATAAGTTGTACTTGATTCCTAGCAACCAAGCCACCTGTTGCCATTGAGTTGATTCTGACTCATAGCAACTCTATAGGACAGAGTAGAACTGCCCCATAGGGTTTCCAAGGAGCAGTTGGTGGATTCGAACTGCCAGCCTTTGGTTTAGCAGCCGTAGCTCTTAACCACTTATCTTAGTCATCTAGTGCTGCTATAACAGAAATACCACAAGTGGATGGCTTTTAACAAAGAGAAATTTATTCTCTCACAGTCTAGTAGGCTATAAGTCCAAATTCAAGGCATCAGCTCCAGGGGAAGGCTCTCTCTCTCTCTGTGGGTTCAGGAGCAAGGTCCTTGTGATGCATCAGTCTTCCCTTGGTCTGGGAACTTCTCTGCACAGTAACCTCAGGTCCAAAGGATGTGCTCTGCTCCTGGCCCTGCTTTCTTGGTGGTATGACGTCCCCATATCTCTCTGCTCACTTCTCTCTTTTATACCTCAATAGAGATTGGCTTGAGACACTACCTAATCTTGTACACCTCATCAATATAACTGCCGCTAATCCATCTTATTACATCATAGTGATAGAGTTTACAACACATAAGAAAATCACATCGGATTACAAAATGGTACCCAATCATACAATACTGGGAATCATGACCCAGCCAAGTTGACAGATATTTTGGGGGGACACAATTCAATCCATAACACCACTGCACCACTAGGGCTTAGATTCCTAGCAAAGAAGGATTCAATTTATGCTTTGTTTTCTGTTCTTGTCCCACCCTCTGCTCCCTGCCCCCAATTTCTTTCCGGGCACCATTGTGCAGAGATGCAATTGAGAGTGGGAGAACAGTGCAGAGAAAACAACTAGTATCTCTCTAAGTTCACAAGGACAGTCATGGTGGTTGGTGAGACTTGCACTTCTAATCAGCTGCAATCTCCTTCCCCTACACTTTCTTTCCTCCCCCATCCCTCTTTTCATATTTCTTTCTCCCTCTTCCCCTTTCCCCTCTCTTCTGTACTCACATGCTGGCATTAAAGGGCACAGCTTATACTTGTTTGCTTATTCTTATGTAGCTTTCTAAGTGTTCTGATTCTCTCTCTTTTTTTTTTTTTTTCTGATTGCAAAAGGAACACATGTTCATCATTACACAAAAGTCAAATATTACAGAAATGCATGTCTTTTGAAACCATGCCACTCTGCACTTCAAAACTCTGCACTGACTTTCTTTTAACAGACCTACTACAATTATTCCCTTAGTTCACTGTGCTCCAGCATTACAACATTCCAGCTTGCCTACACTTCAGGGTCTTTACACCAGCTGCTCCTACTCCCTGGAATGTTCTCCCCCAGATATCTGCATGGCTCCCTCCTTCACCCTCTTCAAGTCTTTGTTTAAATATAACTATCTCAAACAAAATGAAGAAAATTTAGAAATAAATACAGCCTCAGAAAGGCTTTCGCTAGCCACTTATTAAAAACATCAACAATTTGTTATTTACCACAATTCTGTGGGTCAGCTGGGCTCACTGGTTTCATCCATGAAGCTGCAGTCATCTGGCGGCTCGACTGGGGATGAAAGGGATAAGGCAGCCTCACTCACATGGCTGGGGCCTTGGTGCTGCTGTGGGCATGGCCTCTCTCTTCATGTGGTATCTCATTTTTCTATAGTCCAATATGGGCTTCCTAACACAATGGCAGTAATGTTCCAAAAGGGTCAGGATGGAAGCTTCAAGCCTCTCAGGGCCTAGGCTCCAGAGCTCACACAGCTTCAGTTCTGCCACATTCTATTAGAAAGTCAGGAACAACAAAGCCCATTGCAAGGGAGTGTGGACACAGGGAGGTCTGATTCATTGGGAGACACGATTGTAACAATCTGCCACACCCTCCTATTTAAAGTTGCAGCCCTACTCTTACTTATTTTCATAGTTATTATCCTTGGCTAACAAACTATAAGCTCTATGAGGATAAAAAACCTCATTGCCGTTGAGTTGATTCCGACCCATAGCAACCCTATAGGGATAGAGCTATTTATCTGTTTTTGTTCACTGATTTATCTCTATCACCTAGAATAGAACCTGGCCCATGTTTGGTGCTTAATAAATAAATATTTGTTAAATGACTGATTACATTAATTTGAAAATGTTTTCCAGAGCCCTTCATCTTTAATAATAACTTTGGGCATAATTTTACTGATCAAAAATGCTTTCACATAAAATTATCTCGTTTTGTTTTTCACGACAACCTCACTAGGCCAGCAGGGCAAGTACCATCTGTTGTGTTGTTAGTTGCCCGCGAGTAGCTCCGACTCATAACGACATTATGTCTAACAGAATGAAATGTTGCCCGGTCCTACGCCATCTTCTTGACAGTTGGTGTGTTTCAATCTATTGTGTGGCTATTGTGTCCGTCTATCTCACTGAACGTTTCTCTCATTTTCCGTAACCCTCTACTTTCCCAAACAAGATGTCCTTTTCTAACAACTAGTCTTTCCTGATGACGTGTCCAAAGCAAGTAAGTAAGCCGAAGTCTCACGTTACTCCCACTTTATAGATGAAGAAACTGAGTCCTAGATAGGCTGAGTGACATGCCCAAGGTCACACAGCTGTTAAGAAGAGAGCTTCTGACTTCAGTCCCAGGCTTTCCACCAGTCTTCTTGCATCCTTCTGGAGGATAAATGTATCCTCTGTCTCTTATATTTCCCTCCCCATGGCTTCATGCTTAGGAAGCTCTGTAGAATAAATAGTTTCGGTTAGCCAACTGGCTGTGTGCCATGGGGCCAGGAAGACAGGCATTTATTTCTCTGATTCTTCCCCACAAAGGCCAAAACTTAAAGGTCTCCATGACCCAGAGTCATCCAAGACACTAAAAGTTAGGAGTGTCAGGACTGTTGGTTCTGGACCTTGCCCTTGGACTGTACTGCGCTGTTTGTTTAAAGTTAAACTTTAAAGCAGTGTGTATAACCTTTGGTTTCCAGGTTATTCTGGGTTGGAGAAGCCTTGATCTGAGCCTGTAGGGAGTAGAGGGCAATCTTCTCTCGAGTTCTGAGCTGCTGTTCCACTCCAAGAAGGTTTGATTAAAGAGAAAATCTCAATATCAAAGGGAAATGATACCAGATGTGAGAAAATACTCAGCTCTGTACATTCAAAATGTGTTTTGATGTTGTAGGGGGTAGTGAGCAAGCCAAGGCCCATTTAAAAAAAAAAAAAAGCCCCTTGAGCGACAGCTTGGAGACATAGCTAGAAGCAAGTTAGAGGTTAAAGCACTAATTTTCTCTGCTATTTACCTATTTATCAGAAAAGAATTAGGGACTGAACTTCAAGGCATAGCAACCTGAGCTTCAGAGTTGGGAGGAGAAAGAAGACTGAAAAGTCAGAGTTGGGAGAAGACAGAGGTGGATCTCAGAAGTCTGCCCCTGAGGCTGTAGGTCGTTCTTCGGTCTTTAGGTCACATTCAAAGCACCAAAAAAGAGGTCCAGAAGACACTTTGTTGCCGTGGGCATAAAGAAGAACCCATTCCTGTTGACCTATTGCCAGCCAGTCCAGGGTTCGCTAGCACTGTGAAACTAAAAAGAAATACCTCTTCACAAAAATTGTGAGCTTCTTTGCCGGCGCTGGCTACATAATTTACAGGTCCCAATACTAAATGAGCAGTGATCTGCTTATATAAAGACTACAGCCTAGGAAACCTATGGGACAGTTCTCCTCTGTAACGCACGAGGTTGCCATGGGTCAGAATCAACTCAATGGCACCTGACAGCAACAACAGCAGGACTGAATCAAAATGTGGCACCAGTTGTTCAAAAAGGAGGAAAAAAGTACTGTTAAAGGTACTAAAATTTAAAACTTTATCCTTTTCTTTCTGGTTCTCTCTCTCAACTTGTCATGGTGTTTTTTATGTGCTATTCAATGTAATTTTAAGTAAAGAAAAATTATAAGCGTAAATTTTACTGTTAAATACCATTTTCAATGCAAATGTAAGAGCATTTAACCCATATGCAGGATCACTGAAATTGCACAATTTGTGTTTTGTATGTCAAACATATGAAAAGCTGCACAAAACTAACTTACCCATTAAACCCGCTGCCATCAAGTCGAATTCCCACTCATAGTGACCCCATAGGACAGAGTAGAACTGCCCCATAGGGTTTCCAAGGCTGTAAATCTTTCTGGAACCAGACTGCCACATCTTTCTCCCTCGGGGTAGCTGGTGGGTTTGAACTACCGACCCTTCAGTTAGCAGCCAAGAGCTTAACCATTGTGCCACGAAGCCTCCTTACATAACTAACTTAACTGTTTTGATTTCACCTCTTAATATATGCACATTTTACCAACACTCTCAACCTTTGACTTTTGATGAGTAAGGAAGGACTTGAAAAGAAAAGGGACTGTGGTTTGCCCTATCTTCCCTTTCCTTCTCTGTAATCAGTTTTAGTATAAGTGGTTTGGCTAATTCAGCAAAGTAACCTGAGTAAGAAACATATGATAGGGTTTTCTGGTCATTGGTATTTCTTAGAACACCATTGCTTTCTTTCTGAATTCAAATCAAGTTCTGGAACAGGAAGTGTGGCCTCTCAGGACTGTCAGTGCCCCCCTCCCTTACTGAGTGATAGATGGAACACGCATCGTGGGTCCATGGAATTCGGTGCTCGTGGGCTATTACAAATGTTGTATGCAAATGTGGCCGCATAGAACGGAGGACACGCATATCACGCCTGTCTCCTCTGCTCACACACGTGCTCCATTTTCCCATCAGCTTGATTTAAAAAATCTAAGTTCGAAGATAAAATTATGAAGAATTTTAAGACGATAGCAGCAAAGCATTAAACCAAGTGCTGTGAGAGACTGCATGGGTTGCACGTTAATAAACCTGGCCGTCTTGCTCTGTAATCCAAAGGGGAGGACAGTTTGCTTCCACAGACATAATACACACCCTGCCCATGGTGCTCTCCATTGTTTGCTCACCACACAGTCTCTATCTTGGGCAGGAGAGTGTTAATGATTGTGGAATTCTATCCTGACAGAGATCAGGAAAGGGAAAATTCTTTTCTTAATTCATTCAATATGTAGGCATTGACTGCCTACTATGTGCAAAGCACAAACTCCCTGATGTTTAATGATCCCATTTGACTTTCAATAAAACCTTAAGTTGTATCTGCTCAAACCTCATAAAAATAAAGGCAACCTGTCCCTAGTATAAGGAGCCATGGTGGTGCAGTGATTAAGTGTTTCGCTGCTAACGGAAAGGTCAAGGTTGGCGGTTCAAACCCACCAGCCGCTCCTCAGGAGAAAGACATGGTAGTCTGCTTCCCTAAAGATTTACAGCCCTGGAAACCCTGTGGGACAGTTCTACTGTGTCCTATAAGGTTGCTAGGAGTCAGAATCCACTTGACGGCAATGGATTTGGTTTTTGGTTTGGTCTCTAGTATGGTTACCGAAAGCTTTGATTTTCTTGTAAATACTTGTCCTTTAAAAGTGTCTGATCTCCAAGGTACACCAGGTGTAGCTTGGCTTGAGCATGCTTCAACAATGTGCTTCTGTTTGATTAACTTTCTTTACAAATTTATTTTTGTGTCTGTTAACTTTTTACTACAAAAAATTTCAAAAATATAACAAAGTAGAAAGAATATTAGGAGCCTTGGTGGTGCAAACAGTTAAGCACTCGGCTGCCAAACAAAAAGTTACCGGTTCAAACTCACCCAGCAGCTCTGCAGGAGAAAGATTTAGCAATCTGCTTTTGTGAAGATTACGACCAAGAAAACCCTATAGAGCAGCTCTACCCCACACATATGGGTTCGCTGTGAGTTGGAATACACTCAATGGCACCTAAAAACAACAGCAGCAGAAAGAATGTTAGAATAAACCACCATGAGCACTTCACCCAACTTAACTATTATCAACTCATAGCCTATATTTTTTCTTCTGCAATATGCTTCTTCCCATGTTCCCTGACTATGTTTTATTTTCCCTAACTTTTTATTTGAAAAAATTTCAAATCTTTAGAAAAGTTGCAAGAATAGTATGAGAACACCCATATATTCTTCACCTAGATTGCCCAGTAGTTAACGTTTTTGCCTCATTTGCTTTCTCACTCTCTCTCTCTCTAAGCCCTCATGGCTCAATGGTTAAGTGCTCAGCTGCTAACCAAAAGGTTGGTAGTTTAAACCCACCCAGCCATTCTCTCAGGGGGAAAGAAATGGTGAGCTGCCCACTGCCCATTGATAGGTATATTGTAAATATACACTACTGTATACATAGGCAAATACGTAATCTGTACATCCAGTCATGTCAGTTATATCCCATTCTCTGATCTCCAGTTGTGTTTCTGAGCTCCATTATAACCTTATGGGACCATGGACATACAGGGCTCAGATGTTGCCAAATGGATGTTATGTCGCCCATGCCTATATTGTAGTTATGTAGACGTGTGTATATAGATATGTATAATTATAAAAGGGATCCCTGGGTGGTGCAAAAGGTTAAACAATCAGCTACCAACCAACAGTTTGGTGGTTTGAATCCACCCAGAAGCTCCTCGAAAGAAAGGCCTGGAGATCTACTGAAAAATCAGCCATTGAAAGCCCTATGGAGCACAGTTCTACTATGAAACATATGGGGTCACCATGAGTTGAAATTGACTCCATGGAAACTGGTTTGGTTTTTTTATAATTATAAAATATATTCGTGTGTGGGTGGCACAGTCGTTAAGCGCTCGGCTGCTAACCAAAAAGTTAGCAGTTAGAATGTGCCAGCTGCTCTGCAGGAGAAAGATATAACAGTCCGCTTCTGTAAAGATCACAGCCTTGGAAGCCCTATGGGCAGTTCTATTCTGTCCTATAGGGTCACTATGAGTCGGAATTGACCTGACAGCAACAGGTTTGTTTTTTGGATTGGTAGTGTTTTCATGTTTTTGTTTATGGTTATTGTTTGCTCAACCATTTGAGAGTGAATTGCAGATGTTGTGATATTTCACCCTAAATTCCTTAGTACATTTCTCTTAAGAACAAAACATTTTCCTATATATCCACAGTACAATGGTCACATACAGAAATTTCAATATTAATATAATATGGTATCTAATATAAAATGTGTACCAGTCAGCCTACAAGACCAAAGATACAGTGAAACCTGTGTGAAATTGTTCATTACAGATGAGTAGGTAAACACAAGTAAGCCCCTGCGTACCTTGCTTACTGGTTAATCCACCCCTGTTTCTGAGTTTAGGTTATAGGGGACATTGCATCTTCTACCTTGGTCTCTTGGATTGCTCATTCTTGGGGAAGCCAGCTGCCATATTCTGAAGGTACTCAGGCTGCTACATGGAGAGGTGCTAACCTGCTAGCCCTAACTTGAGACATTTAAGTAAATCACCTTGGAAGTGATTCCTGCAGCCATAGACAACATCTGAGTGCAAACTCATAAGAGACTTTGAGCCAGAACCGCTCAACTTAGCCAGTCCCAAATTCCTGACCAAAGAAATCATGAGAGATAGTAAATGATTTTTACTGTTTTAAGCCACTGTTACGGATTGAATTGTGTCCTCCAAAAATGTGGGTCAACTTGGCTAGGCCATGATTCCCAGTATTGTGTGATTGTTCACCATTTTGTCATCTGATGTGATTTTCCTGTGTGTTGTAAATCCTACCTCTATGATGTTAATGAGGCTTGTTTAGAAGCAGTTATGTTAATAAGGCAGGACTCCATCTACAAGATTAGGTTGTATCTTGAGTCAATCTCTTTTGAGATATAAAAGAGAGAAGCAAGCAGAGAGACATAGGGACACTACACCTACCAAGAAACAAGAGCCAGGAGCAGATCATGTCCTTTGGACCTGGGGTCCCTACACTGAGTAGCTCCTAGAGCAGGGGAAGATTTATGACAAGGACTTTCCTCCAGAGCCGACAGAAAGAGAAAGCCTTCCTCTGGAGCTGGCACCCTGAATTTGGACTTCTAGCCTCCTAGACTGTTAGAGAATAAATTCCTCTTTGCTAAAGCCATCCTCTTGTGGTATTTCTGTTATAGTAGCACTAGATAACTAAGACAGCCACTAAGGTTTGGAATATTTGCTGCAAAGCAATAGATAATTAATATTGTTGTTGTTAGCTGCTGTAGAGTCAGCCCGTGGCTTATGAGAACCTCATGCACAATGGAATAAAATACTGCTAGTCCTGCACCACCCCTGTGATTGATTGCAGATTGGACCTTTGTAACCCATAGAGTTTTCATTGCCTGATTTTGGGAAGTAGATCACCAGGCCTTTCTTCCTAGTCTGTCTTAGTCTGCAAGCTCCACTGAAACCTGTTTAACATCATAGCAACATACAAGCCTCCACTGAGAAAGGGGTGGTGGCTGTCCATAAGTTACATTGGCCCAAAATCAAACCTGGGTCTCCTGCATGGAAGGCAAGAATTCTACCTGTGAACCACTACTGAATACACAATTCATATTCAAATTTCCCCAAAATGACCCCAAAATGTGCTTCATTTTTCTGATTAATGATCCAATCAAGGATCATGCACTGTATTATGTTGTCATGTAATTAACTTTTTTAGTTGAATACTGTTGATGTACTGGTTCGTTCATAATGGCTAATAATTGGCAATATATTCCATGCAATACAATCAGAGATGCAAAGCTTCAATCATCAGTGTTTACCAACTCTGAAGAGTGATAAATTAGCATAATTTACATCATATCAGGGAGCTGGTTGTGATCTTATTTTACTTGCCTCTGCAATCTTAACCTTTGCAGTCCTTTGCAATGTCATGCCATTTATTACCATCTTGTCTTCCAAGACCAGCCTTTTTTCCTTCCTTCCTTCCTTGAATTCAGTTAGGGCATTGCAAGAGATTTGTGCCAAAACAGCTGATGTGACTAATAAATTTTCTGACTGATAATTAGGTCAGATAGAGCCATACACAGAGGAATCACAAACTTGTTTTATTCCACCATCTCCTTGATCATTAAAATTAAATATGTATTTGAATATTCATTCATCTACCAAGTATTTATTGATGAGACGGCTGCATGGTGAAATAATAGAGGAAAACCTCTGCTTTCATGGAGCTTACACGCTAGTGGGGAAAAACAGTAAACATGTTAATCAACACATAAGGTATTTTCATTTAAATTAATTGCCATAAGAAAAATTAAATAAATGGTTACTAAGGAAGTTAATTAAGATTGGGGGTCGGCTAAGCCTTTCTGAGGAGGTGACAGCTGAGTTGAGACATAAGCCAGATCATCTAAAGCTGCGACTTGCATAGTAACCACCTGGGGATCTTACTAAAATGCAGATTATGATTCAGTATGTCAAGAGTCAGCCCAAAAAGTTCCCAGGAGGTGCTGACGCTGCTAGTCCATGGACCTCATGTTGAGTAAAAAGGATGATGAAGAGAATCTAGGGAAGAGAGTGGCAGTAAGAGGAAACAGCAATTGCATAGGTGCTGAGGTGGGAAAAAAGCCGTGATGCTTGGGTTAAAGAAACAGAGAGTTGTAGAGATGTTGGGAGTAGTGAGGGAGGGATGAGGAATATGTGATAAGGTCAAAGAAGTAAGCCAAATGGCATGAAGTTGAATTTTATTTTAATGTAATGGAAGACAGTGGAAGATTTTTAAGGGGTAGAAGTAACATGATTGAATTTAAGCTCTTCATGATCAACCTGGCAGCTGTGGGAAGAATGGACTTTAGGGGAGCAAAAGTAGAAGGAGAATGGAATTTAGGAAACTCAATTAGTAGACTATGTGCTAGATGTTGGTGGCTTGGACCAGGACAGTAGTAGTAATGGGATAGAGAGAAGTGGAAGAGTTGAATTATGATTTAGTAGCAGAGCCAAGAAGCCCTGGTGGCTCAGTGGTTAAGAGCTTGGCTGCTAACCAAAAGGTTGGCAGTTTGAATCCAACACTCATTCCTTGGAAACCCTATGCAGCGGTTCTATTCTGTCCTATAGGATCACTGTGAGTCAGAATTGACTGGATGGCAACTGGTTTGGTTTTGATTTTGGTTAGCAGAGCCAACAGGACAAATGGATGGATATAGGGGAGGTGGGAAAAGAAATCAAGATGTCAACTAGATATGTTTTGATCAACAAGTAGAAAGGTGAGACGATTTCTTGCAATGTAAAGCCAAAACCAAACACAACCAAAACAAAACAAAAAAACCTTGTATTTTTGGTAAGTGGAAAAGGGAACATCATTCATAAAGGATGACTCAAGTAACTTCTGAAGCATTTGTTTTGTATGTGCTGTTGCAAATTTCACTTAGAATCTGACGTTAGAATGAAGGAAGAAGGGCAAATGCATCTAAGAATTAAGAATACATTTGGTAATAATGTGTCATTAAAAAAAAAAAAAAAGCCCCATAGACACATCCAGTCTCCCTGAGGGACTGAATTGCTGGGCGGAGGGCTGTGGGGACCATGGTCTCAGGGAACATCTAGCTCAATTGGCAT
>NW_004443994.1:4685552-4719398 GCF_000243295.1 Trichechus manatus latirostris
AAAACCAAATGGGACTAATGAGGTACAGTAGTCCAGTGACAAGGGCCAGAAGGCAGAAGGGGACAAGGAAGCTGGTGATAGGGAACCTAAGGTTGAGTAAGGATATTGTTGATGTGTTGTGAGATTGTTGACCATTGTCATAGGGCAACATGTGTAGTAACTGTTAAAAGAGAAACTACTTTGTTCTGTAAGCCTTCATCTTAAGTGAGAATAGCAGTACAATTGGAAGAGCGTAGTCAATGTCACTGAACTGTGCATGTAGAAATTTTTGAAATGGTGTATCTTTGCTATGTGTATTTTCACCAAAAAAAAGGGTTGAGAAGTTAAGAGGGTTGACATGTTGTGGGGTTGTTAACCAATGTCATAAAACAATATGTGTACTACTGTTTCATTAGAAACTATTTGTTCTGTAAGCCTTCACCTGAAGTATAATTAAAAAAAAAAAAGCTACCCTGATAAGCGATCAAAATTCTCTGGCAAATGATGTTTTGCATTATAATGCATGTTAAATGGACTCTTTTATCTAAGACTGGATTTCTAATGGAATTAGATGATTTCTTAGAACAGGGTTGGATGGAAAGTTAGGGTATTTCTGCAGACCCAGTAGTAGAAAAGTAGTGTTTCTCGAAGACTTCTCAGTTTTGCATTTCCATGAAAGATTTCTGTCATTTGAAAGATTTTAAGAAAAACTTACATTTTTTTTTCCAGCTGTGCCTCTAAAGCATTTTTCTGGCACCATTAGTGCTCATATTTCCAGTTGAAAGGGTGGTTATTTCAGGATTGAATTATTGTTCAGATTCCTTTTTTTCCTTTCAAAATTGTTTTTTCTTGAAGAAGTTTCTTTGTCACTGTCAATGTTAAGTGAAGTTACTACCAAAGGAAAGAACAGAAAGAATTTGGAATGCTTTTCCGTAAACTTCTGCACCCCAGTGACCTATGCCGTGAGACTCCATAGTAGGGTTTTTAGGAATCATTTTGGGAAAAACATTTTCTTCTGTTTCTGTTTGGTTGACATGGCAAAAGCAATAGCAGTCTTTGTGTCAACCTTTGTTCTAGCATGTTATTTCTCAAAGCAAGTTTGTAGAAACTAGGGGAATTTCTCCCTGAATGATACAAAATTGCACCTTTACCACCTAGTACTGCTCATAGCAGACACTCAGTAGATGTTAGTTGAATTACCCTGAATTCCAAGAATCTTCTAAAAATCTGAGATTAGTTCCTTTCATCTTGCAGATAGTAAGCTGGAAGAGGAGGAGGAGGACTTGAGAGTCTTTAGCTCCTGGGTAAAAGGACACATGTTAGTTACGAATCTCATTCTTTTCTTTGAAGTTGAAGACATGAGTTTCTTAGGGACACTTTATAAATCAAGGCCCTGAATTCATAAACTTTCCCTTTGTAATTATCTTGCTAATTCTACATGCAAACTTCGAAGTGTCTATTCACTGCTGTGAGAGGATGGAGCTCTCCCATCCTCAGTCTATCAGGGGAGACATTTGATGATCAAATAACTCTATCTGAGGAAGTAAACAAACATTCTCAACTAACAGGGGAACTTTGTAATGCAGTAGGCCCAGGAAGGAAACAAAAACTCCTTTATGACAATATGAGAGAGTTTTCATAATAGGGTCAGGTGCAGAACATATTAAAATAGGCTAAAAAGTACTTTGCTCTTGTGCTACTGGCCTGTGTTGTCTTTGGAAGAAAAGTAATACTGACTAGGGGAGATGTTTGTCCTTAGGTAATTCAGGAGAAAACTTGCCCCAGCCAACAGCCTTCACTGATGGAAAGTGAAATGCATTTAAAACACACACTGTGTTCCTTCTGGAGTCCCTGGGTAGTGCAAAGCGTAGCACACTCAGCTGCTAACCGAAAGGTTAGAGGTTTGAGTTCACCCAGAAGTACATTGGAAGAAAGCCCTGGCAATCTATTTCTGAAAAGTCAGCCATGAAAAACTGATGGAGCACAATTCTACTCTGACATACGTGGGGTCGTCATGAGTCGGAATTAACTCGACAGCAACTGATTTGGTTGTGTTCCTTCCACCACAGGACCAGAGCGTACTCCTTCTCACTTCAGAGTTAGCTCAAGGCTGGGCAGAGGATATCTTCCATAAACATCCAGCTGAAGCCTAAGGTATTAATCTCTGCAGGACAGGCATGGGGATAATGGATAGGGACCTTCTAAGGAGGATATAAGAGCAGGACGGCAGAGGCCTGGGGAGATAGAATTAGGGAGCAGGTGGCAACCATTTGGGATATCTTCTGAAGGCCTAAGTAGTAAGTCCTTGTCCTGTCTGCTCACCCCCACAGTTCCCCATGTGAGAGTAGGGACCAGATTACTCAAATAGGATTATAATTGCTGCTCTTCCTATTCTGAACAATTTTGCAGTGCTTACCTAACTTTTTTGGCAAAAAGTTTGGTTTCTTCTTCATCAGTGTTCTAGGAGTATTTGGATTCAGGAAAATGGGTGTGGTTGTGTTGGGGAAAAATAATAAATCAGCTTCGTGATTACTTAGCAGGCCCTGGTGGAGATGGGTCTGAGAGGAAACAAGCCAGGCTCTCCCCCATAACTAAGACAAAGAGAGGTTTACAGGCCAGCAGATGACTCATTAATCTTGGGAGACCAGAAGCCTGCTTTGCCTTGATCCTCCCTCAGGTGCTACCAAAGCCCATCCCTCCTAGCAGGACAGGAAGCAGGATCCTTACACATATGGGTAACCTGACATTTAATCGTGTTTATTACAAGGTCTTTCATTAAGGATGTAGGTATAGGACACATGGTTGTTGTTGTGTGCCGTCGAGTCGATTCCAACTCATAGCAACCCTATGGGGCAGAGGAGAACTGCCCCATAGGGTTTCCTAGGCTGTAATCTTTATAGGAGCAGATCTCCAGGTCTTTTCTCCCACGGAGTCACTGGTGGATTTGAAGCGCCAACCCTTCTGTTAGCAGCGAGTGCTTACCCTTGAATATCCCTTCCACGCATGCTGATTAACTGCCTTTAGATGGGAGACTCTGTGCTAGGTCCTGGGGAAATGAATTATTTTTGGTCTCTGACCTTAAGAATCTCATAATCTACTGGGGAAGACAACCATGAAGAGATAATTCAGTTCAATTAGATTGAAGAGAAGACTGAGAAACGAGACCAGTTCTTTCACCTAAGAGACAATAAAGATCTGAACCAATGCAGTGGCAGGAAGGATGAAGTAAGAGGGAGAGGCTGAGTTTGAGAAACTTTTCTGAAGTAGATTCAAACAGATTTGCTAGGCAATTGGATGCATTGGGAAAGGGGGTGCAGTGTGGGAGGGGGAAGCTTGTGGGTTCTTGTTGGATAATTTATTAAAAATTATCCTCATTTATTAAAAAAATAATAATGAAGTAGAAGTCTGAACATCAATATCGTCAAAGTGAATGGAAGAACTGAGAAGCTGCTCTAATTTTTCTTCGGTCCTATACTGCTCCACCTTATTATACTTCATTGAATTAACAGCCGAACTATTTTAAATCTAGGACTTTTAACTTGAAAACCAAGGCAGGATGCAGAGTGGGAGGTACCTCCAAGGAGAGGCAAAGCTGTCCCAGGATGTCAAACTTGAGACTAGTAACTAAAGAAAAGACTTTGCATAGTTGAGATAGAGCAAGGAGCAGGAGGAGACTGTGGTTGTGGCATCAGGGCTTCCAGTGGTCTGTGTCATGAATGAGGGTGTTGTTTTGCCTTTCTGCACCAGTCCATGTATGTGTTGGAGCCTTGGAGAGTTTGTAGCTTCTGGCAGTCCTAGAAAGGGTGGAGCAGGGGAGCTCACCTCAGGGAAGGGAAGGGAAGAAAGAACATGGACAGAGTGATTTATCCAACACCAACAGCAAATACACCATTTTCTCTTGCAAAAATGGAACAAATGTCAAGATGAGGAAGACACGTTCAGCTGGCTCTAGTGGAACAGTGAAGTGGTTGGGAGTATGCACTCCTGAGTCAGACTGGCTGGATTAATCCTGACTAGCCCTGAGATCCTGAGCAATTTACCGAAGCTCTCTAAACTCTTAGTAAGAGCCTGGCACGTAGTAAGTGCTCAGTAAATATTAGCTTTTACTATTCTAAATAATTTGAGTCAGGAAAGGGAAATCAGAATTATTTTTTTAATCCTCTACAGGAAGTTAGGGAAAAATAGCTTTCAAAGCCGCACTAGAATATGACATCAAAAGCACAAGTTGTTGTTAGGTGCCATTGAGTCGGTTCTGATTCACAGCAACCCTATGTACAACAGAATGAAACACTGCCTGGTCCTTTGCCATTCTCACGATCAGTATTACGCTTGAGCCCATTGCTGCAGCCACTGTGTCAGTCCATCTCATTGAGGGTCTTCTTCTTTTTTGCTGACCCTCTACTTTACTAAGCATGATGTCCTTCTCCAGGGACTGATCCCTCCTAATAACAAGTCCAAAGTATGTGAACAAAGTCTCACCATCCTTGCTCCTAAGGAGCATCCTGGCTGTACTTCTTCCAAGACAGATTTGTTCACTCTTCTCGCAGCCCATGGTATACTCAATATTCTTCACCAACACCTTAATTCAAAGGCATCAATTCTTCTTCCACCTTCCTTATTCATTGTCCAGGTTTCTCATGCGTATGAGGCAATTGAAAATACCATCACTTGGGTCAGGCGCACGTTAGTCCTTAAAGTGACATCTTTGCTTTTTTAATACTTTAAAGAGGTCTTATAAAACAGATTTGTCCAATGCAATATGTTGTTTGATTTCTTGATTGCTATTTCCATGGGCGTTGATTGTGGATCCAAGTAAAATGAAATCCTTCACAACTTCAATGTATTCTCCATTTATCATTATGTTGTTTTTGGTCTGGTTGTGAGGATTTTTGTTTCCTTTATGTTGAGGTGTAATCCATAATGAAGGCTGTGGTCTTCGATCTTCATCAGTAAGTGCTTCAAGTCCTCTTCACTTTCAGCAAGCAAGGTTGTGTTTGTCTGCATATGTACAGGTTGTTAATGAGTCTTTCTCCAGTCCTGATGCTGCATTCTTCATGTAGCCCAGCTTCTCGGATTATTTGCTCTGCATACAGATTGAATAAGTATGGTGAAAAGATATAACCCTCATGCACACCTTTCCTGACTTTAAATCATGCAGTATCCCCTTGTTCTGTTCAAATGACTGCTTCTTGGTCTGTGTACAGGTTCTACATGAGCATAATTAGGTGTTCTGGAATTCCCATTCTTCACAATGCTATCCATGATTTGTTATGATCCACACAGTCGAATGCCTTTGTATAGTCATCAATAAAACACAGGTAAACATATTTCTGGTATTCTCTGCTTTCAGCCATGATCCATCTGACATCAGCAATGATATCCCTCGTTCCACATCCTCTTCTGAATCAGGCTTGAATTTCTGGCAGTTCCCTGTCGATGTGCTGCTGCAACCATTTTTGAATTATCTTTAGCAAAATTTTACTTGCATGTGGTATTAATGATATTGTTCAATAATTTCCACAACAACAAAACAAAACACAAGTACAAAAGAAAAAAAAAGAGAAATTGGATACCATCAAAATTAAAAATTTTGTGCTTCAAAGGACACAATCAAGAAAGTGAGAAGACAACTACAAAATGGGAGAAAATTTTTGCAAATCATGTATCTCGTAAGGGACTTGGATCTAAAACACATAAAGAAGTTTTACGATTCAATGATAATAAGACTAATAACCTAATTTAAATATGGGCAAAGATCTGAATAGACATTCCTCCAAAGAAGATATATAAATGGCCAATAAACACATGAAAAGATGCTCAACTTCATTAATCATTAGAGAAATCAAATCAAAATCACAGTGAGATACTACTTCACACCTACCAGGATAGCTAAAATAAGAAAGACAGATAATAACAAGTCTTGATAGGATGTTGAGAAATTGAAACCCTCCTATATTTCTAATGAGAATGAAAATGGTGCAGCCACTTGGGAAAACAGTTTGGTGATTCCTCGGAATGTTAAACATAGAGTTACCATATGACCTAGCAATTTCACTCCTAAGTATATGTACCTAAGAGAAATGAATACATATGTTCACACAAAAACTTATATACAGATGATTGTAGCAATCTTATATTAATGGCCTAAAGTAGAAACAACCCAAATGTCCTTCAACAGATGAATGTATAAAGAAAATGTGGTATATTCATACAATGGAATGTTATTCAACAATAAAAAGAAATGAAGTACTGATACATGGATGAACCTTGAAAATATTATGCTCAGTGAAATGCCTGAGAGGCTTTTATGCAGTACATTTGATAGGCAATTGGTTGCAATGGGAGAAGGGGTAGAGTGTGGAGCGAAGAAACTTGTGGGTTCCTGTTGGATAATTCTGACCTCACTTACTTTAAAAAAAAAAATAATAAAGTGGAAGCCTAAACAGCAATATTGTCAGAAGTACAAAATTATATGAAATATCCAGAATAGGTAAGTCTATAGAGACAGAAAGTAGATTAATGGTTACCAGGGGCTGGGAGTTTTGGGGGTAATGAGAAGCTCCTTTTGGAGTAATAAAAATGTTTTAAAATTGATTGTGGTGATGGTTGCATAAGTCTGTGAATATAATAAAGGCCATTGATTTGTACACTTTACATGGATGAATTTTATGGTATGTGAATTATATCTCAATAAAGCTGTTTTTTTTAAAAAACAGCAATTGAAGAAGAGAATATAGAGAAATTTCCTGGGTTAGGATGTCTCATGTGGAATGCATATTTCTGATTAATGGATCAATGTCAAACAAAGAATTTCTAATGGCTGTGCCAAAGGTTTCCTTTCATGGTTCTGGATGTTCTACATTTTACCTAATGACTCGAAGAAGACCACATATGCTGAATATCTTCCACTTATTCCTCCAGATTCACTCTCCATCCTCTACCTGCTTTCTGTAGGGAGACTGACTTGCGTGAACTACAACAATGGGCTGCTGTGGCTTATTTATAGTTGGGTTTGGCCAAAGGGGAGTACTATTGGCCCTCTCCCTACAGGACAGCAGATGACTCCCTCATCAAGGGAGACCAGAAGGCTGTTTTGCCTTCATCACTGCTCTTTCCTTCAGGCTCCTCTGAAATTACTACTTCCGCACCATCCCTTTTGTGTTCCCTGCACCCTTGTAAGTTTCCCATTGGGACACTGATTTAAATACCACATATGTATGGGAAAGCTAGACAATGAATAAGGAAGACTGAAGAAGAACTGATGCCTATGAATTATAGTGTTGACAAAGAATATTGAATATATCATGGACTGCCAGAAGAATGAACAAATCTGTCTTGGAAGAAGTACAACCAGAATGCTCCTTAGAAGCCAGGATGGCGAGACTTCGTCTCCCTTGCTTTGGGCATGTTATCAGAAGGGACCAGTCCCTGGAGAAGGACATCATGCTTGGTAAAGCAGAGGATCAGTGAAAAAGAGGAAAACCCTCAACGAGATGGAATGACACAGTGGCTGCAACAATGATCTCAAACATAGCAATGATTGTGAGGATGGCACAGGACCGAGCAGTGTTTTGGTCTGTTGTACACAGGGTCACTATGAATTGGAACCAATTCTATGGCACCTAACAACAGCAACAACAATGCATAAGTGACATAAAGCAAGATCTGAAGGGGCCTGGATTGAGAAGAATAGGATGAACCTAACAAAACGATGTTTGATTACAAGTCCAGGTGAAGATGTGGTTACTACAACAGTATGTGAAGTTTCAATTACTGTCAACTCATTGTGAAACAAGAGTAGACACGATGCAACCTTCCTCCATCCCCACCTCGCAGAACAATTCTAACTTCTCAGTGTCCCAAATAAAGGACTGTTTGCATTCTTCTTCTCTCTGATCAGACGAATCTTGGAGGCCTGTATTCAGCTCTAGGTAACACATAAAAAAGCTCTCTGTGTCAAACTGCCACAGATTTTAATGCATCCATTTTATTTATGGCTGCATCTCTTGGGTACTCAGACATGAGTAAATGGGGGTAGGAAATTGGATAATTTGATGAGTAGACATGGGACTATGTTAAAACTGCCATTCCCTTCCAACACTTGAGACATTGTTTTTGGACCACATTCTCGCTCCCACTACAGTAAATTCTTTCCCAAGAGGCTTCTGGAATCTTCATACAAATAGACTTTAGAGACTCATCCCACAGACCTTCCACAAACTAGACCCGTGCACACATTTTAGCCTCAAATCCGATGCGTATTGAAAAACAATCTAATAAATAAAGTTGATCAGAAATAGTTTCTCATAGGCCTAGGGTTAAGTATATGGCGAAATTCAAGCTGAGGTCAAATATATTTAATATCAAAATGTTTGATATTAACACTAGAAGTGCTTTTGTTAGTCTTTAATCCAAACTTCTAGCTTTATAAGTTGGGAGAGTTAGGTCCAGAGAGGTTAAGTTCACCAAGCTAATTGGTGGTCTAATGGAGACAAGATCTCCATTCTCCTGATTTTAACCCAGAGTCTATTCACTGTGCTACACTGCCTTCCTGGTAAAATTGTGCTTCTAAAAACTGATGAGCTTAAGCTAGCTTGGAGGAGACTTGGTGGGTCCTGTTTTCTCAATGTTTGTTGGGTATCTGCAATGTGGTGAGGTACTATGTATGACATACCCAAAGCATTCGTCTGTCTTATTTGAAACTGAATAAAGCATAGTGTCTAAACTATTTTATTGAGTGTCTAGTTTATTTTTTACATTTTCCTGGTATTTATTCATATCTATTTATTACACAAACATTTATTGAGAAGTTAATCTGTGCTACCTAGTGTCCTAAGTACTGAGCAGTGAACAAACAGGGAAAAAAAAAAATCCTTGCCTTTATAGAACTTACCTTCTTGTTCTTATTTTTACATTTGGGGTAGACTTCAATTGAATTGAGAGGGAGAATTCTTGCCTTACTTCCTATGGTAACCAGCCTCCACAGTGGCCTCCAGTGATCTTTGCCTCCTGGTATTACCACCCCTGTATAATGCCCTCCTACATGAAATCATGGCTGGCTCATATGAGCAATAGAATACTACGGAAGCAACTGTGACTTTGAGTTTGGGTCATAAAAACATTGCAGCTTCTGCCTTGGCCTCTGTAGGATCTCTCACTCAGGGGAAGGGACCCTCCAACAACCCTGTGAAAAGGCCTTAGGTGGAAGGAACGGAGGCCTCCTGCCAGCAGCTAGCACCAACTTTCCAGCCATGTGAGTGAGTCAACTTGAAGTAATCTTCCAGCTTCTATCAAGCTTTCAGATGACTGCAGCTCTGGCTGACATCTTGAGTGCAACCTCATTAGAGCCCTAGTCAAAACCACAAGATAAGCTACTCCAAAATTCCAGATCCACAGAAACTGTAAGAAATATTCATGTTTATTATTCTTATGTCACTAAGTTTTGGGATAATTTGCTATGCAGCAGTAGATAACTGATACATTCTTTGAGTCTTAGAAGGGCTCCTTTCAGTAGAAAAATCTGAGAAGCACGTGTATATTAAAAAATTGGGAAGGAAATGTTATAGATTGAATTGTGTTCTCCAAAAGTATATATTGAAGTCCTGGCCCCTATACCTGTGGATGTGACCCTGTTTGGAAATATGGTTTTCTTTGTTATGTTAATTAGGTCATACCCGAGTGTTGTTAGGTGCTTCAACTCATAGAGACCTTACGTATAACAGAATGAAATGTTGCTCTGTCCTGCACCATCCTCACAATTATTGCTATGTTTGAGCCCATTGTTGCAGCCACTGTGTCATTCCATCTCATTGAGGGTTTTCTTCTCTTTCACTGATACTCTGCCTTACCAAGCATGATGTTTTTCTCCCGCGATTGGTCCATCCTGATGACATGTTTAAAGTAAATGAGATGAAGTCTCACCATCCTCACATCTAAGGAGCATTTTGGTTATACTTCCTCCAAAACAGACTTGTTTGTTCTTCTGGCAGTCCATGGTATAGTCAATATTCTTTGCCTACACTGAAATTTGAATGTATCAATTCTTCTTCAGTCTTCCTTTTTCATTATTCAGCTTTCACATGCATATGAGGCAATTGAAATTACCATGGCTTGGGTCAGGTACTCCTTTGTCCTCAAGGTGATGTTTTGGCTTTTTAAAACTTTAGGATGGGTCTAAACCTAGTCATTTCTGAGTGATAAAAAGAGCAGAATAGACACAGAGACACACAGAGGGGGAAGACAGACACCAAGGAATGCCAAGTATTGCTGGCAGTCACTAGTAACTAGGAGAGAGGCCCATAGAAGGAATCAACACAGCCGAAGCCCTGATTTAACTTTTAGCCTCCAGAGCTGTGAGAAAATAAATTTCTGTTCTTGAAAGCCCTCTTGCGGTATTTCTGTTATGGCAGCACTAGACAACTAAGACAGGAAGCAGCATTTTCCTGCACTTCTGGGATACAAGAAAAGAGAACCAACTCTTAGTGGGGAATGTACATACAATATTTGCCATTTCAAGCCATAGTTTCTGCTATAGTGTTCCATGTTTGTAATGCTGACAGAAATGGGTTCAAAATGTAAGAAAAGTATAGAGGAGGGGTACCATTATTATACGGGAGAAAGGAAGGAGTCCACAGGTGAAGAAAAGGCAATGTTCTTGACTATAATAAAGAAGGCTACACAAATTAACTTAGGGTGGTTAAACTCAGCTGTGGGCGCGGCAACAGAAAAGATTGCAAAAAGTGCAATAACTCAGCAAGACTATTTGCTAGTAAATTATTTTCATCAGGACAAGAAAAACAAATCCTTGGTAACATGCCAGTTCTCAGCAAGCTAATTCGTGGCAAATCTTTCTCTGGGAAAACAGATAATTAAAACTTTTGAAGTCTTTGCTCCCTAACTATGGTAGTCATTAGGGCTGTTCACAAATATTCTTGTTCTCTTTCCTTCCTGACATATGGTGGAGTGTACTTCCTCAAAGACTCAAAAGAACAGCCATGTGACATGCTTTGGCCAATGAAATGTCAGTGAAAGCTTTGAAGGTCAGGATGCTTTACCATCTTATCTTTTTCCTGTCATGGCAACCAGCTTTGTTCCTGATGGCAGCTGTTCTATCAGTCTGGAGCCTTAGAAGGATGACAATGGTCTGGAATAGAGCCCCTAGTTGGCCATGAATAGACAGTAGTGTGAATAAGAAATAAATCTTCAAATTTAAGTCACTGAGCCAGAGCAATTAGGCTAGAAAAAAATAAATAAATAAAAAGTATCCAAATTAGGAAGGAGGAAGCAAAACTATCCCTTTTCACCAAAGACATGATACTATACATAGAAAACCCCTAAAGAATCCACAAGAAAGCTATTAGAACTAATAAATGAATTCAGCATGGAGGCGGGGTACAAGGTCAACACACAAAAATCAGTTGAGTTTCTATACATCAGCAAAGAACAAGTGAAAAATAAATTAAGGAAACATTATCATTTACAATAGCATCTAAAAGAATAAAGTACCTAGCAATAAATTTAACCAGGAAGCTGAAAGACTAGTACACAGAGAAATATAAAATATTACTAAAAGAAATTAAAGAAAACCTAAATAAGTGGAAGAACATTCTGTGTCTGTAGATTAGAAGGCTTAATATAGTTAAGATGTCAATACTACCCAAGCAGTCTATAGATTCAATGCAATCCCTATCAAAATCCCAACAGCTTTCTCTGCAGAACTACAAAGCCAGTCCTCAGATTTATATGGAAGGTTAAGGGATCCCAAATAGCTGAAGCAATCTTGAAGAAGAAGAATAAAGTAGGAGGACTCACACTTCCTGATTTCAAAACATAGTATAAAGCCACAGTAATTGAAACAGCCTGGCACTGGTATGCTCTGGTGGCACAGTGGTTAAGAGCTAACCAAAAGGTTGTCAGTTTGATCCACCAGCTGCTCCTTGGAAACCCTATGGGGCAGTTAGTTCTACTCTGTCCTATAGGGTCACTATGAGTCGGATTCGACTTGATGGCAATGAGTTTGGTTTTTTTTTTTTTTAATCCTGATATAATAACAGACATAAAACCAATGGAATAGAACTGAAAGTCCAGAAATAAATTCATACATACATCCATGGTCAGTTGATTTTCAACAAGGGTGCTAAGTCCATTCAGTGGGGAAGGAAGAGTTTCTTCAATAAATGGTGCTGGAATAATTGAAGTTCCATATGCAGAAGAATGAATCAGGATCCATGTCTCACACCACACACGAAACCAATTCAAGACTGATCAAGGACCTAAATATGAAAACTAAAACCATAAAATTCTTAGAAGAAAATATAGGGACGTGGCTGCCGGACCTAGTTTTAATGATGGATTGTCGGATATGACAGTAAAAGCACAAGCAGCAAAAGACAAAATAAATAAATAGGACCTCATAAAAATTAAATACTTTTGTTCATCAAAGGACTTTATCAACAAAGTGAAAAGGCAACCTATAGATTGGGAGAAAATTTTCAGGAACCATATGTGTGATAAGGATCTAATATCCAGAACATGTATAAAACTTCTACTATTTAACAAAAAGATGAACAACCCAATGAAAAAATGGGAAAAGGACTTTTCACTAAAGAGGATACTCAAATGGCCAGCAAGCACATGAAAATGTGCTCAATGTCATTAGCCATTAAAGAGATGCAGATCATAACTACAATGAGATACCACCCCATCCCCATTAGAATGGCAATGATAAAAAAATGGAAAACGAGGTTGTGGAGAAACTAGAACCCTCATCCACTGCTGGTGGAAATGTAAAATGGTACAGCCACTGTGGAAAACAGTTTGGTGGTTCCTCAAAAAGATGAACATAGAACTACTATATGACCCAGCAATCCCAATCCTGGGTATATATCCAGAAGAATTGAAGGCCGGAACAGAAACAGAAACCTGTACACCAGTATTCACTGAAGCACTTTTCACAATAGTCGAAGGGTGTAAACAAGACAAAATGTCCATCAGCAGATATATGGGTAAATAAAATGTGGTATACAGACATAAGGGAATACTCAGCAATAAAGAGAAATGAAATCCTCATGCATGCCACAACATGAATGAACCTTGAAAACACCATGCGGAGTGAAATAAGTCAGTCATAAAAGGATAAATACTGTATGATCTCACTTATACGAAATAAGCAAATATATAGAAACCAAAGGTTATCAGTGGTTACCAGGGATGGGAGAGAAGGATAAGTGGGAGTTTTTTGCTTAGGGGGCATTGAGTGTATGTTAATGGTAGTGGAAAGATCTTGAAAAACATAGTAAGAATGGTTGCCCAACTTGAAGAATACAATCAATGTTACTGAATTGTACATTTAGAAATTGTTGAGATGGTGTATGTTTTGTTACGTATATTTTCACCACATAAAAAAAATTAAGTCATGGAAATTTTGAGGTTAATTTTAACCACAGCATAACCTAGCCTCTCCTGGATGAAATACTAAGAAATACCTGAAGTTCATGTTCATCAGTCCTGCCCCTTCAGATGCTGACTCAGTAGCTCTCAGCTGGTTAGGAAAAGCTACTATGTATAAGAGACTTAGAGTTCCTGGGTGGTGCAAATGGTTAACACACTTGGCTACTAACTGAAAGGTTAATGATTCAAGTCCACCCAAAGGCATCTCAGAAGAAAGGCCTGGCAATCTACTTCTGAAAAATCAGCCATTGAAAACCTTACGGAGCACAGTTCTACTCTAACACACATGGTTTCATCATGAGTTGACTCAGTAACAACTGGTTTGTGATACGAGACTTGCTGGGAGCCAGGTGTCTTCCATGCCACATCTCAGTTCACTCTCAGACAATAACCCTGGAAGGCAGGTATTATTAACCCCAGTTTACTTATAAGAAACCTAAGAAGTGAAGTGACTGGCCCCAGCTCACTTGCAAGCAGCCGAGCTGGGGCAGGATGCTAGGTTTCTGAAAATGAAACCCAAGCAGAATCACTATGTTGCACCAAGGCCTCCTATTACCGAACCAAGGTAATTTCATCCTACTTGATAACTTAGCTTGACCTCTTCTTAGAATATTCACTTCTGTACCCTCCTGCTTGTCTCTTCTTTTCTATTTTCTCTAAGAAGCTGAGGTGTGGGAAACTTTTTCTCACCATGTTCCCCCACTTAGAGGTAATTGTCACCCTCCTACTTAATGGTGAGGAAATAAATACTTGGCATGAAGTCCCCTGAAAAGGGTGCTGAGCATTTTATATACATTACAATCTTATTTAGTCCTTACATGAACCCTGTAACGAAAGCATTATTGGTCCTATTTTAAAAGTGAGGAACTTAGCACAGGCAGTTAATATAACTCGTCTAAGGTCTTAATAATTGTTGGTGGGTGGAGTTCAGACCTATGTCCAGTAGACTCCAAACTCCTTCCTTTTTCCAGTGCCTCTTCCCACAGTGATATTAGATGTGTCTCGATCATTCAAGGAGAAAAAATCAAAAACAAATAAAAAACAAAAACAAAACAGATTTGGAGGGGATTAAGGAACACTGTGGAGTCTGGGTGGTGCAAATGGTTAAAGCACTCAGCTGCTAAACGAAAAGTTGGAAGTTCGTGTTCCTCCAGAGGTGCCTCGGAAGAAAGGCCTGGAGATCTACTTCCCAAAATATCAGCCCCTGAAAAACTACGGAACACAATTCTACTCTGACACAAATGGGATCACCATGAGTTGGAATCAATTTGAGAGCAACTGGTTTGTTTGTTTTTTCAGGAAACCTGCAGCCTGCTTGTTGGGCTTTTCTTTACTAGAACTGGCGTTTCTGTAGGTCTGATTCTTTGGAGACCCAGAGGTCCAATAATCATACCCAGGAGTGAGAGCTGCAAATGGCTATTTAATTTCCACTCTTTGTTTTGCGTATAGAAAGTGCCCGATACACATTTGTTCATAGATTCCAGTTCTCCAGGGGCTTGTCAGAGTCAGCAGTAGGCAAACAAGGCCCACACAGCTCCTGGCTTCAAGGCAGCCTCAGGTATTTGACAGGCCCTCCCACGTGGGCATTTCTGGGCTCTGCATATCCTGGTAGCCTGTTAACTCTATTTTACACCATATTGTCTAGATACCAACTTCTTAGCTCTTGGCTCCAGCTGAACTCCTTGTTTCACTTCCATGTAAATTAATTGCTCAGATTGCTGTAGGAAATGAGATGGTGTAATGTTCCTGGGTATTTAGGGCTATGTGAGTAGTTATTCACCCCACCGCATGTGCCCAGATGCCCAGTGGTTGAACTGATGTGATCAGGTCTTTGATTGTCCATGTTATGGTGTTAGGAAGGATTCTCCTTCTCTTTCCTTATCTGTAACAAGAGGAGATCCCAGGGGCTAGACGAGAAGATCTCATGAGACATCTTCCAGTCTAAGACCTTTTGAACTAGATCTGTTTCAAGTTGAAGCCAGGTCTATGTTGGTTTGACAGTGACACTAATCACTCAACCAACATTTACTGAGGGCCTGGTCTGCGCCTGACACTCTCAGAGATGCTGATGACAGAGCAGTGAGCAAGGCAAACAAGGTCCCTGCTCTAACCAAATTTGCATTCCATTGGGCAGAAAGAGAAATAAATAAATAAACAAATAAACATGGCAATTTCAGGTTGTGAAAAGTGCTCTGAAGGAAATAAACAATGTCATGTGATAGAGGGTAGGGAGGGGTGGGGTTTGTTACTTCAGGTGGGTGGTCCTGGAAGGCTTTTCTGGGGAGGGACCATCTGAGCTAAGACTTGAATGATGACAAGCCAGATTGGGGAATGAGCATTTCAAGCAGAAGGAGTAGAAAGTTCTAAGACTCTCAGACTAGAGTAAGCTTGGAATATGCAAGGAACAGAAAAAAGTTGGGATGATTACAGTTCATGAAGTGGTTACTGTGAGCCAGGCATTATTTTATGTGCTTACATATTTTATCTTACGTTGATTCTCACAATACCCTACAAGGTTGTTATTGTTGTTAGCTGCCATGGAGTTGGTCCCCGACTCATGGCGACCCCACGCACAATGGGATTGGATATTTGGATAACCATAGAGTTTTCATTGGTTGATTTTCAGAAATAGATGGTCAAGCCTTTCTTCCTAGTCTGTCTTAGTCTGGAAGCTCGGAAATCTGTTCAACATCTGTCAAAATGTGTGTATCAGTTTGGCTGGGCCATGATTCCCCGTATTGTGTGATTTTCCCATGTGTGGTAAACCCTGCCTCTATGATGTTAATGAGGGAGGATGGGCAGCAGTTGTGTTAGTGAGGCAGGACTCAGTTTACAGGACTGGATTGTGTCCTGAGGCAGTCTCTTGAGATATAAAAGACAGAAGTGAGCAGTGAGACAGGGGAACCTCATACCATCCAGAAAGCAGTGCTGGGAGCAGAGCGTGTCCTGTGGCCTGGGGTCCCTCTGCAGAGAAGCTCCTAGTCCGGGGGAACACCGGAGAGAAGAAGGCCGACAGAGAGAAAAAGGCTTCCCCTGGAGCTGACGCCCTGAATTTGAACTTGTAGCCTACTTTGACTGTGAGGAAATAAACTCTTAGTGAAAACCATCCACTTGTGGTATTTCTGTTATAGCAGCACTAGATGACTAAGACAACAGCATAGCAACATGCAAGCATTCACTGACAGACAAGTGGTCGCTGTCCTGAGGTGCATTAGCTAGGAATTGAACCCAAAGTAGGCCTTCAGTTCTGTTAGTACTTAGGGTTCCCTAAACTCTGTCATGGCACCCTAGAGAAGTGAGTCTCAACTGGGGCCATTTGGAAATTCGTAAGGGGACCTTACTAGTGTTTAGCAGACAGGGACCAGGGAGGAGAGACACACAGTGACAAATGGGATGACCCACACAGTATAGAATTGTCCCCCATCATGCACGAATATGCCACCGGATCGAGGTTCGTGTTGATGAAAAACCTGTTTATAGTTTCCAAACCTGGGATCTAATTCCATTTTATATACAAATATGAAGTATTTAGGAAGGTAACCACCAGCTAAACTGAGGGAAGATTGCACTCTGCTTTGTTTGGAACATTATCAAGAAACGTTCACCATTTCAGAAAAGCACATCATTTCTGCAGTGCTGCTCGTGGTATTTGAGTCACAAGAATGGCACATCTGTATCAGTCTGCATTTGTAGCTGTCCTGTGCAAATATGAAATACAGGAAATTTAACACTTCTTTCAATAGACTTAGAATCCAGCATTACTAAGTTAGCAGAGATGTAGGAAATACAGAGATCACACTGAATTTTTTTTATTGTGCTTTAGGTGAAAGTTTACAGCTCAAGTTAATTTCTCATACAAAAATTTATACACATATTGTTTTATGACATTAGCTGCAATCCCCACAGTGTAACAACACACTCCTCCTTTCCACTCCAGGTTCCCTATGTCCATTCAACCAGTTCCTGTCCCTTCCTGACTTCTCATCCTGCTTTTGGACAGGGGCTGCCCATTTGGTCTCTTATACCTGATCGAACTAAGAAGCACATTCCTCAGGTGTATTATCTTTGTTTTATAGTCCTGTCTAATCTTTGTCTGAAGAGTGGGCTTCTGGAATCATTTCAGTTCTCGGTTAACAGTGCATCCGGGGGCCATAGTTTCAGGGATTCCTCCAGTCTCTGTCACACCATTAAGGCTGGCCTTTTTTTTTTTTTTAATTGCACTTTAAGTCAAAGTTTACAATTCAGGTGAAAGGCTGGCTTTTTACGTGAATTTGAGTTCTGTTCTACATTTTTCTCCTGCTCTGTCTGGGGCTCTCTGTTGTGTTCCTTGTCAGGGCAGTCGGTGGTGGTAGCCAGGCACCATCTAGTTCTTCTGGTCTCAGGCTGGTGGAGCCTCTGGTTCATGTGGTCCCTTAGTCCTTTGGGCTAATATTTTCCTTGTGTCTTTGGTTTTCTTCATTCTACTTAGCTCCAAGTGGGTTGGGATCAATTGATGTATCTTGGATGGCCGCTCACAAGCTTATAAGACCCCAGACACCACTCACCAAAGTGGGATGCAGGACATTTTCTTAATAAACTTTGTTATGCCATTTAACTTAGATATCCCCTGAAACTATGGTCCCCAGGCCCCAGCCCCAGCTACTCTGTCCCTCAAAGTGTTTGGATGTGTCCAGGAAACTTCTTAGTTTTGCTTTGGTCCAGTTGTGCCAACTTCCCCTGTATTGTGTGTTGTCCTTCCCTTCAGAGATCACATTGAATTTTATGAATAAAGGTTAAAATTGTTTTAAAAATACTTATTACTATCCTACGTTGTTTAAAATGATCACTTTGATAAGAAATATATAACATAAAAATTACAAAATGAAAAGATTTTTATTTATTTGGGGGCTATTCTGAAGCTGTCTTCAGAGCTGTACCACACGACCTTTCTGTAACCCCTGTGTTACTGGTTCTTTTCCCAGGCCGTCTTCTATCCCTGTGTCTACTGATGGACACGGTCCCTAAAGTCTCTTTAAGTACTGGAGCCTAAATATGTTCTTCAAAGTGCAGAGAGATTGCAAGAAAAGAGACACTGCCTTGTCCCATGTAATAGCATATATATAGTCATAATCACAGAGGGACCCTGTGCTTATGACAAGGCACAGCCCATCTTCAAGGGTATCAGATTCCTCATGTTTTCAACTTTGACAGTGTGTAATTCATTTTGCATATTATCCTTATTCCAACTGAGTTTATTTACTTCTTTCTTTATTGTCCATAAACAAATTTAGTCTATAATTACTTCTCTAAGCATTAGATTTTATTCTAGTATAACCTACACCCTCATGCTTCAATTTTTTTGTATAGATTGGCATCTGATATTTACTTCTCTTATATCCTAACTCATTCACTGTAAGTAAGTGTGTAAGCAACTGACTACTTCAGTGTGTCTTCTAATGTAACCAGGCCCAAGCAAATGCTTCCCACACATATTATTTTGCATTACTCTCCTTTTAGTTCTTCTTTATATTTTAGTTAAGGTTTAGCACTGCAAGTCCCATGACCATGCCCCCCTCCAAAAACAGCTGCTATCAAGTCACTTCTGACTCATGGTGACCCCATATGTGTCAGAGTAGAACTGTGCTCCAAAGGGTTTTCAAGGGCTGATTTTTTAGAAGTAGATCACCAAGCCTTTCTTCCAAGGAACTTCTGGGTGGACTCAGACCTCCAAAGGTTAGCAGCTGAGTGTGTTAACCAGCACATTAACCGTTTGCACCACCCAGGGACTCTGGAAATCCCTCCATCCCAGGCAAATCAGGATGGTTGGTCACCTTGGTTTTTCTCCCCCCTGAAATTATGTGTAAGTAGGTTATAGTATCTAAGAGTTTAATTTAAAAATGGCAAATGAGGGGAGTGTTACAAAATACGTGTTGTAAGAAAGGGACATTGGGTCTGATGGGGTCGAGAATTACTCTTCTAGAGAAGGCCTGGCTCATTCGGGGGCTGAAGAATAGGACCTGTTTCCACAGACTTCCCCAAATGGGGAAGGCCCAGGGCTGAGCTGAGCTCTTCCCGCATAGATGAGATTTGCACCTCTGAAACTGGGCTCCTGAGTCCAGCTGGGAAGGTAGATCACAGAATATGGCATCTGTATTCTTCGCACTTGCAGCTCCTGGCATATATATCCAAATTGGCACATAAATTTTTTTTGAAAAATTGCAGAGCAGAAGAAGTTTGTTTTTTATGCCCGTCCACCTCCTTTGACGCTCCTTCTTTCATGTTCCCCAGGTCCTCACCATGAAAACTGCCCCCAGTCTAGAAGGTAGAAGTCTGAGTTCTGGCCTCGCACAGACTTGGGCTCAGATCCCTTCTCTGATCTAACCATTCTGTGCCTCAGCTTCCTCCCCCGCAAAATGAGGATGCTAATAATATATCTGCCTGATAGAGTTAACGTGAGGAATAAATAAATGGGCAGATATCACTTATTCTTAGCACAGCACATAGTCTGGTTGTGTGCCATGGAGTCAATTCCAACTCATAGTGACCCTATAGGACTGAGTAGAACTGCCCCATAGGGTTTCCTAGGCTGTAATCTTTACAAGAGCAGATCACCAGGTCTTTTCTCCCACAGAGTCACTGGTGGGTTCAAACCAGCATCCTTTCGATTAGCAGCCAAGTGCTTTACCATGGTGTCACCAGGGCTCCTCCAGCACATAGTAGATGTCCAATAAATGTTAGTTATCATTACTCCTAAGCCAACCCAGCTTTGCCCTTTCCAGGAACACCTTTTGGGTCAAAATTGCTTATTTCTCATTTCTTGTACTCCTCTTTCACCTGTGTCGCTGATTTCCTTTTGGAGAGTGAGCCACGCTTTAATGTTTTGTTTTGTTTGTTTCTGTGCTGCTTTGATTTCCAGCTAACACATCCCTAACTGATTCATTCATTGCCCTACCACTCTGGCAACAGAAAACAGGGGTGTGAATTATTGTATCTTAGTTTGGAAAGGTTGCAGATACTTTCTATATTCTATGTCAGGATGTTCCTGGTTGGAAGGCTCTAGACATTACCACCAACTCAAGCTGAATCATATTTGTTTGGACTATTCTACCTGGGGTTGCAAAGCCAGCTACTTCTTGAAGTGTCCTGATTTAAACACCAGGGGCTCTTGTGTTCCAATGTTTCCTGTTAAAACAGGTAAAAAGTGTTCAGGGAAGTGGCTCCTCCCCCAAGTCTGAACATAATAAAAAGGATGCAGATTAACTTAAAAGAAATTATAGCTGGAAGAAAAATGAAAAAGAAAAAAGTGAAGAGGAAAAAAAAGGCAAAAGTACAGAAGCAATTTTAGGTGGTCTGTCAGATTATACTTCCTTCTGTAAGATCTAGAAGAGTGGGAAAAGATATCCTTCCTGAGATAGAAAATTCTTCCAGATGTCTTTCTTCTCCCAAATAATTATATCTTTTAGTCATAGACAGGTGTTGCTGATCAATTGTTTACTACACAAATTTTGTAAGGGAAGCACGTTGCTCTGCAGTGTAATTTCAGAAGTGTCCATAGGGTCGCTATGAGTTGGAATCAACTTTACAGTAATGGGTTTTTTTCGTTTTGTTTTTTCCTACTTAAAAACAAAACAGAACAAAAAAGCCTGCCCTTTCATTTTTAAGAATGTTTCCTCTTGGCACACAATCTCAGAGTCTGTAAATCAAAACTTAATGTTTATCTTATCATAGGTTACTTTCTCTGATTCGGAAATACGATCTTTCTAAAGCTGATCTTCAAAGAGTCAGAGCAACTACCTGTATTCAGCTACTGTGTTCTGCGTGTTGCCTGCCTCACCTGTTGAAATGGGGAGGACTGAGTGTATTGGCTTCGCCAGATGCTCTCTTTGTGGGTAATGGGGAAAGGACAGCAGCAGAAAATCTAGGAATAGGACCAACCACAGCCCATAGTGAGATTTGAGACACCCTCTTTCCCCACAGGAGCTGTGGTGGCACATTGGTTGAAAGCTTAGCTGCTAACCAAAAGGTCAGCAGTTTGAATCCACCATCCACTCCTTGGAAACCCTATGGGGCAATTCTGCTCTGTCCCATAAGGTTGCTATGAGCTGGAATTGATTTGATGGCAACGGGTTTGTTTTGGTTTGGTTTTTTTGCTTGCCACATATGTCTTCTTCCTGGGTACCTGACGGGGACCACTGTTTTGGGATAAGTCTGCAAAGACTAATGCCAGGTAGAAAGTGGAAAGAAAGTCTCTCTTGGTTTCAAGGAGCAGAGAAACACCGAGGTCATCTAGAAAAGAGAGAGTTTATCATAAACGCACAAATTGCAACCAGAAATCTGTTGGGGGATGAGGCAGCTCTATTAGTTGTCATCAAATCAATTCTGGCTCATGGTGACCCTACGCGTATCAGAGTAGAACTGTGCTCCATAGGGTTTTCATCGGCTGATTTTTTGCAAGTAGATCGCCTGGCCTTTCTTCTGAGGTGCCTCTGGGTAGACATGAACCTCTGTTTGGTTAGCAGCTGAGCGCATTAACCATTTGCACCACCCAGGGACTCCTAAACCAAAAACTACCAAACCAGTTGCTGTTGACTTGATTCTGACTTATGGCGACCCCATGAGTGCAGAGTAGAACTGCTGCATAGGGTTTTCAAGGCTGTGACCTTCCAGAAGCAGATTGCCAGGCCTATCTTTTGATGCACCTCTGGGTGGGTTTGAACCACCAACCTTTTGGTTAGCAGTCAAGCATTTAACTGCTTGTACCACCCAGGGACTTCCAGGGGTTCCTAGAGACCTCCCCACTTTGTCTCTGATGGTCAGCCCTTCTCCCTATTGTGATTTCTCTGGTTTTTTTTTTTTTTTCTATGTGTCTGTTCTATTCTCTCTTTATCAACGGGCCAATTCCTCAGTCCAAATGCCGGAGACAGCCAGTCCCAATGACTTTGCTCATTGGCATTGCCCCTTAGAGTGAAGTTCTTGGTCCAAGGCACGTTTGTGATAGACAGGTTGCTCTCAGGCCAGGTGCCCACCTCTGGTCCACTCATTGGTTGCTGATGCAGACACCAGCCTAATGAGACTTCCCTGGTCCAGGGCACTATGGGTGGGGCGGTTTCTACTAGAAGCTACTTTCGGATTCCACAATTCCTGGGACTTACGCCTAGGCTGGGTCCTGATACCATCACATGTCTAATGTGCTGGACCAGTCAGCCCTCAGGTTTACTTATCTGTAAATGCTGTTGTTGTTGTTCGGTGCTGTCAAGTCAGTTCTGACTCACAGCGACCCTATATGACAGAGTAGAACTGTCCCATGTGGTTTCCAAGGAGTGACTGGTGGATTAGAACTGCTGACCTTTTGATTAGCAGCCATAGCTCTTAACCACTGCGTCACCAGGGCTCCTATCTGTAAATAGGGGATAATAATAAATCTATTTCATAGGGCTGTGTGACGTTTAAACAGGAAAATGTATAGGGAAAGGGCTTTGTAAACTGTTAGTTTTTTTTTATTGTTGTGTTTTAAGTGAAAGTTTGCAATTCAAATTAGTCTCTTATACAAAAATTTATATATACGTTGTTATACGACCCTGGTTGTTCTCTCTATACTGTGACAGCACACTCTTCCTTTCCACCTGAGATTTCCCGTGTCCATTCAGCCAGCTCCTGACCCTCTCTGGCTTCTCATCTTGCCTCTGGACAGGAGCTGCCCATTTAGTCTCATGTATCTACTTGAGCTAAGAAGCACACTCTTCACAAGTATCATTTTATGTCTCATAGTCCAGTCTAATCTTTGTCTGAAGAGTTGGCCTCGGGAATGGTTTTAGTTTTGGGCTAACAGCAAGTCCGGGGGCCATGTCTTTTGGGGTCCCTCCAGTCTCAATCAAACCATTAAGTCTGGTCTTTTTACTAGAATATGAGCATTGTGCCTCACTTTTCTCCTGCTCCCTCAGGGACTCTCTGTTGGGTTACCTGTCAGGGCGGTCATTTTTGGTAGCTGGGCACCATCTAGTTCTTCTGGTCTCAGGCTGATGGAGTCTCTGGTTTATGTGGCCCTTTCTGTCTCTTGGGCTAATACTTCCCTTGTGTCTATGGTGTTCTTCATTCTCCTATACTCCAGGTGGGTTGGGATCAATTGATGCATCTTAGATGGCGACTCGCTAGCTTTTAAGACCCCAGATGCCACTCACCAAAGTGAGATGCAGAACATTTTCTTAATAAACTTTGTTATGCCAATTGACCTAGATGTCCCTGAAACCATGGTCCCCAGACCCCTGCCCCTGCTACTCTGTCCCTTGAAGTGTTTGGTTGTATTCAGGAAACTTCTTAGCTTCGGTTTAGTCCAGTTGTGCTGACTTTTCCTGTAGTGTTGTCCTTCCCTTAACCTGAGATAATTCTTGTCTACTGTCTAGTTAGTGGATACACCTCTCCCTCCCTCCTACTCTTGTAACCATTAAAGAATGTTTTCTTCTGTGTTTAAACCTTTTCTTGAGTTCTTATGATAGTGGTCTTATACAATATTTGTCGTTTTGTGACTGACTAAATTCACTCAGCATGATACCTTCCAGATTCCTCCATGTTATAAGGTTAAACTGTTAAATATTATACTATGATATTATGAGAAAAAGATAACCTCTTAAGGCACTTTTTAAAAATAATATTTTATTGTGTTTTCAGTGAAAGTTTACACAGCAAATTAGGTTCCCATTTGACAATTTCTACACAAATTGTTCAGTGACATTAGTTACATTCTTCACAACGTGTCAACATTCTCTTTAAATGTGTTTAAGTTGTTCTATTTCTGGTACTCTAGTTTCCCTGCCCCCTTACCTTTTTAATCTTTGCTTTTAGAGTAATTGTTGACCTTTTGGTCTCGTATAGATGGTTTATTTATGTGAGCACCATACTCACAGATAATATCCTTTATTTTTGTGTGACAACCTATTGTTTTGTTAAAAGGTGACCTCAGGGGATAGTTCCAGTTCAAGGTTTAAAGAGTATCTCAGGGCGATAGTCTCAGGGCGTCCTCTAGTCTCAACTGGTCCAGTAAGTCTGTATTTTTTAAGAATTTGAGTTCAGTTCCATGTTTTTCTCCCGTTCTATCAGAGTCCATCCATTGTCGCCCTGATTAGAACGGTTGGTAGTGGTAGCTAGGCACCGTCTAGTTCTTCCTGACCTCTTAAGGCATTTTGACTCATTTGGCTTCTGAGAAAGGCTAGCCATTCATCAAGAAAGGAAACATCCCAGAAGAGAGACTAGATAACTGGGAGCTCCTGAAAATCAAACAATTATGCTCATCCAAAGACTTCACAAAAAGAGTAAAAAGATAACCTACAGACTGGGAAAAAATTTTTGGCTATGACATATCCAATCAGGGCCTCATCTCTAAAATCTACAAGATACTGCAACACCTGAACAACAAAAAGACAAATAACCCAATTAAAAAATGGGCCAAGGATTTGTACAGACGCTTCATTAAAGAAGACATTCAGGCGGCTAAGAGATACATGAGGAAATGCTCACAGTCATTAGCCATTAGAGAAATGCAAATCAAAACTGCAATGAGATACCATCTCACCCCAACAAGGCTAGCACTAATCCAAAAAACACAAAATAATGACCACCCTGACAGGAACACAACAGAGAGTCCCTGACAAAGCAGGAGAAAAGTGTGGTGCAGAACTCAAATTCTAGTAAAAAGCCCAGACTTAATGGTCTGACTGAGACTGGAGGGACCCTTGAAGCCATGGCCGCCAGACGCTCTGTTAACCGAGAACTAAAACCATTCCTGAAGCCCACTCTTCAGACGAAGATTAGACTGGACTATAAAACGTAAAATAATACTCCTGAAGAGTATGCTTCTTAGTTCAAGCAGATACAGGAGACCAAAAGGACGGCTTCTGTCCAGAGGCAGAATAAGAAGGCAAGAAGGGACAGGAGCTGGTTGGATGGACACAGTGGGGGTGGGGGTGGGGGTGGGGAGTACGGGTGGTGGAAAGGGGGACTGTGCTGTCATATTATAGGGATTGCAACTAGTGTCACATAACAATATGTGTATAAATTTTTGTATGAAAGATCAACTTGAGCTGTAACTTTCACCTGAAGAACAATTTAAAAAAAAGAAGGGAAATTAGTAAGCCGTGGGGAGTGCAAGAGGAGCAGGAGTCTCCTGTTATCCTGAGTTAAGAGGTGTCCAGGGGTATCTAGCCAGGAGTCCTAGTCCTCAGGGTCTCGCAAGGCACCAGGTGCCTTGGCGTGTGTGTGCACGCGCATGTGTGTGCGTGTATGCGTGTGTGTGTGCACGTGTGTGCGCGCGCGCGCGTGCAGTAAAGAGACAGAAGAGTGGAGAGACCCTCTTCCTGTCTCTGTTCAGAGCCTTTCCTTCCCTCTGCTGACCCCCTCTCCCTTTTTCCTGCTCACCCCTCCAAATTTCTTTAAACGCAAAGAGAAAAACAGGAAGTAAGACATGAGAGTTGAAAAGAGAGACAACAGTGAATAGGCAGAAGTAATAAGATATCGGGTGTGAGTTCCCAGAAGGACTGGGCAGGTCAGCCCACATAACTGAACTGCTGGGGAATTTCGGCTCATAACTAACCATCCTAGAGTTGTTGGTAAATATCAAGCCCATTGTGTGAAAGCTGGCCCAGACCTTGGGCAGAACTGCATCTGGGCACCCTTGGAACCCCCTGACTCACTGCTGAGATAGCTAAATGAGGTGGGGCACTCGACTGAGTACAGTGGCTTTGCTCTTAAGTTTATTACCAGGTCCCTCATTATGGTACAAAGGGGAAGAGGGGAAAAGTGGCTGGATAGATACTTCCTTAATAGGCCTTCTGTCCCAAATCTGAAACCTAGACCCTGTTTGAGTAGACTCAGGCTGCTCACTTTTAGGGTGTCTTGTAAAATTATACTGAAATATACTACAGAAATTCATAACTTATTGGTAAAAAAGAGTTTTCAAAGTACACTACAAATTGCAATGTGTTAACCCAACACAAAGGAGCCCTGGTGGCACAGTGGTTAAAGTACTCAGCTGCTAACTGAAAGGTTGGTGGTTCAAATCCAGCAGCAGCTTCTCAGGAGAAAGATGTGACAGTCTGCTTCTGTAAAGATCGCAGCCTTGGAAACCCTGTGGGACAGTTCTACTCTGTCATATAGGGTCACTGTGTCAGAATTAACTGACTGCAAAGGTTTTTTTGGTTTGTTTGTTTTTTAACTCAACACAGAATTTCTACACAACAGCCACTGAATTCTGGTGACTGAAATGGGTCCATGCACAGCCGTATGGGGTAGGAAGATTAAATAGGGTAGCAGGAAAAGTAGAAGCAAATGTTTGACATGTTCCTTTGAGAAGAATAGAGGAAGGGCAAGTAAGGGGAGATAGGGAAATGCTTAGTAGATGAATTATTCTCCTCTATATTTGGCTAATTTCCTCATTGGCATTGCCAGATATGACTGTTGAGTCTAAGTCCTGGGATCTTGCCTTTCTTTTCCCAGGGCTTTTCTTTCTCTGTTAATTAGGACATTGGAGAAATTGACATGATAATTATAGTGTGTATATGAGGAGAAAGGAGCCCTGGTAGCGCAGTGGTTAAGTGCTCAGCTGCTAACAGGAAGGTCGTAGGATCAAATCTACCATTTGCTCAGCAGGAGAAAGAAGTGGCAGTCTGTTTCCGTACAGCCTTGGAAACCCTGTTGGGGCAGTTCTACTCTGTCCTATATAGTCGCTATTGGCTCAACAGCAACGGGTTCGGGTTTTTTGGTTCTAGATGAGGGGAACTACAGAAGGCATAAGAGAATATTTAATTGCAGAATTGAGAAGACATATAAAGATGACAGGATTTTAAAATGTTCTCTTGAGAACATTGCTTATACAGAGCTGTGTTCCTTGGGATTGCCCCGACATTCGCTGTTATGTAAGGGGAATCTTGGGTGTTCTGTCTGAGCATTTAGAGTTGTCAAAAGTCTCTTGTCCTCAAGAAGATTCCAAGGATCTGCAGATAAAGCTGTGCTGCAATGCTCTGATCTTTATCAGTTTTACACTCAGAATGTGCATCATAAAGGAAGGCAGGGCCAGATGCTCTTAGAGTTGCTTGTCCAGGTTAAAAGATATTTACCAATTATTCTGGAGAAGGAGGATAAGGGCAACTAGACCTGGAGATTTCCTACCTTGCCAAGTTTGGGGGTGGGAAAGTGTCATCTTATTTTCCCCTCCATAATTCAATGACATTCTTTTTCTTTTCCAACATACAGTAAATCCTTGCTTATTGGTATCCAGTTAACTAGAAACCCATATTTATCAGCATTTCCCCACTTAGAGAGGACAAACTGATTGGTGTTCATAATGATGCCTGGAAGATGTCAGGCCATCCCCAATTGCCTTTTACTTTCCCCAAATGGAAGTATTGCTTATTGTACAAATAAAACTAGCTTATTATAAAAATTTCGAGATTGAAAAATGTGGAAAGTGAACTATTTCTTTGTAAATGTTTCACTCTATAGGTAATCCTCCCAACTCCTGGTCAACTACTCAATAGACTAGTGTAGATCTTTCCATGCATGCAAATATACATATCTATATATAATATATTCATGCAAATGAGATCATACTGTTGAGTAATCTGCTTTTTCCCTTTCTATATCCTAAACATCCATATCAAAACATACGTTGTTGTTGTTAGTTGCTGTTGAGTTGATTCCAACTCATGGCGACCCTACGTGTTGCAGAATAGAACTCTGCTTCATAGGATTTTCAAGGCTGTGACCTTTTGGAAGCAGATCTCGAGGTCTGTCTTCCGAGGCACCTCAGGATGAGTTCGAACCACCAATCTCTTGGCTAATAGTCAAATGCTTAACTGTTTGCACCACCCAGGAACTCTTATCAAACATACAGAGCTATCTTAACCCTTTTAAATTGTTATGCAGTATGCTACAGTATAGTTTCATCATAATTGATTTATCTAAGCATCTATTAATGAATATTTAGGTTGATTCTTATTCTTTGCTATTAAAATAAATTCTGTAATGACATTTTAGCAGTTCTCTGATTTTTTTAAAGAACTTATATTATTTCTTTTTAAATTAACGTTATTGAAATATAACTTATACACAATATACTGTAGCCATTAAAAGTATACAGTTCAATGAGTTTTGAAAAATGTATCTACCCAGGTAACAGCTACCACAAATCAAAGTATAGAATGTTCTCATCACCTCAATCCTCATGCAGTCAACTTTCACCCCTAGCTCCGGCACCAGGCAACTATTGCTCTGTTTTCTGTTACTATAGTTTACATTCTCTAGACTCTCATATAAATGGAATCATACAGTACATACTTTTTTGAGTCTGGCTTCTTTCACTTAGCATAATACTTTTGAGCTTCATCCATGTACTTGCTTATATCAGTAGTTCATTGCTTTTTATTGCATTGTATAGACACACCACAATTTGTTTATCCATTCACTTGTTGATGGACACATGGGTTGTTTACAGTTTTTAGCTATTATGCATAAAGTGCTGAAGTCTTTGTGTGGACATATGTTTTCATTTCTCTTGGGTATGAACTTTATAGGAAACTGCCAAACTGTTTTCCAAAGTGGTTCTACCATTTTACATGTCTACCATAGTGTATTAGACTTCCAGTTACTCTACATTCTTGCCAATACTTGACATTGTTAGTCTTTTTAAATATTTAGCCACTGTAGTGGGTGTGTAGCAACATATCATTGTGGCTTTAATATGTATTTTCTGTGATGATTACTGATGTTGAACATCTTTTCATGAGTTTTTGGCCATTTGTAAATCTTATTTTATGATGCTTCTGTTCAAATCCTATGCCCATTAAAAAAACTGGTTGTTGTTTTCTCATTACTGTGTTGTAATATACAAGCTCTTTGTCAGATATGTATATTGCAAATATTTTCTCCCAATAGATGGCTTGACTTTTTATTTTCTTAATAGTGCTTTTCAAAGAGCAAAAGCTTTTCATTTTAATGAAGTCTATAAATTATTTTTGAAATATTAAAAAAATTAAATAGTGGTTAGTCTAGTTTTAGTGTTGAGTGCATATAACATTTCAAATCTTTGATAATTGTTAACTGTGTATTAGAGTATTGAATTAATCAGTACACCTCTTTTATTGCCATAGTTAACAGTATTTGCTGTATTTATGTGTCCTCATGCAACGACTCTTTAAATGTCATCTTAAACTTTCTTTTTTAAAAAACATATGATTTAATTGGGAAATGTAGGGAAAAAGAATATGTCAGAAATCTACTGACCATTTATATCAGAAGTTTTTTTCCTCTAAGTGAGTAATCTACAAAAGTCTGCCAAGAGTGAAAACAGTTCTTTGAGAAAGAACATACCTATATGTGCACGCACTTGTGCATGCATGCATGCACATACACTCATGTGCAATACCACATGTAACCCTGATGTTGAGACTCCTGGGGATGGGGGTAAGAAGTTTCTCAAGGGTTATAATAATGATGATGACAATATTTATTGAGTGCTTTCTTAAGCTAGGTTCTCTAGAGAAGAAAAACCAGTAAAGCATATAAATTTATATACAGAGAGATTTATATCAAAGAAATAGCTCACATGATTGTAGAGGCTGGAATGTCCCAAGTCCACAGATTAGGATAGAAGCTTCTCCCGTTTCATGTAGCCGCAGGAGCTGGTGAACCCAAGACTGGCAGGTTGGAAAGCAGGGATCTTGCTCACAGGCTGTGAAGATCGACAAATCCCAAGATCGGCAGATAAGCTGATAGCACAAGTCCCAAGAACAGGAGATCAGACAAACAGGAGGCAGCCACAGGATCCAGAGCCAGCAAAAAGCCAGAACGTCTGCTTATATTTGGATGCAGGCCAGACCCCCAAGGAAACTCCCTTTCAGCTGATTGGCTACTCATGGTAGATTCAATCATGGAAGTGATCACATATAAATACTGAGAATCATGGCCCAGCCAAGCTGACACACAGTCTTAGCCATCACAAGTGCTTACTATGTGTCAGACATTGTACTAAATGGATTATTTCATTTAATCCTCACAGCAATGACCATAAGAAGTGGATAACCAATGTTATCCTCACTTTACAGAAAAATAAACTGTCTTAGAGTGAAACTTGTCCAAGTTCACTCAGCTTGTGGCAGAGCTAGGGACCAAACTCCAGTTGTATATGTACCTATGAGCTTTGACCAACCTCCATACTTCATCTGTTTTGTGAGTTTCCTTTGTTGCATTAAACCAGTTGTCATCTAGTTGATTTCAACTCATGGTGACCCCATGTGTGTCAGAGTAGAACTATGCTCCATAGGGTTTTCAATGGCTAGTTGTTCAGAAATAGATTGCCAAGCCTTTCTTCCAAGGCACCTTTGGTAGACTTGAACCTTCAACTTTTCAGTTACCAGCCAGGTACATTAACTGTTTGCACCACCCAGGGACTCCTTTGGTTCAGTAAGAGGGATGTATTATATATCAATGATACAATGAAGCTAGCAATATACATAGCTAAATTGTTGCACACTAAGATCACCTTATACCCAATGCATATTCAGATTTCCCAAGTTGTCCCCAAATATTTTTTAGCACCAACACTTCATGCTATTAATAGGTCTATAATAAGCAATGATCAACCATACAAGGGTGTCTTAGGCTGCGTTCTTGGCCCAGCCAAGTTAACACACAATCTTAACCATCACAGTCCACCCCTTGTCAACTTGGCACACATACACATCTCCTTAAACCATACAGAATCTCTGAATAAAGACAATTAGAAAGTTATACTTGCACCTAACGTGATACAACTAACGTGTACAATTGAAAACACACTAGCCTCGTTTACATCTTATATTTTATAAGTGAAGGAAACAAAATTGTTTTAAATTTTTTTTTTATTGTATTTTAGGTGAAGGTTTACAGAACAAATAGTTTCCCATTACACAGTCAGTACGCATATTGTTTTATGACATTGGTTAACAACTCCACGACATGTCAACACTCTACCTTCTTGAACTTCGGGACATTTTTTCTTTTTTGGTGAAAATATACATAGCCAAAGATACACCATTTCAAAAATTTATACGTGTACAAGTCAGTGACATTGATTACGTTCTTCCAGTTGTGCTGCTATTCTCACTAACATTTTCCAAATTATTCCATCACCATTATCTTCAACTCACTGCCCCCTAGGCTTCCCATCAAACCTTTTGAGTTGCTGTTGTCAATTTGATCTCACATAGATAAATCCTTTTTTTTTATACCTTAGATGAAGGTTTGCAGAGCAAATAGTTTCTCATTAAACAGCTAGTACACATATTGCCCTATGACAATGGTTAACAACCCCAAGACATGTCAGCACTGTCCTTTCTCAACCTTGGGTTCCCTATCACCAGCTTTTCTGTCCCCTCCTGCTTTCTAGTCCTTGTCCCTGGACTGTTGTGCCTCATTAGTCCCATTTTGTTTTATGGGGCTGTCCAATCCCAGGCTGAACGGTGAACCTCGGGAGTGACTCCACCACTGAGCTAAAAGGGTGTCCGGGGGCCATACTCTCAGGGTTTCTCCAGTCTCTGTCAGGCCAGTAAATCTGATCTTTCTTTGTGTGTTAGAATTTTGTTCTACATCCTTCTCCAGCTCTGTCCAAGAGCCTCTGTTCTGATCCCAGTCAGAGCAGTCAGTGGTGGTAGCCAGGCACTATCTAGCTGTACTGACTCAGTCTGGTGGAGGCTGGGTAGCCGTGGAGGAAACAAAAATATTTGATGCACACATACAAAGCAGAAATACTCATAACAATTACAGTCCCTGTTTCTGCCACTGGTCATGTGGTCGTAACTTGTATTTAGAACTACCTTCTTCCACCACCCATTCTGTATTCCTTTGCCCTCAGCAAGCGCCTCAGCTGGTCATGGTTCTTTGCCTGGTGGGGTGACCCAAACCTTCATTCCTGAAGGGTCTGGGTCATTAGTAGCCATGTTGGAATTAGGTTGCTGTAGTTTTCCATTGACTTTAATCACAGGGCATGGTAGTACTAACAGACGCCCTAAGGAATCTCCTGCATTCCAGACATAATCTTCTTTACCTCCATTATGTAATATCAATCTGATTTCCTCTTGGTAATCAGGATCAGTCACACCAGCCAGGATAATTCTCTTCTTTGCCTGTTGATCCAGAGGCATAAGGAGCCCAAAGTGGCCAGGTGGCATTCTTAACTTCCAGTTCAATGGAATCAGTGATGTGTCTCCAGGTGGGAGCATTCCTTCCTCCCTTTGGAACTAAGACCTCTAGGCCTGCAGAGCATAAGGTCCAGGGGACAGGGAGCAAAAATCTTGCCAGTGGGTCACTAGCGGTAATAGTGAGTGGTGCCACTCCCATTTCCACCTCTTGATTCCTGGACCCGTGAATCCTGGCTATAGGAGAAACAGCACCATATATTGGACGCTGGTTTAGAGCATATACAGCCTCCTGGAGAACATTGCCTCAACCCTGCAAGGTATTGCCACCTAGCTGGCACCGTAATTGTGTCTTTAGAAGGCCACTCCATTGTTCTATCAAGCCAGCTGCTTTAGGATGATGGGGAACATGGCAAGACCAGTGAATTCCATGAGCTTGGGCCCACTGCCACACTTCATTTGCTGTGAAGTGAGTCGCTTGATTTGAGGCAATGCTGTGTGGGATACCGTTAGGGTGGATAAGGCATTCTGTAAGTCCACGGATGGTAGTTTTGGCAGAAGCATTGCCTGCAGGGAAGGCAAATCCATATCCAGAGTGTCTATTCCAGTAAGGACAAAACGCTGCCCTTTCCGTGAGGGAAGTTGTCCAATGTAATCAACTTGTCACCAGGTTGCTGGCTGATCACCTCGAGGGATGGTGCCATGTTGGGGACTCAGTGTTGGTCTCTGCTGCTGGCAGATTGGGCACTCAGCAGTGGCTGTAGCCAAGTCAGCCTTGGTGAGTGGAAGTCCATGCTGCTTGGCCCATGCATAACCTCCATCCCTGCCACCATGGCCACTTTGTTCATGAGCCCATTGAGCAATGACAGGAGTAGCTGGGGAAAGAGGATGACTGGTTTCCACAGAACACATCATCCTATCCACTTGATTGTTAAAATCATCCTCTGCTGAGGTCACCCTTTGGTGAGCATTCACATGAGACACAAGTATCTTCACTTCTTTGGCCCATTCGGAGAGGTCTATCCACATACCTCTTCCCCATAAATCTTTGTCTCCAATTTTCCTATCATGTTCCTTCCAAGTCCCTGACCATCCAGCCAAACCATTGGCCACAGCCCATGAATCAGTATATAATCATATATCTGGCCATTTCTCCTTCCAAGCAAAGTGAACAACCAGGTGAACTGCTTGAAGTTCTGCCCATTGAGAGGATTTCCCTTCACCACTGTCCTTCAGGGAGGTCCCAGAAAGGGGCTGTAGTGCTGCTGCTGTCCACTTT
>NW_004443994.1:4719858-4758765 GCF_000243295.1 Trichechus manatus latirostris
GCAGCCTGAACCTGTTGCAGAGCCTTCTCTTGTTCTGGTCCCCACTCAAAACTAGCAGCTTTCCAAGTCACTTGATAAATAGACCAGAGTAGCACACCCAAATGAGGAATTTGTTGCCTCCAAAATCCAAAGAGGCCTACTAGGCATCGTGCTTCCTTTTTAGTTATGGGATCAGCCAGATGCGATAACTTATCCTTCACTTTAGAAGGAATGTCTCGACATGCCCCACACCACTGGACCCCTAGAAATTTCACTGAAATGGAAGGTGCTTCAATTTTTGTGGGATTAATTTCCCACCCTCTAGCACAAAAATGTTTTACCAATAAGTCCAGAGTCATTGACACTTCTTCCTTACTAGGTCCAATCAGCATAATGTCGTTAACGTAATGGACCAATGTAACAGCTTGTGGAAGGGAAAGGTGATCAAGGTCCCTGCGGACTAAATTATGACATAGGGCTGGAGCAGTGATGTAGCCCTGAGGTAGGCAAGTGAAGGTGTATTGCTGACCTTGCCAGCTGAAGGCAAACTACTTCTGGTGGTCCTTTGAAACACGTACGGAGGAAAAGACATTAGCCAGATCAATAGCTGCATACCAGGTAGCAGGAAATGTATTAATTTGCTCAAGCAGTAAAACTACATCTGGAACAGCAGCTGCAATTGCAGTCACCACCTGGTTAAGTTTTCGATAATCTATTGTCATTCTCCAAGATCCATCTGTTTTTTTGCACAGGCCAAATAGGCGAGTTGAATGGGGATGTGGTGGGAATCACCACCCCTGCATCCTTCAAGTCCTCGATGGTGGCAGTAATCTCTGCAATCCCTCCAGGAGAGTGGTATTCCTTTTGGTTTACTATTTTCCTAGGTAGGGGCAGTTCTAATGGCTTCCACTTGGCTTTTCCTACCATAATAGCCCTTACTCTATTTGTCAGGGATCCAGTGTGAGGGTTCTGCCAGCTGCTGAGTATATCTATTCCAATTATGCATTCTGGAACTGGGAAAATCACTACAGGATGGGTTCGGGGACCCACTGGACCTACTGTGAGACAGACATGAGCCAAGACTCCATTAATAACCTGACCTCCATATGCCCGTACTCTGACTGGTGGGCCACAGTGATGTTTTGGGTCTCCTGGAATTAGTATCAGTTCAGAGCCAGTATCCAGTAATCCCCGAAAAGTCTGATTATTTCCTTTTCCCCAGTGACCAATCGCTCTTGTAAAAGGCCATAGATCCCTTTGGGGAAGGCTAGGAGAAAGATTAACAGTAAAAATTTTTGGCAGTGTATTGGAGTCCTTCCTCAAGGGGACCTGGCCTCCCCTTCATTCAAGAGATGGTGGGTCTTTAAACTCACTCAAATCTGGGAATTGACTGAGGGACTGGACTCTCTATTCTGGCGATTCGAGTTAGACTGCTGTTCATTTGACCTAGAATTCAACCGTTTGTATAGATCAAGTAAATATTTAGTAGAGTTCCTATCTATTTCACTCCTAGGGACACCATGACTAAGTAGCCAATGTCATAAGTCCATATGAGTGGGACTATTCTGATTACTGCTTTGACTCCTCTGTCCATTACTGTAACCATGCCCACCTTGTCTTTGTAGATTGAGTGCAGCCACTTGGCCCTACTACCACGGGGTCCAATCAGCCCCATTGCAGTTAGGTGTCTTAATTCAGTTAGGGCAGTTCCCACTGTCAAATCTGACTTACATAAAATAGCAAACACAGCAGTCTTCAAGGATGCTGGAGCTCCCTTCACAAATTTGTTCCTCACAGATGTGGTACAAGGTGTGTCCTCTGGGCACTCCATGTGTGGGTCTATGGGTCTAACTTGATAAATCCACTGTAGCATGCCAATTTCCCTAAGTCTTTGGATACCTTCTTCTACAGCATACCAAGACAGGTCTAGTACTTCAACTTGATTTAGTGTAGGCCACTTTGTAATCCATGCTTCAACAACCCAACCAAATAAACTATTAGATGCTTTCGTAACCTCTCTAGCTGAAACATGGAATGAACAATCTGTGCTTAGTGGACCCATGCAAATAAACTCAGAGTGATCCATCTTTATGTTCCTTGCACCGTTATCCCACACGCTTAATAGCCATTCCCACACATATTAGGGCTAATCTCATTAGACAGGAGTGGAGGGGCTAATGGTTTTTCTGGGCAGGGTGGTTTAGCAGACAAACATGAGGTAATCTCTTCAGATGGGACTGGTTCTGCAGGCAGGAGTGATTCAATGGAATTTACGAGGCTCAGTGTCCCCAGCTTCCTGATTATCTGTCCATATGTCCCCATCCCAAGTTACAGGATCCCATTTTTCCCAATCAATGCCCTTACTTTAACTTCAGACACCTCTCGAGGTTGGCAATTGGGCTGGCATTGTAATTCAGCCACTCTTACAATAAGACTCTGGGTTTGGTTTTCAGCAATTTCAGCCCTGTTACTACAAGAAATAAGGCTTTCTTTCAAAGCACAAGTGGAAGCCTTGAGGTCATGTATGCGGCACTTGAGCTTTGACTCTGAAGCTGTGAGTGCATCTGTTTCTTTCACCGGTTTGTCTAGCGAAAGTAGGACAAACCAACCAGCTTCCTTATACTTCTCGTTCTGACAAAGCTGTAGAAAGATATCACACATGTGTTCACCCTGAGCCGAGCCTTTCACCAAAACTTGATCTACTGGTGGTGATATTTTGCATATTTCTATCACCACCTCCCTCCATGGACTAGCAGTGGCCTTTTTACCACTAGAAACAGAGTCATCAACATCTTTAAGACTTATGAGACTTAGAACCAATTTAGAAAACCCATTCTTACCATTTTGTTTCTCTAGAACCACTCTCGGTACCAAATGTCTTAGGCTGGGTTCTCTAGAGAAGCAAAACCAGTAAAGCATATAAATATATATATATATAGAGAGATTTATATCAAGAAAACAGCTCATGCGATTATAGAGGCTAGAAAGTCCCAAGTCTGTGGATCAGGGTAGAGGCCTCTCCCGAGTCACACAGCCACAGAAGCTGGTGAGCCCAAGATCAGCAGGTCAGAGAGCAGGGCTCCTGCTCACAGGCTGTGAAGGTTGACAAATTCCAAGACTGGCAGGCAAGACCACACGATTTCTCCTGATTCATGTAGCTGCAGGGGCCGGTGAACCCAAGATTTGCAGGTCAGAGAGCAGGGCTCCACTCATAGACTGTGAAGATTGATGAATCCCAAGTTTGGCAATAAGCTGACAGCTCAAGCCCCAAGAACTGGAGATGAGACGACAGGAGGCAGCCGCAGGATCCAGAGTTAGCAAAAAGCCGGAATGTCTGCTTATATTCAGATGCAGGCCACATCCCCAAGTAGACTCCCTTTCATCTGGTTGGCTACTCATAGGATATTCAATCATGAGAGTGATCACATTAAAACACTGAGAGTCATGGCGCAGCCAAGTTGACACACAATCTTAACCATCACAAAGGGTAAGTCACGAAGTATTGTTACTAGGGTTCCAGTTCATACATGCACAGGTTTATTCCAAACAAAACGTGTTTAAACATGTCTCTGCAATCAGTGGATGGCTGCAGACAAGTTCTCTCAGTAGTACTCTTGTCTTAAAAAAAAAGGACTTTTTGTGCCATGGAAAAAACAATTTTGAGATGAGGGCTAATATCAAATTTTTAACAAAACTCAAGTGGACATCTTCCCAAATCATTGAAACTTTGCAACAAGTTTTTGGGAATGCTGCCCCACATAAAGCAACAGTTTTTTTTAGAGGGCTCAAGTATTTTAAGAAAGGTCAGGAAGACCTCAAAGATGAGCCAAGAGAGGGAAGACTGTTCAGAAGGTTATTGCGACAGTTTTTGGGATTCCAAAGGGGTAATCTTGATAGATTTTCTCAAAAGACACAGGATGATCCGGAGGCTTATTATGAAGAAGTTTTAAGAACATTGAAAACTGCATTGGTGAGAAAAACCCCAGGAAATTGGCACCGAGGAATTTTTTTCCATCACAACAGTGCATCTGCTCATTCTTTGAGGGTAGCAAAGGCTGTCTTATGAGAATTTTGTTGGGAAACCTTAAGCCATGCACCCTATAGCCCTGATCTTGCTCCTTCAGACTTCTCTTTGTTTCTAAAACTCAAAGAACATTTAAAAGGAACACAATTTGAGTCCCTTGAGGAAGCCAAAACTGCCATTTTGATATGGTGTAAAGCGAAGAGCACAGAATTCTTCAGGCAAGAGTCAGAGAGATAAAAACATCGCCTTCAGAAGTGTATAGGCCTAGATGGAGAATATGTTGAGAAATAATAGCTTCATAGTTTGATATTTTTGTTTAATAAAGGTTTCTATGATTTTGTAGCAATACTTTTTGACTTACTTTCATATATTACCTTTCTTTTTAAGGAGCTTTTTATGTGAATGTCTTTTCATCCTTATTTAAGTCTTCATTGGTTTTTGAGGGTAAACCATTCTGAGATTTTTGAACATTTCATTTCAGCCTTAAGACGAATTTTCTCATTGTAGGGACATTATTCATAAGCTCACATTTGCCAATATTATAAAGTAAAAAATTAGAAGATTCTAGTATTGAACCTTTTAACTCTCTGGCAAGGTACAGCTCAAGAGACAAGACTCTGGCAAGACGGAGAGAAATCTGGAGGATAGGAAATTTTGCTGAGTCATAGCTGTCCTTCATTTTCAGATACATTACTGAGAATCAACGTAAGCATACAGAGGTGAACTCTCAGTGCATCACAGAGCTGGCTCCCAGGAATTTTTCAACACAGGATTCAGAGGGACAGCTCTAGCACATTAGTGTCATGATTTCTGACGTTAAAATATGCTTTGTTTCGGGCTGTCCAGTTGCATCCTCCAGAGATTATTCTAACAGTCGTCCAGCGGAAACCCATCTGCATAGAGTTACAGAAGGCAAATGTAGGACAGGGAGGAGGACCTCTTCTTCATTACTTTGAAATTTAAAAATTAAACAATCAAGCGTACAGTTAATGTTTTTCTTTCTCTTCTCGTTTCCTGAAGCAAAAACAATAAAGAAATTAAAGGATACAAAAAAAAAAAAAAATCCCTTTTGCCTCATATTAATTACTGAACAAAACATCATAGAATTATGGCCTTTCTTCCCATAGTATTCATTTTGGCATGAATATTTGAGACATAAGAAAATTTGGGGAGAATGGTGTACCGTGTAAATAGCAACATCTATTACCTTCTATGGGGTGTCCTACAGTAAAATCACCACAAAGTTATAGCAAAGAAAAAAGAAAGGTTTTATTCAGCATATGTTGAAAGAGGCAAAAGTGGAAAACAGACAAGCATGTTGCCACAGCTATGTTGGTCCAAGTCCAGGGAATATTACAGAATAGACAAAAGTGGGAAAATGGACAAGCATGCTGCCAGAGCCATAACTGCCCGAGTCCGAGGAATATTACAGAATCATCAGTATATATTAATATTACTAATGAGTAAAATCACTGAAATCTTCACCTTCTCACAGATTGACTAAAAACTGCTAAATCACTATGATTCTACATTTTGAACTGTTTTTCTTAATAATCATTGATACAAGTTTCAGTAACGACAGTCAGGAGGATCTTCATTGGTCCAACAAACCTTACTATTTACTAAATCCTAATAAAAAGAGATAAGAGTGGAAAATATGTGGGTCTTTTGTGCTCTATTTATGATTTGTTTATGTGAAAGTTTCCCTAAAAGATGTTTTCCAAGATTTTCCTAGCTACTGTTTTTATACCTCGGGGCCCAATTGATGTGTCCTTGTTGAGTCCAACTCCAGCTGGGTCACATTCTTTATGCACAAAGACAGGGAATAATGGCTCTAATTTTACCTCCTAAATCAGGAGGGAGTGACAACTCAGTGGTAGAATTCTTGCCTTCCTTGCAGAAGAGCCAGGTTTGGTTCCCAGCCAATTTTCCTCAAGTGCAGCTGCCACCCATTTGTCAATTGAGGCTTGCATGTTGCTATGATGCTGAATAGGTTTCAGCAGAGCTTCCAGACTAAGACAGACTAGGAAGAAAGGCGTGGCAATCTACTTCTGAAAAATCAGTCAATGAAAACCATATGGATCACAACGGTCCAATCCTGTTGGGCATGGTGGTCACCATGATACAGGGGCTGAAGTGATGGAAGCTAACAGCAACATTACCTCCTATAAGAGACATCATCAATTCCTAGGGCCAGGGCCTATGTTTTGTCAGAAGAGCTAGAGCCAGGCAAGGCCATCTGTGTTCTTCCTCTCCTCAGCAGGTTTGGGGCAGGGAAGGAAGTGATGGGGACAGTTAAGTCCTCAGAGTTTTAAGTTTTGTTCACTGACCCCAGCCAGAACGAGTATGTCCCTGGAAAAAGCAGGGGCAGACTCTTTCCCAAGTACAGTCCTCCTCCAAACCCCCTATTTTCTCCATACTTCCTTTTAGAGATCTTGGAAAGGATATGGCTGGAAGGAAGGAGGTTGTGGAGAAGCAAGAGGAGAATTACTGTTTTTTTTTTTTCTTTGTATTTTCTATCTCCTTGTTTCTTTGTACTGCATTGTTGGTAATTTTTTTTAAATTGTACTTTAGATGAAGGTTTACAGAGCAAATTAGTTTCTCATTAAACAATTATGTTTTTTATGACATTGGTTGCCAACCCCACGACATGTCAACACTCTCACCTTTTCGACCTTGGGTTCCCCGTTACCAGCTTTCCTGTCCCCTCCTGACTTCTAGTTCTTGTCCCTGGACTGTTGTGCCCCATTAGTCTCATTTTGTTTTATGGGACTGTCTAATCTTTGGCTGAAGGGTGAACCTCAGGAGTGACTTCATTACTGAGCTAAAAGGGTGTCCAAGGGCCATACTTTCGGGGTTTCTCCAGTCTCTGTCAGACCAGTAAGTCTGGTCTTTTTTGTGAGTTAGAATTTTGTTCTACATTTTTCTCCAGCTCTGTCTGGGACCCTCTCTTGGGATCCCGGTCAGAGCAGTCAGTGGTGGTAGCCGGGCACCATCTAGTTGTACCGGACTCAGTCTGGTGGAGGCTGTGGTAGTTGTGCTTCATTAGTCCTTTGGACTCATCTTCCCCTTGTGTCTTTGGTTTTCTTCATTCTCCCTTGCTCCAGAATGAGTGGCACCAGTGGAGTATCTTAGATGGCGACTCACAAGTTTTTAAGACCCAAGATACTACTCACCAAAGTAGAATGTAGAACATTTTCTTTATAAAGAGAATTACCGTTTAAAACTCAATGGTGGGGTGTGTGTCAGAAAGCTCCTTACTTGCTTTCTAGTCTTAATGCTTCCACTTATCACTTGAGTGACTTTGGGTTTAAGCACCTTCACTTCACCAGGCCCTTACATCCTCATCTGAAAAGTCAGGGGTTTGGATTAGAGCTACATGGTCTCTAAATGTTGTTTCAGACTTAACTGTCTCTTCTGTGATTCTTTTCATACCGCTTGCCTCATTCAAGACAATGCAGAACAGCATGTGCCTTTTGTAAGGGGCTGTTAAATGTTTCTTTCAGAAAAACTTACTTTCTTACAATCATGTTCTCTTTAAAAACAAATAAGAGGCTTGGATTGATCAGAATAATCTACTTCTAGAAATATCTGGTGACAGGAAAACAACTGTTATGGATTGAATTGTGTCCCTCCAAAATATGTATTGAATATGTATGCCCCTGTACCAGTGGATATAACCCTGTTTGGAAATAAGGGTTTTCTCTTGTTACGTCAGTGAGGCCATACTACAGTAGGGTGAGTCCTAAATCTAATCACTTTTGAGTTAAAAGAGCAGAATAAACACAGAGACATACACAGGGCAAGATGCCATTTGAAGATAGACACACAGCAGATGCATCTACAAGCCCAGGAGCTCCAAAGATTACTGGCTAGGAGAAAATGAAATAGACAAAAAAGGACCTCCCCCTAGAGCCATGCCCTAAATTCAGACTTCCAGCCTCCTGAATTGTGAAAAAATAAATGTTCTTTAAAGCCACCCACTTGTGATATTTTTTGTTATGGCAGCATGAGGTAACTAAGACAGCCACTGATTGATCAAATGCACTACTTATTTCTTGTGAAGGACAAGATATAGCCAAGAGTAAGACTCCGTATCCTTTTCCTTCTTTGAGTTAGTACACTCTCAGTATCTCTGAGTAAGAATTGATGATGAAACTCTGTAGGAAAGGTGAAGTAAGCTTCTCTTTCAAGACAGGAGATTGAGCCTGTGTACACTTGCTTCCCTCCTGTGACTCCACTGAAATAAAAGTGAAAACAAAAAAGTATATGGCGGAGAAACCAATGAGCTGGAGATTTCAACACATTTCTAAGAGATAGAAAGGAAAGAAGGAGGATTAATGTTTGAAATGGGTAGAAAATGCCACAGCCTAGCAAATAGAAGATGAAAAATTAGAAACTCAAGAAAAAAATTCTGAACAATAAAGTCAGAGACCATACATGAAACGAACTAGTCATGAATGTAAGCAGTTGATGGAGTTTAAGGGAATCTGTTGACCTTGATATTATAAATAGCCTCATTTGAGAGATCCAGGGGTTTTAACATTGGGTCCGTGGGAAAGAAAATGTCATCCTAGCATACTAGCACGGAACAATGTTTATATTGATCAAAGTAAAGTACATGCACTGTATTGGTTTGCTTTCATTTTTATTTTTTAATAAACTTTATTTTTTAGAACAATTTTAGATTTATAGAAAATTTACAAAAATAGTACAGAGAGTTCCCAGTTTCCCATACTATTACTGTCTTACATTAGCATGTATATTTGTTGCCGTTAATGAACCTGTATGGATACTAATTAACTAAAGTCCATACTTTATTCAAATTTCTTTAGTTATAACCTAATGTCCTTTTCCTGTTCCAAGATCCCATCCAGGATACCACATTATTTTTAGTCATCATGTGTCCTTAGGCTCCTCCTGGCTGTGACATTTTCTCAGACTTTCCTTGTTTTTGATGACCTTGACAGTTTTGAGGAGTTCTGCTCAGGTATTTTGGGGAATGTCCCTCAAGTGGGATTTGTCTGATTTTTTCTTATAATGAGACTGGGGTTATGGATTTTTGGGAGGAAGCCCACAGAGGTAAATTGCCATTTGTATTATATCAAATCAAGGATACATACTTGGGGTGCATATCAGGGGACCTTGAACACCTGGCTGCAATCATGTTTATCAGGTTTCTCCACTGTGCAGTGCCCCTGCTTCCATATTGTACTCTTTGGAAGGAAGTATATTGGTTTTTAACTTTCAAAGTTAACCAATGGACAAAGTAGGGAAGAATTTTTTGTGATTGCAAATATTAACAGTTTTGTTATTGATAAAGTGTAGCTGACAAAAATGGAAGGGAGATGAAAGTGAAAGAATGAGGAGGGGAGTTAATACCTTCATTTTATAGTACATAAAGTCTAGAGATACTATATTAAAAAGAAATAGAAAGTTGAGTACTTATTTAGTTCCAGTAGAGGAAATAAAATACTATCATTGCTACCAAACACTGAGAGGAAGAGGGTCGTATGAGATACATGTTCATTTTTATTCTGGGGAAGCAATTGATATTGATTAAAGTTTCTTAACCAAGAAGAGAGATATAAAGTGGAATGGAAGTGAACACCAAATGATCTCAAACTAGAAGAAACAAGAGTTTTCCTCTACAGAAGGGACGGGAGCTGAGCAGGGAAGTGAGGACAGGCTGCTGCTTTTCACTGGAACTTCTTTGAGCTATTCGATTACCATCTGCATGAATTATTTGCTTTAAAACAAAAGATGATGGGTAGGGCAGTAACAAGACTCATACTGGACCACTGTACAGCATCCGCCTTCCATTATCCAAGCAAATCAGCCAACTGCCTAAATTCAGTCACACAAACCATATTACAATGTGGTGTTTTGTTGGGGCAGGAATTTCACTTCTGAGACAGAGAGTAAGAGGACAGTCTTCTTGGGTCTTTGACTTGTAGGAAAGGCATTTAAAAATAAACAATTTCATTTTGTTTCCCTTGGATTAAAGATTAGGAAGATTTCAGCTGCAAAAGAGAAATTGGCTGAAAGATGATGCATCAAGTGTCTTGTTGAAAAGTACATTGGCACTCAGTGGAAATCCTCTGTGTTTCCAGTGTTTACCATTTATACAACATGTTTCAAGTTTAAAAGCTCTTTACTGTCATTAGCTAATTACCTCTCACGAGCTGCAGGGTAGTTAAAGGGAATACTGGAACTGAGCCAGCTTTTTAGAGCTGTAAGATGCATATCTGTACCAGCCCTGATTCAGAGTTCAGTTGCTTCACCATTTTCCATACACAGCTTGATCAGTTAATGTGTGCTTATTCAATTTCTAAAGTCCCTTTTCTAGACCTGACATCTTCTCAAGGAGTTCAAGTTACTGAAGCAGAAGAGAGCTTATTCCAATATCATCTCTTTTAAGGGTCTTGAAAATAATTAAATATTGGTGACAATTATAGGTTCATCATTATTAAAAGTGCCCTGGATGACTCTTGAGTAGAGCAAGAATTGAGAATCACTGACTTAAACAGTCAATAAAACAAACAAAGCCAAACTAGTTGCCGTTGAATCAATACTAACTCATGGTGACCCCATATATGTTAGAGTAGAACTGCTGCATAGGGTTTTCAAGGCTGTGACCTCTCACAACCAGATTGCCAGGCCTTTCTTCTGAGGCACCCCTAAGTGGGTTTGAACCACGAACCTTTCAGTTAGTAATGGAGCACTGAACTGTTTGCCCCACCCAGGGACTCCAATAGAGGCTCTTTTTTTCCACGCACAAGTAATTATGTCTCCAAAGAGAATGAAATATAATACTTGGCTCAGGAGAACTTTTTATAAGCACTAATAATACATATTTACATCTCATTTTGTGTCAAAATATATTTTACTTTATGAAAAGTGTTCAAGAAATTTTGTGACTATAGAAGACTAAATATATGTGTATATGTGTGTATGTGTGTATAGGAAACCCTGGTGGCATAGTGGTTAAGAGCTACAGCTGCTAACCGAAAGGTTGGCAGTTCAAATCCACCAGGCGCTCCTTGGAAACCCTATGGGGCAGTTCTACTCTGTCCTATAGGGTCACTATGAGTTGGAATTGATCTGATGGGAGCAGGTTTGGTTTGGTTTCTATGTGTATATAAAAATTCATCACAAAAAGAATCACTGTTCATATTTTGAAATTTTTCTGTCCATTTGATTTCTATGCACTTTTAAATTTATTGACATACTTGTTATCAAACTGCATATAAAAATGTGTATCTTGCTTTTCAAATTTACCATTATAATAAGAATTTCCCATTGTTTATGTTTTAAAAGTTATCTCTTAAACATGAAATCTAGTGATTATGTATTTTCTAGGACATGAGGCAAACAGAAAAATTTGTATCTACAGCTGAACCAAAATAGAAATACAGGTGCCTGCAAAGCACAGGCCCACAACAGTAGTCTCTGCCCTGTGTCCATTTAGAACTCTTCAGACCAGCAGGAACTAGAGCCCATGCTGTATTTCAGAAGCTGAATCTTGACTGTATTTGGTGTGTGGTGCCCTCTACTGGCTATTCTAGGACCTTTTTTTTTTTTTTTTTTTCTGTTTGTAAACTATGGTGGGTGAAAACAGTAAAGAAGGGGACTTAGATTGTATACATGTATGTTTGAAGTTTACATGTCTTTATGTTTATTTCTAGGTGTTACCTTATCATAGTATTGAAGCTATCTGAATACAGAAGCTAGATGTGGGTCTATTTCCTTTGTATTCATTTAACAAACATTTTAAAGAGTCTACCAATCACTAGAAGGGACGTTGTAGTTGGCAAAGTAGAGGGCCAACAAAAATGAGGGAAACCCTCAGTGAGGTCGATTGACACAGTAGCCGCAACAATGAACTCAAACATACCAAAGATCATGAAGATGGTGCAGGACCAGGCAATGTTTTGTTCTGTTATACATGTGGTCACCATGAGTCCAAGCCAACTTGATGGCACCTAACAACAGCAACCATTTTCCAGTTATGGTGCTAATAGCTGGAGACACAAAGATGAAATCTCTACCCTCAAGTGACTCATTATCTAGTGGAGAGACCCAGCCTAGTGGGGTAACCTACTTAACAAGCATCAGATGTTCCAGCAGGAGAATTTGACTCCTTGTAGGCCCTTGCCCTCCTCTATCTAAGATAATCATCATTTCCTCCAATGAAGCCTGCAGCTCTGGGAGAGATACATGTGGCAGAGGTAGGAAGAAAGGGGACACCCTCCCAGCAAGGAGTTCTGCCAAATCAGTTCTGGCACTCAGTGGGGTTCACAGATGCTATAGCCAGCTTGCTCTCAACAGATACTTAGTAAATTAAAATTTATGATAGACTATAGCATATAGGAAGAGGTCCAAGCTGCACTTGAAGGCTTTGGCGAAAAACAAGTCTCCAGGAATTGGTGGAATACCAATTAAGATGTTTCAACAGACGGATGCAGCACTGGAAGTGCTCACTCGTCTATGCCAATAAATTTGGAAGATAGCTTCCTGGCCAACCAGCTGGAAGAGATTCATATTTATGCCTATTCCAAAGAAAGGTGATCCCAACAAATGAGGAAATGATCAAGTAATATCATTAATATCACATGCAAGTAAAATTTTGATGAAGATCATTCAAAAGCAGCTGCAGCAGTACACCAACAGGGAACTGTCAGAAATTCAAGCAGGATGCAGAAAAGGATGAGGAACAAAGGATATCATTGCTGATGTCAGACGGATCCTAGCTGAAAGCAGAAAATACCAGAAAGATGTTTACTTGTGTTTTATTGACTGTGCAAAGGCATTCGACTGTGTGAATCATAACAAGTTATGTATAACATTTTGAAGAATGGGAGTTCCTGAACACTTAATTGTGCTCATAAAGAACCTGTATATAGATCAAGAGGCAGTTATTCAAACAGAACAAGGGGGTACTGCGTGGTTTAAAGTCAGGAAACGTATGCGTTAGGGTTGTTCCCTTTCACCATACTTATTCAATCTGTATACTAAGCAAATAATCCCAGAAGCTGGGCTATATGAAGAAGAACGGGGCATCAGGATCGAAGGAAGACTCATTAACAACTTGTGTTATGCAGATCACACAACCTTGCTTGCTGAGAATGAAGAGGACTCTGATGCAGATCAAAGACTACAGCCTTCAGTATGGATTACACCTCAACATAAAGACAACAAAAATCCTCACCACTGGACCAACAGGCAACATCATGATAAACGGAGAAAAGATTGTACTTGTCAAGAATTTCACTTTACTTGGATACACAATTAACACCCGAGGAAGCAGCAGTCAAGAAATCAAAAGATGCACTGCACTGGGCAAATCGGCTGCAAAAGACCTCTTTAAAGTGTGAAAAAACAAAGATGTCACCTTGAATACTAAGGTGCACTTGACCCAAGCCATGGTGTTTTCAATTGCCTCACATGCATGTGAAAGCTGGGCAGTGAATGAGGAAGACCGAAGAAGAATTGACACTTTTGAATTACGGTGTCAGTGAAGAATATTGAATAAACCATGGACTGCCAAAAGAACGAACAAATCTGTCTTGGAAGAAGTGCAGCCAGAATGCTCCTTAGAAGCAGGGATGGCCAGACTTCCTCTCACACACTTTGGACATATCAGGAGGGATCAGTCCCTGGAGAAGGACATCATGCTTGGTAAAGTAGAGGGTCAGCAAAAAAGAGGAAGACTCTCAATGAGATGGATTGACACAGATGGATTGGCTGCAGCAATGGGCTCAAGCATAACAAGGACTGTGAGGGTGGCGCAGGACCAGGCAGTGTTTGGTCCTGTTGTACATACAGTAGCTATGAGTCTGAATGGACTAGAGGGCATCTAACAACAACAACAATACCATATTAATAAGATAAAGTGAATGGCAATAATTCAGAGTTTTACTGAGCCCCTATAAGGGAATAAAGCTTATTTTCCAGAAATGTATGCTTTATATAATATGTACCCAAGGAAGAACAATAACTATAGTCAAGTGCCGCATAGCCTCCCTTCGGCAACTTTCAACCCCATATATGTCCATGACTTTTTTTTTTTTAATTCGATTATTTATTAGAACTCTGAATTTGTGTTTGTAAACATTAAACACAGGAAAAGAAAAAAAAAAAACACCCCATCATTCTCAACCCCTGGAGTAGAAGCAGGACCTATAAGAACAGGGTTCCAGACAAGGCTTCCACTTTAACTTCTGCATGGATCCTGCCGGGAGGCACGAACTAACTTTAAAGCTTGGTAACCCAAACCTGTGCAGCGTCTGGAGCCTGCATGATGCCGGCCTCTGGGGCAGGTCCCTTCTCTGAACTTTGCGCCTGGCTTTGGTGGTGATACTCAGTCAAGTTCATGATAATCTTGGGTATGTCCTGGTAATACCAAATCCACTGCCGTCGAGTCGATTCTGACTCGTAGCAACCCTATAGGACAGAGTAGGACTGCCCCCTAGGGTTTCCAAGGAGCGGCTGGTGGATTCGAACTGCTGAACTTTTTGGTTAGCAGCCGGTCTCTTAACCACTGCACCACCAGACTTCATATTAAGGACACCCAAATATCAAGATCTCATCCTTGCCTTTGGGGCTCAACCAACTCACATGGAGAATTGTCTGCGACACACACTCCATGTGCAGGATGTGCTCCTTGCCCGCCAGGACAGAAGATTGCTTCCACCAGCCACACCTCGAGGTAAACTCTATACAGTATGTAATATGCTGTTTGCACAATGTCCAAACTATGTAACATCCTATTGCACAGAATGTATCCTGGGCGTATTACATTTTGAAAGCATTCTTGTGTTTGGAATTTTACCTCACTTTCTTGGAAGGGAAATGCATATGAAACAAGTGGAATTTTTCTAATTTGAGCAAAGACTGGAGCACAGGATGAAGTGGGGATCTCTAAAGCATTCATGATTCCTTCTATTAGTATGCAGTTCTTTTTGACCATATTATGCACAATTATGCAAGATAATCTATAAGTTTGCAAAGTTTTTTTTTTTTAATAACCTGAGAATGCTGAAGTCGGTTCTACACAGTTGGCTTCATACACCAACAGACCTGAGCATGACTATGTGATATTTACCATGAAGGTGGAGCCAGCAATTACTGGCTGTGTGGCCTTGGGAAGTAACTTAATTTCTCTTCAGTTTTTCTCATTTGGAAAAGGGTATAACCTACCTTGTTGTAAAGATTAGAAATAAGGCATGTAAAGTGTTTATCAAAATTCCTGGCACACAGTAGCTGCTCAGTAGGACATTGTAGGTTCTTTAAAATGGCAGAGATGAGAGCTGGGACTTCGGAAATCTTGGCTCTATCCTTTGTCAGCTGTGTGACCTTGGACAAGTAACTTTACCTGTCTGGGTCTCAGCTTCCTCATCAGTAAAATGGGGATGATAATAGTACCTACATCATAGAATTGTGGGGCAGATTAAAATGAATGAATACATGTAAAGTGCTTTACACTTAACCACTATGCCACCAGGGTTTCCAAAGCGCTTTAGAACATTTATTAACACAGAAGGCTTAATAAATGTTATTATTTTAATTGTTCTTCCTGATTTTGGAGATATCTGTATCTTTTTGAAGTTCTGTATTAAAATATCAGGGAGAGACTTCTTCCCATGTTGTATTTACGGCATGGGGGTGGTGTCCGATCTCCTCTAACTTCACAAGGGGGAAGGAGAATCAAAACAGCCCAAGGCTGGTTCCTATGAGGTGGAAGTCAGACATGCCTTCTGTCTTTGCCATCTTTACCAATTCTGGCACCAACCGTCCCTCCCACGGCACTCTCTGCTTCTCTGCTGGGTTGGATAGTTCATTGCAATGGCCACACAGAACGCACAGACCATTCTCACGATTATGGAGTTTTTTAGGGAAGTAATAAGTTACAATTCAGGCTCAGGAACACTCAGATTACGGTTCTCCAATCAGGACAGCCTCTTTTCGGCTGTCCTTGCAGGCACACCTCTCCCTGGCCCTGGGCCTCTGCCCAAAGGCACTCAGCTTTCTCTCTCCGTGGGCTGGGAAACCACCACGCCTTCTCCAGCTGCCACATCTCTTTCTCTCTTTCTCTGTCTCCTGGTTCTAGGAGCTTCTCAGTGCAGGGATCCCAGGTCCAAAGGATGTGCTGGCTCCCGGCTGTTCTTCCTTGGTGGTGGTTGGATCTTTGGGGGTCGCTCATCTCAAGCACAGCAGGCTGACAAAACTGACCCATCTCTTTGGTCAGTGGCCTCATCGCACCGCACACGTGTATAAAATACATTCATTCAGTGCTGTCTCGCCAGCTGTTTTAGCAGTTTTCCATTGTTGTGACCTTGTAATCAACTCTCCCTCGTAGGAATTACTTTATGTTAAACGTGGCCGCTTTGCTATAAGATAGTAATTTCTTAATTCTTGATTTCCCTCTCTGTTTATGAATACCCTAAAAAATATGGGAGGAAGATTATTTGGAAGCAAATTAAGAAAGCATTGTGAAATGAGGACTCCCATTTTCAACCCCCCTATCCACTTACTCTTCAATATAATCAAAGGATGTTGTAGGTCTGTGCAGATGAAGTTTGGGCACCCAATTTCAGTCTAAGTCTTCTTTTCAGTGGTGATTTTGGCTAATGCTCTTCTCCCTTGACATACAGTGACAATGCGTCATCCACAGGCCATATAAAGGTATACAAGGAAGGGTTCCCATGCCCAAAGAGAGTGAACAAGGAGTAAGACCTACCTACTTACCTAACTAGCTAACTAGCTGACTGAAATAAGCATCCAACTATGATAACTGCTAATCAAACTATACAGAGGGAAGAGGAGTGCGAATAAGAGTTTATGGAGAGGTTCAAAAAGAGGTGACATTTACATTGAGGCTTGAAGAATGGTGGAGGCAGTGAGGAGACACAACAGAAGCAGAGAGAACAACCTGTGCCAAGGCACAGGAATGTGGAAATACATGGCTTGTTCGCAAACAGCAGATGGTTCCTGTGTTGTTGGAACAGACGGGCTGTAGGCAGAGAGTTAGGAGATGAGGAACAAAGGTTCTTGGGTCCTCAGGGAGTCCACTCACTTAGCTCTTCTCAGGTCCCAGGGAGTGGGATGCTGGCAGCTTCTCTCACAGCTCCCTCAGGATCAGGTCCTAAGTGTAACTTCTCAGTTCCTCCTTTTCTCTGGACTCCTCTCTGGGTCTCAGACCTCACAACCTTTTTATCTTTGCCAATAAAAAGCCCCATTCTCTTTTCTTTTCCAATAGATGTTGATGGTCTGGCATTTACTAATCTGCCCTGTCACAAAATATAGATGAAATGGTACCAGAACTTGTATAAAGCATTGTCCTCCTTGGGTAAAAATCTGAGCATAACGAAGTAGGAACAAGTTAGGTAGCCTGGTTAGACTGTTAGGTGGTGAGAGAGAGATAACAACGAAGTTAGAAAACAGTGCCTGGCACATAGTTGCTGCTCAGTAAATATTTGTTGAATAGATGAATTAGGAGACAGCTTGAGAGACTCTCAGGTATTTTAGGCTATCTCTGGGGGTTGTTGGTATAAGAAGCCCTGGTGGCACAATGGTTAAGAGCTTGGCTGCTAACCAAAAGGTCAGCAGCTCGAATCCACCAGGTGCTCTTTGGAAACCCTATGGGGCAGTACTACTCTGTCCTATAGAGTTGCTATGAGTCAGAATCGACTCAACAGCAAAGGGTTTTTCTTAGGGTATAAAAGGTTCCTGAATGAAGCAAACAGTTTGTACTTGGGAACTAATGGAAAGGTTGGCAGTTTGAATTCACCCAGCAGTGTCACAAAAGAAAGGCCTGGTGATCTACTTCTGAAAAATCATAGCCATTGAAAACCCTATGGAGCGCAGTTCTACTCTGAAACACATGGGGTCATTATGAGTTGGGATCAACTCCATGGCAACTGGTTTAGTTTTGGTTTTCTGGGGGTATGGTGCATGCCTCTTCAAGAGGAAAGAAAGAAGAGACATGTGTATTCTGCTTATACATTTGTGCAAAGGCCCGGTTTCTTCTGGAGTTAGGAGTGTCTTGTTTGGTAATTTTCTTCTTGATGAGGAAGGAATTATGTGTGTGCGTCCACAACCACATGAACAGTGACTCTACATTTACCTCCTCCTAGTCATGCCAAGACCTTAAGACCTTAGGTTACAAAATCATTCCTTTGCCAGAGGTAAATTGAGGAAAAAATGATGGGGGAGGGGGGTAAGTAAAAAGCGTCAGTGAGAGCTCAGTTCAGTTTTACTTGGTAAACATTTACTGAGTGCCTAAGGTTGCTTGGCACTTAGGATACAAAAGAAACTTGATTCTAATATCAAAGAGCTCACAGTTTAAAGTGGGGAGACATAAAGCCAAAACAGAGTACTTAATGCATGGGAGGAGACGTTTTAACAGAGGTTAGCCCAGGGAACTCAGAGGAGGAGCTTTTAATGGAGCCCAGGGCTTTACCATCGCAAATGTGGTTCGACCAGCAGTTGCAGCATCTCCTGGGAGTTTGTTCCAAAAGCAGACTCTTGGGCTCCACCCCCGACTGACAGACTGAGAATCTAAGTTTTAACTTTTAGCAGGGTCCCTAGTGATTCATATGCACATTAATGAGAAGTACTGGCCTAGGGGTGGGGATGGGATCTGGAAGGGCTTGTTAGCAGAAGTAAATTCTGAGCTGCTGTTTGAGAATGCATGAGGTTAACTGGGAGCCCTGGTGGCGCAGTGGTTAAGAGCTATTGCTGCAAACCAAAAGGGTGGCAGTTTAAATCTACCAGCCGCTTCCTGGAAATCCTATGAGGCAGTTCTACTCTGTCCTATAGGGTTGCTATGAGTTAGAATTGACTTGAAGGCAAAGGGTTTGGTTTGGTTTTGGGTTAACCAGGTGGTATTCCAAGCAGAAAAAAACCCAGACAAAACTGTTGCCATCCAGTCAATTCTGACCATGGTGACACCATGTGTTACAGAATAGAACTGCTCCATAAGATTTTCTTGGCTGTAATCTTTGCAGAAGCAAATTGCCAGGCCTTTCTTCTGTGGTGCTGCTGTGTGAGGTTTGAATCACCAACCTTCAGGTTAGTATTTGAGTGCAAACCATTTGTGCCACCCAGGGTCCTGGTGTTCTAGCAGAGGGAACAACAAAAGCAAAAAGCTCAGCAGCATAAAAAAGCATAGGGGTATTTGGGGAACTGCAAGTAGCCTAGAATGCTGATCAAAAGGTAGTGTGTGAGGGGAGGGAGGAGGGGGACATAAGGCGATAGCAGGAGGTGAGGCAGTAGCCAAATCCAGCTAGGTGTGCTCTAGGTTACCAAAACCAAAACCCACTGCCATCAAGTCGGTGCTCTAGGTTAAGAAGCTTCAATTTACCCAATCCATGATAGAGACACAAGAAAGATCTGTTCAGATTTGCATTTAGATCAGGGCAGCCCTGAGGAGGCTGAGAACCTGAAGGCCTAAGAGCAGAGGAATTAATCAGGAAGCTACTGCAGTAGTTTGGGAAAGAGATAATGAAAGTCCAAACTCAGGTAGTGGCAATGCGGAGGGAGGAGAGGGGGTAGGTTTAAGAAGTTTTAGGAGGTAAGAAGCAGATGAAAGAAAAGACTTCAGTATGGATTTGAGCGTGGGAGATGAGGGAGTCTTGACTGGATGAGTCCATGTTTCTAACTCGAATTACTGGGTGATTGCTCATGATGCCACCAGTGGAGATGAAAGAATACAAGAGGATGAGCAGGTTTGAGGAGGGAAATTGTGAGTTCAGCATTCAACATGTTCAGTTCAGATGAATAGTAGAACATGTAGAGGAGAGAAAAAAGAAGGAAACAAGAAAAGGGTGGAGAACGGGGAGAATTAGGCAGAGTGGAGAAGGTAAGTCAAAATCAAACCAAATCCATCACCAGGAGCAGACCGCCAGGTCTTTTCTCTGGCGGAGCAGCTGGTGGGTTCCAACCGCTGACCGTTGGGTTAGCAGCCCAGCGCTTAACCACTGTGGCAGTAATACATGTACTATATCCAGTGAGTTTTTCCACCAATTGTATCTCCAGTGGACGGACTCAGAAGAAGAGCAAATAGTTGATTCATAGTTTCCTTTGTAGAGATCAAATTACTGTTGACATCATTAGAGTGCTGGGTGGTGCTAACGGTTAGGTTAAGCTACTCAACTAAAGTTTGGTGGTTCAAACCCACCCAGAGGCGGCTCGGAAGAAAGGCCTGGCATACAGAGAGCAGTTCAGTTCTACTCTGCAACACGTAGGGTTGCCAGGAGACAGAATCGAGCGGATGGCAACTTTTTAAAAAAATCATCTGGTGATCTACTCATTGTTGACACCATTTGGGCTATTAATTTTTTTTTTTTTTACCGGCGGTTTTAGCTGCTCCAGGGTCATATTGCCCTGTGGGTTAGTAATTTTGCCCACTGTCCTCAATACTATTTACAAAGTGATGATAATACAGCGGCTGTATGTGTGTGTGTGTTCGTGTGATCATCGTTTAAGTGCTTAACGACTCTTGCTCCCACGTATCTCCCCATCTGTGAATTTTTAAGGTACTTTATTTTGCACTTTCAGAAAGTGGTAATAGCCTGTTTTTTTGCATCATGCCCATCAATGTTTCTTATTTTGCAATCTGTTCTCTACTCAGAGTTCTAAAAACGTCCGGACTTCCGTGTCTCCAAGGCAGAAACTTCGTATAAGCACTTTTTTTTTTATTTTCTGAGCAGTCATTACTATCCAATAAAAAGCGAAAGGTCGGCACGTGGTTTACTAGTTTGGGAGGACGAAGATATTCCAGATAGAGCCTTTCGTTCTTGCCAGGATCAAACATGGCGGGCCGCAGCCAAACCTTCCAGAGCACTCAGCTCGCTTTCCCGCTAGCCCTGCCAATCTTTGGCTCTATGCTACCTTTACTAATCTTTGGCTCTCCCTCCTGTACCTTCCTTCCTCCTCAGAGGTCCTGAGGGTCAGCGCCCAGGGGAGTGACAGGCGCCCAGCTTCCCGCCTCCACGCGAACGCCCGCCCATCAGTCGCGCCAGCCAATCACAGGCTGCGCTACGGCAGCTGGCAGCGCCTGTCGGCCCCGCCCCTCCAGCCTCGCTGTGGCCGGTGGCTTCCGAGTCTGTAGCGCCGCTCTCGGTCATCCCGGCTGATCGTGCGGAAGCGCTGTTCGCAGGCTCTCGCCACCGGCCAGAAGTCAGACCAGCGCCGCCAAGGCCGTCGGCTCCGAGCCTTCGCCATGGACTTCGAGGACGGTAGGCGCTGCCTCTGGCTGGTCGCCGTGTCGGGCGGGAGGCGGGCTGGCCTGCGCCGGCGGTCTGTTTACCGTCTCAAAATGGCCGCGTGGGCTTTGTTCTGCGGGCCCGAGGCCGCCTGCCCGCCGCGGGCCCAGCGCCCGGAATCGGCCTCTTCGGGGACCTCTGTGCTGCGATTTGTGGCTTTCCCGGCGTCAGCTGCCGGCGGGGCCGCGGAGTTCGGTGCCGACCTCGGTACGGGGAAGGACGCGCCCAGAAGCTCAAGGGCCTCCGGCCTCCGTGCCGGACTCGCCCCTGGCGCCAGTTCGTGGAAATTACCCTCCTCCCCTCGCCACCAACTTCCCGGTCTCGGGTAAAGAGGCGAGCAGGGACCTCCCTCCACCTTGTCTCGCATTCGTCCACAGGAGCGACCCAGGTCATCCGTTTGATTAGTTAGTTAATCCTCAACCACAGATTACTTCTTGCTAGATTTCAAAGGCTTGGCCACAATGTTTCTGTATTTCTTAGTTTAAAATGAGTTTAAAGGACGTCTGTAAATAATATGTATCGATAAGTATCTGTACAAAATGGAAAGCAAGCTATTTCTGGTTAGCCAGCTGGGGTATTTATCTACCAAATTTACCTTGCCGTTAATCTCTAATTTGAAATACTTTTGTGAACCAAAACCTTTTTCTGTGGATTTTCACTGGATGGGATTTTAGTCGCAGTTCTTGCACAGCAAGCACGAAATGTCCTTCAAATTCAGACCTGTGCACAGCCAACTGGGCTGGACTAACTGATTAAACAAACTGTATTTTAGTATATCTTTCAGTCATCTCTCACACCAGCTCTTTAAGCCATTTTCACAGGCTCACAAAGTAAAATTAACTTGGTCTTCGCCTGCCGTCTAGGCTTGCTCAACTTTTGTAGGAATTGGTGTCAAGATAAAATGGTATGTAGTGACAGCATTAGAGAGACTTGGAAAAGGGCTTGAATGATTAAACTGGATTTAATCCTGAGTAACCAGACATTTCTAAATAAAACCAATTCACTAATTAGCTGTAAGCCTGTAACCCCCACCAAAACATTTCTTTAACATTGAATGAGGTGTGATCTCAGCATGTGAGTCTTACTGAATGATCTTTGATTTGATTTCATGCCACAAAGAATTAAAGCTGCCAAATATATAGGATTGGAATAATCCTTTTGTGGATATTTTTAAGTTACTTTGAAGTAGGAGGAGCCCTGGCACAGTGGTTAAGAGCTTGGCTGCTAACCAGAAGGTTGGCAGTTTGAATCCATCAGCTCCTTGGAAACCCAGTGGGGCAGTTGTGCTCAGTCCTATAGGGTCGCTATGAGTCGGAATTGATTGGACAGCAACGGGTCTGGTTTTTGATTTTGAAGTAGGAAGTTCAGCTAGTAGCAGTAGTACACTCTGGTGTTTTTGTTTGTTTTAGTTGGACTTTGATCATTTTGATGTAGGTAACCTTTAAACTACAAATTTTTGAAGTGATCAGAATTGAGAGTGAACTTAAGAAATATATTATTGTGTTTTCATGTTACAGTTTGATGACAGGACCAATACTTAAGGTACAGCAGACTCTATCAAGGGGGGCTGGGGTCAGTGGGAGCCACGCTCCTCCCACCCAGGCAATAAGGGACTCCATTGTCTGTAGATAATTGAAAAACAATAACAAAACTTAGTATGTCTGCTTTTATTATCACTGTGCATCCACAATTGTCAGCAGTGTCAGTGATAAAATTCTAAGCAATGTGAGTGAGAAAATACTCCCTTTCACTGCCCATCCCAACACTGTTGTATTTGGTAGATGGAATTTGACTAACAGTGTATCTAAATGTAATCCTGTGACTGCTGTTTTTGGGAGACAGAATTTGACTAACAATGTATCTAAATGTAATCCTGTGTAGTGTACTAGGGTTCTGTTGTATCCAAATGACCACTATATTAAATTCCTTTTTTTCCCCCAGGATTTATTTGTAAAATTAACTCGTTTATATTAACATTTATTGAATTATTTTTGACAAGGAAATATGAGGTCTACATCTTGAACAGGTACTGCACATGTACGTATATGCATATGCATTTCTCAGATAAGATCTTGACATTTCTAGAGGACAAATTAAGTGGTAAAAGAAAGATTAACTTTGAAAAAGTTATAGATTACATAGAATTGATTCTCAGATGTCTCTGCTTTTTGCATTATTTGATAGATAATTTAATCTATCTTTGCTTTTGTTACTCTGTATAAATCTGTACTGGGTCCCCTCTTTTATTGGTTGTTATATATCAGGTGTTATCAGCTAATTTTTACATCACCATAATTTGAATGGTAAACCTGCCATTTGGAGAAGTAGTGAAGAAAACAGATACATGTCTCCTGAAATGGAGTATTAATTGGTAATTTTTTAATACCACATTTTTGCAGATAATTGAGTTAATGACATTTTAAAAATTTTGTGTTTTTTTAAAAAATAAATGGATATATACTTTTGGATATTTGGTAATATAGTACTGATTCTTTTTTATTAAATGTTTTTCATAGATTACACACACTCTGCTTGCAGGAATACTTATCAGGGCTTTAATGGTAAGTATTCTCTTTCATTTGCTCTTAAGTTTGTTGAGGGAGTATATTTCAGCTCTTCTCTTCATATCTATAACAGTAAGGTACCAGTGTAAAAAACTAGTTCGTTCTTGTTTCCGTCACTGTTTTGGCTCTTGATGTTATCACTTCTGTTAATATTGTTAGGCTATATATAGTATTTGTATTGGGAATTTGGGATCCAAAAAAGTTAGGAGTAATTTCAATTCATTTGACTCTTGTCTGTTTTGTTTGGATTGATTTATCCCAAAAGTCCCTGACTGCATTCTGAGTGATGGATTACAAGAAACTGGCTGAGTTCTTTTTGTTAATTAGAAATTTTGATACTGAGTAATGTAGGTTCAGTGGATTATTGGCTTGGTTCTATATTGTTTCTACTGTAATACATTATTTTTTAATTTGTTTTATTATTATTATTATTGTGTCTTAGGTGAAAGTTTGCAGAGCCCATTAGTTTCTCATTAAACAGTTAATACACAAATTGTTTTGTGACGTTGGTTGCCAACCCCTTGGATGTGTCAACACTCTCCCTGCTTCCCCACCCCAGGTTCCCTGTTTCCATTAGTCCTGCCTTCTTGTCTTTGTTTTTGGGCTGGTGTGCCCATTAGTCTCCTATACATGATTGAACTACAAAGCACGTTCCTCACATGTGTTATTGTTGGCCTTATACCAAAAAAACCCCAAAACAACCCAAATCTGTTGCCATTGAGTTGATTCCAACTCATAGCAACCCTATGAGTTGGCCCTATAGACCTGTCTAATCTTTGGCTGAAGGGTGAGCCTCAGGAGTGACTTCATTACTGAGTTAAAAGGGTGTCCGAGGGCCATATTCTTGGGGTTTCTCCAGTCTCTGTTGGACCAGCAAGCCTGGTCTTTTTTTTAAAATTTGAATTGATTCCTGAAGAAAATTTGAATTTTGTTCTATATTTCTTCTGCTCTGTCCGAGACCCTCTATTGTGATCTCTGCCAAAGCAGTCAGTGGTGGTAACTGGGCACCATCTAGTTGTTCTGGGCTCAGTCTGGCCGAGATTGTGGTAGTTGTGGTCCATTAGTCCTTTGGATCTATGGTAATACGTTTAGATCTTTTTTTTTTTGGAAGGCATTTGCTTCAGTGCATCCAAGTATGTTAGTATATAAAGAACTATCTAGAGGAGTACATAAGGGAGCCTGATTATTTATTGACATAAACATTATGTAAGAGTTGTGACTACAGAGTTAGACAAAATCGTGAGAGAGATGCAGAATATAATTGGATGTCATTTTGATAGTTATAAGAGTTAAGGCCCTGCCAGACAGGATAATAAATACAGAGGTGACACAGAACAGTGAGGTTAAAAAAGCATTATATGAAGAATCTGAGGGAGTGACATTAAAAATCTTGACTGCCAAAGAAATGCAAACTGTTACACAGAAGAAAGTTAGTTGCAATATAGTCACAAAATAAAACTAATCAAATGTATTAAGAAATAGACTGCTATTTTACAGGTGTAATTATTATACAGTTAATTTCCATTTATCATCTCTAAGGATTTAGAGAAACTTTGCATTTGATGTGAGATAAAAATTACTCAATATGTAGGAAGTAGTCAATATATATTAAATGAATGCTGAAGAAAGGGAGCCGTTTATATTTTTGAGCAGGAGAGTGGCATGATAAAATTACCAAAGCAAGTTTAATTTGCATCCACAGGTAGGTTAGATTGAAAACTAGAAAATTGTCTTAAAAAGCTCTTTCATAAATTTAGGTATAAGGATTTAGGACTCTGAATTTGGGAGATGACAATAGTAATAAAAAATAAAGATGTTTCCTTGAGAGAATAAGCAGAACTTGCAGGCAGACTAGTAACAGAAAAATAAGAGGGATGAGTAAAAATAAATCCAGGATTTTAAGCTGGAGTGGGTGGGACTAGTGCTGTTGCCAGAGAGAGAGCAATTTGGAATGGTAGAAGGCATGATCTCCACTAGGCTTTACTAGAGAGTTGGATTTAATATTAGAAGTTTATTTTCTTAGTAACGTGCAGTGTTGCAAAAACATCTCCAGGAATTCCTATCATTAATGTTAAGATTTTTATTAATGTTTTATCTTAAGTTTAGTGATTCTCATCTGGGTCCCCTTGAGAGCTTTTTCAAAGTATGTCTGTTCAGTTCATACCCTAGACTTCTTGAATCTTAATCTCAGGACAAATGATCCCTGGCTGTGTATGTTATGAAAAATACTCTTTTGGGTTGCACCTCTGGTTAAAGAACGCTGCTTGATTACGCAGAGGTTTGGGTTGTTGTCTGCATTTTACAAATGAGGAAATTATGGTAGTTTCAGGAATATGATTTGATTTCATTCATTCAAATATCTGTTGAGGGTTTACTGTGTATCAGACATTCTAGTAGCTGAGAATACAGCAGTTTACAGAATGGACAATTATCCTGTCCTATAGAATTTGCAAAATAATTGTAAAGTATCCTGCCCTATAGAATTTACAAGATAATTTTCCATTCTGTTCACTGCTATATTCCCAACTCCTAGAATATCTGATACACAGCAAACACTCAGTAGATATTTGAATGAATGAAATCAAAGTATATCCCTGATTTTTCTTTTTAGAAATACCTGTTTCAGTTACTGTCAACATGGCTAATTGAAGATGGCTGTTTATGAATTTTTATTTTGACATTTTGAGAGCAGTTAGATGCAGAAAAACAATACTTAATGACATAAATTTTTCCTTTTGAAATTATGAAATGCTGACTGTTCTTGAGAATAGAGATTATGTTAATTATCTTTATATACCATATAGTTCCTAATACTTATTGTTAGTTGCCATTGAGTCAGCTCTAAATCATAGCATCCTTATTTATAACACTTACAGTTGTCCCTTTGTCTAATAAATATTGGTTAAATTGGAAGTAATTCTTATATTGAGCTTTTTAGTTGGTAATATGGTTTTCTTTGGAAATTAGATTTTGTTAGCAAATCTAATTTTTCAGTAGATTGTCATCTGTGCATTTTTCCTTTATTGTCTAGAGTGAGTTTAACATAAATATTAATGATAAATTATCTCAGGTGATTGATTTGAATATCCAGCTGTTTTATGCAAAGATTCTTGAAGAGAATGGTATATTTTACACGCCTTTTTTGTTGACTCTTTTTTAGGAATGGATCGTGATTATGGCCCTGGATCTTATGGAGGTCTGGCATTCAAGGATATTTATCTAAAAATTCTTCTTTTGAATGCCAGTAGAGGTGAGCATCACTTAATTTTTTTCTTTTTAAATCTTATAGGGATGGATCGTGACTATGGCCATGGATCCTATGGGGGTCAAAGATCCATGGACTCCTACCTAAACCAGTCATATGGCATGGACAATCACGGTGGTGGTGGTGGGGGTAACAGGTAAATTGCTTCATCATTAGGCCGAGTAATTAGACAACTGTAAGATTCTGAGTATATTATTTTAAGTGTTTCTTAGGTATGTTAATGATACTTGAACTTCGCTATTTGACATTGAATAATCACCTTAAATATTTGAAGGTATTAGTTAAGGGGTATAAAAATTATCTCAAAATTACTGGCAGATATTATTTTAGTAAAACGTCAGATAAAAGAAAATATTCAGTCTAGAAGTGAACTTTTTTTTTCTTTTAATTTTTTCTCTAAGCTTCATATCAATCAGAATGTCCTGACCAAACGATATGCAGATATGTTATTGGAAATATTATTTGTGAAGCTTTTTTAAAATGATTTAAAAAAAAAAATTCTGAATGTGGGGTAGTATATAAAGCAGCAAAGCAGTTTTTGAGTAGAATGGGTTTAACTGAACCAGCCTAGCAATATTCAGTTTCTAAGAGACATTTAAGATAGGTAGTCTTTTAATTTTAAAGTGAGCTGGAAGAGCATATTGTAATAAGAAAAATGTTCTTTTCTTTAAATCATGTCCAGGTTATTTATTGGCAGGTACTGCTTACACCAAAAATCTGTGTTCTAGGCTAGGAGCATTGTGTCAAAACCATGAATAATAATATACCTTTGCTTATTTTAATGCACTATAGTTTAGATTGCATTTATATTTCACTGTTGATACTTTGTAAAGCTTACATTGTAGTTGAGCAGCTATAGGCTTTAGAGTTGACCACATTACAGGCAAAGGAGGTCTACTTTTTGAGGCACAGAGCATCCTACTGAATATAAATAACACTAGTTAGGCATTTGAAGCTGTCGTCCTGGTTCAGTAAATTGAAGGATCTGGTTTCCTTAATAATGGACTGGATGATGCTTGCTTTCTTTCCTTCTGCTTCAAGTGTGCCACTATGGTTTATGGTAGAGTAAAATTAAAATGAACAGTTATAGCAGTTTTACTGTTGTGATAGATATTTTGAAAACTGTAGCTGAAAAGAGGAATAATTTTTATATGGTTACTAGGATTCAGAAGTAAATGGTGCCTTCTATTTAGCAATCTGTAAATAATTGAAGTAATATAATACATTTAAATGCTTTATTATATCAGTTATTACCTTGTTGCGATGTAAACGTAACGTACATAAACTGTTTCTGTAGATGTTATTGCTTATATTTCATGTGTAATTGTGAGCCTTTATAAAACTCTGTTGTAAGATATCAAGCAAGTTTTGTAATTTGTAGTTTGGATTTGTGAGAAATAAGATGATTTTTTTTGTTGTTGACTATAAAAACCATAAGGAGACAGTGTGCTCCTTTTTTTTTAGAATAGTTTTATGTGTTAATTTCCTGCCAGGAAATAACGTTTCAGATAATTAAGGACATTATAAAATGTATTCTTTGTCATCTGCCTTGAAAATTCATATGCAGAGGTTATGCTGGTGGTCTTTTACTTTTATGTCCTATTTTATGTGTTCATCCTTCTAGATTTGTTAGATTTACTAGTTTATAAGTGAGAAGTAACTAAGGATTGAACTTGACCAAAGTTTGGCAGTTTGTCACATTTTTTAATCAGAGATAATTCCCCAAATTTTGACTACTACACGCGCAATGAAGCAGTTTTATGATATAGATTATTTGGGATGCAAAAGGATCTGTTCTGTTCTGTGTCGCAAATAGCCTACATCTGTGTACTCTTCAATTGTGTCCCTATTGAAAGCCAAACTATTGTAAATATTTTGTTTTAATATTACAGATGGATTCAAAGAAAGTTTCAGTAGCTCATGAACTTTAGCAAATGACTTTTTCCAAGACTAGGGCTGGGCTTAAATAATGACAAATTTTTTCTTTTCAATTAAATAGAAAAGCTGCTAGAAAGCAGATTTTTAAGCTAAGGTTTATTAAACTCAATTCATATATAGACACTGACTCAGATAGCTTTCTATCTGGTCAAATGTTGAACTGCCCAGCCCTAATCAAGCGTGAATAGAATTAGAACTGTGCAATAGAATTAGAACTGTGCAAACCAGTATGGTATAAATGAATTTTAGTTGATAAATGTCAACTGATAATTTGTCTTTTGAATTGTCTAACACTAGTAAGCTTACTTTTGTTTTTTCCCTCACTGTGCAACTTTTCCAGGTTTGGACCTTATGAGTCTTACGACTCCAGGTCTTCTCTGGGTGGGCGAGATCTGTACAGATCTGGCTATGGTTATAATGAACCCGAACAAAGCCGCTTCGGAGGTAGTTATGGTGGTCGATATGAGAGCTCCTACCGGAATAGCCTTGACTCTTTCGGAGGTAGAAACCAGGGCGGGTCTAGCTGGGAAGCACCTTACTCCCGTTCAAAATTGAGGCCTGGGTTTATGGAGGACAGAGGAAGAGAGAATTACTCTTCCTACAGCAGTTTTTCTTCACCCCATATGAAGCCTGCGCCTGTAGGCTCTCGGGGGAGAGGAACGCCTGCTTATCCTGAAAATACGTTTGGAAGCAGAAACTATGATGCTTTTGGAGGACCATCAACAGGCAGAGGCCGAGGCCGAGGAGTAAGTACAACAGAATCTTTTCAGATTCTTTTCACTAGTCACTCTTTTAAACCCTTTCAAGACCATGGTTTTCAACATAAGCACTGTTCATCCCAGTGTATTTTAAAGCAAAATCTTGAGTCATAAACATAATTTTTAGGTTGGCTAAAAGTTTTTCCAGCACCTCAGAAAATAAGTGGCAGTTTGAGATCATTGTTCATGAAGTTTTGCCAAATCTCCCTTTATTAAAAGGTGTGGATATTAGGTTTGGTCTAAAAGGGGTTAAAAGGAGTTGCATTTTTTCTTGTGAACACTAGCAGTTTTGCTGGTGGGATAGTTCTTGGATTATTGTAAAAGGTAACTGAACCCTTTGAGCTTTTGAGTAGGTTAAAGGTGCAATGTATGATAAAATGTTTATACTTTGCCTCTGAACTCTGGCAAGTAGAATTTCTTCAGAGTTTCGTATTTCATATTAAACTCAAGAGACTAAAAGTTGGTGTTAGTTCAGGGTAGTTTAACCATGTTTACATGGTAAAGAAGTTGTTGTGTATAGTGGGTTGTAGAATGATTTGTTTCAGTTTGATTTTGCTAACTCACCCTCTTACAATATGTCCTATTGCGGTTGGTTTTATTTTCCTTGTGTCACTAGCTTTACTATTGAGGAATAATTTTCTACCTATACAAACACGTTTACGGCCTCTTCCTAGGAAGTAATATTTTGTAAATTATTGCTTAAATGAGTAAACATACTAGTTCGTAAGTGTTTAATTTCAAGTTATGTAGTGTGAAGATTATGCTCTATGTTCTTAGGTAACTTGATTGATAGGAAATTTTACCTAGTAGGTGTGTGTAGATTGTGGGGATATTATGTAGTTTGATTATATAAAGAATATTGTATCCTTGCTACAATGTAAGAAGCTTTTGTTTTTTTTTTTAAGTCAGTGGCTCTTAATCTCTTTGTAGAGGAAAGTACTTCCGATAAAAATGTAGTTGAGCGCATGTTTTTATCTGTTTATTAGCCTGTGTTACATCAGTATAGTTCGTTATCCTTGTGTAGAAATTTTGCACTTATAACAGTTACTCTTATGTAAAATGCATTGCACCTTTAATGGATAGTTAATGAAGATTTCTCTGATGTGACTATATATATAACCAGGAAACACTAATTTATTAAGGTCTACTAGGTTTGATAGGTATTCCTAGGCATGATACACAAATGTAAGCAACTGACATGTTGCTTTCCACCATACTTTATAAGGGTAGGTTTATCAAAAACCGTGGGGCAGTAGACTTTGGATTTAGAAATTGAAAACCCATCCCAGTTTAAGAATTTGGAAAACATTTAACGTACTGTGTATTTTTTTAGGCAGGGGCTTTTTTCTTAATGAGACTTTATCAGTTTTGTTTTATAATAGTAAAACAGGTTTTCCTGTACTTTGTATTCACCATTCTAGTCTGAATGGATTTTTCTTTCTTACTTCTTGTTAATGAAGTAGATGAACTGTTAGGACTTTCTTTTTTAGCCTTCACTTGTACAATTCCCATTGGATCCTTCTCTTCAGATTACTCCTGAGTCTTTATCTTCTAAAAGTAAGGTTAGCAGAATAAATTTCTGTGGGCACATGGCCTCTTGGTGTAGTGGATTTTGTTAATGACAAGAGAAGATGAAGGGACACAAAGAGTTGTTTGGTTGCATGACTCTTCATCTGTAAACTCTTGCTTCTTGGGCTTATGGGTCAGAGTATGTTTCTGTAGGTAAGAATATGAATGGAACGTCAGATGCAATTCTGTAATCTGAAGTGTGTCTGGAAGTTGATGCATGGTTATGCTTTAACTCTCCTATTTCATGCTAATGTTCCATCTAGCCTTCTTATTCCCTTTTTCAACAGGGAGAAATCTTTTTTACTTTACAGATATGGTCTTTGTGTATCTTAGTTTTAAGCCAGGTTTTAGTAAAATAAAGATTTCTTTTAAGGTCTTTTTCATGAGAAAACATCAATTAGGAACTCTGAAGAGGAGTTGTCAGAGAGTTGTACAAGTGGTAATATTCTGACAGGAACATACGTTGTTTATGATCTCAAGTGATTTTGAGTTGTAAAAATAAAATGTAGAAAATATCCATATTTGTTCTACTGGAAATGAAAATACGAATTCACTGGATTTGAGTTATGTAATAATATAAAAAGTTTTTCAATGTGTTTGTTCAGAGTGGACATGTAAAACTAAAGTTATATCTGGGATTTCTCAGGTGAAAATTAGAAGATAGATAATATGTAAATTTTATATAAAATTCATATTTTAACTTTGGAAAATATACTAATATTTCTTGATTTGGTGAATTTACAGCATATGGGAGATTTTGGAAACGTTCATAGACCTGGAATTGTTATTGACTATCAAAACAAACCCACCAATGTGGCAGTTGCTGCTGCAAGAGGAATAAAGAGAAAAATGATACAACCATTTAATAAGCCCGGTGGAACCTTTATCAAGAAGCCCAAGCTAACAAAACCTGTGGAGAAGACGAACCTCAGCAAATCACCCAGTAAGTAAGAAAACATAATTACACTTGTTCAGGATTTTTTTTTTTTAAATTATTCAGTGCTTTTAGATAATATTTTTCTAAGTTTGTATTGAGAAACTGTAAAATAATTGTAATTCTAAAAATGAGATTTGATTGAAATTTAGTGAGAACATTAAAGAGCTGTGAAATTTCTGGTTCAGCCTCTAAAACTTCACATGAAAAATTCAAGGCTTTCAGTTTGCATCAATTTTGCAGGAGGATGTAATAACCATCTTGTTTCTAATGGTATTTTAATTTGTAGATAGTATCAAACACTGAATTTTTCAGCTACATTTAGAATAGCAATTTATTTATTTACTGCTGTGTTATTGTTACTTTTTTGTATTGTGGTCTAAAGCAAGGGTCTGTGCTCCAAATCAGCCCTGGCCTGTATTTGTACTGGCCTTTGAGCTAATAATGACTTCAATGTTTTTACAGGATTGTAACACAACAAAATGAGTATGTGACAAAGACCATATGTGGCCTCTAAAGCCGAAAATATTTATTATCTGTTTCTTCACAGGAAAAATTTGCCAACTCTTGGTCTAGAGTGCTAGTTAAGAAAGAAGGTGTAGTTTCGTTGTTGTTTAGCATTCTGAATGATTACAATTTTAATGTTATTAAAGGTCTGGTGTTTCTTTTTAAGCCTAAAGAATGGTTTGAAATAGTTTCTTTAATGTACTTATTTATTGAATAAACATTTTTGAGGTATAACTTCAGCAGATAACTTCTAGAAATATATTTCTTAATGTTCAAGCATTTGTAATGTTGTGTTTTAATTTGCAGATACCTTTGAAAATGGTAAATCTTTTAACAGTCTAAGCACATATGTGAGCTTTTATATAATTGAAAAATCTTTCATTTCATTGCTCTAATTATATTGAATTGTTGCTAAGAATTGTGCTTTCTGGCACACAGGAATTGTGACATCAGTTTTTTAAGACAACCTGAAAGCTCCACAAACTTTACTTCTATGTGTTTGTCTTTACTTTTTTCGTTTCGCCTTTGTTTAGTTCAAGGCTTGTTATTCTGGGAATCGTGCCTCCCCTAGTGCAATGATTGAATCAGTTGTGAACATCAAAATTACCCAAAGACACTTTATAAAATCATATGCTCTGGTCTATCCCTCTTCCATAAATCGATACAGGGTAGGGACAAAACATCTGTATTTTTAAAAAGTCTTTGTTTATGATTTTAATTCAAACCCCTTTCTTGGGGTGTTAAATTTACCACTGGAGGTATTGTTTATGAAGGAGTATGTTACATCACATAAAATCCACTTTATGAAGACCCAGGGAAGAAATTTTTCATGATCATAGTAGGTTTTAGCTGTTGTTGAGTCGGCCCTCGACTCATGGTGACCCCATTCATAGTGGAACATAATGCAGCCCAGTCCTGAGCCACCTCCGTGATCGGTTGGGGTTTGGATGTTGTGATTCTTAGAGTTTTTACTGACTGATTTTCAGAAGTAGATCACCAGGCCTTTCTTCCTAGTCTGCTTAGTCTGGAAGCACCCCTGAAATCTCTTTAGAATTACAGCAGCTCGCAAGCCTCTACTAACAGACGTGTGGTGGTTGTGCATGAGGTGCTTTGGCTGGAATTGAGCCTGTATCTCCTGCATGGATTGGGGGACTTCTACCACTGAACCAAAAGCCTCAGAAAACTCTATGGCAAGCACTATTATATTTGATTGCCATATTATGGTTTACAGATAAACTCCACATATGTTATTACATTAACCTTTGTAACAGACTTGTGAAATTGACAAAGCAGGGCTACAAATCCCAAATTATAAAACAGGTTAATACGTGCAGATAGATTCCATTTTAAAAAAAAGAAAGAAAACTGTTTCATTGACAGTAGCATCAAAAAGAGTAAAATACTTAGGAATAAATTTAACAAGAGAAGTGTAAAATTTATACCCTAAAAACTACAAAACATTGGCAAAAGAAATTAAAAAGATCTAAACAAATGGAAAAACATCCATGTTCATGGTTAGGAAGACTTAGCATTGTTAAGATGGCAGTACTTACCAAACTGATCTACAGATTCAGTGAAATCCCTTTCAGAATCCCAGATGACTTTTTTTTAGTCAAGCTTGATTTGAAGCTGACAGACTAATTTTGAAATGCATGTGGAATTATCAGAGATCCATAATAGCTAGTTGTGAAAAAGAAGAACAATGTAGAAGGATGCGCACTTTCTGATTTCAAAATTTACTACAAAACAATAATCAAGTGCACTACTGTTTATTGCAGCGCTGTTCACAGTAGCTCTGGCAGCAAAGCTGAACCAGCCCTTAACAGAGGCATATGCTGTTAAAGCACATGTATATGACCACCTTTTTTTCTTTTTAGCAAAACTTGAGAATAGTGTAGCTAAGGATGAAACTGAAATTCTTTAGGTCAGTCAGGCTTTCATTGTCAAATGTGAAATGGGCATTTTGGAAGATAACTGCCAGTTTTTCAGGAATAAGAGGTCTTGCTGTACTGTAGTATTTTAGACTGTTTCATTTGTAGAAAATTAGTAGGAAAAGAACCATATTCTGTCATTTGACTGGAGATACAACATATATGCTAGTTTTAGCATATGAAAGGGAAATGAAACCACTTCCTGTTTGAGGCAGTATATATAAATGGATATTCTGCAGAGTCACAGTTTGAGGGAAACCTTTGAATGAGGGTATTGAAAATGGTTAATAAAATAAGAATGTACATTTAAGCCCTCATAAAATAATGAAAAATAGTGTAGATATTGCATTTTAATGTATTGATTTTGTGTAATTTTGAAACTCATTCCCTTGTATACATTTAAAAAAAAACCCACTGCTGTCAAGTCGATTGTGACTCATAGTGACCCCATACGTATACGTACCCAAAACCAAATCTGTTGCCGTCAAGTTAATTTCGATGTATACATACCCAGAACCAAATCCATTGCCATCAAGTCAATTTCAACTCATAGCTGCCCTGTAGGGCAGAGTAGAACTGCCCCATAGGGTTTCCAAGACTGTAATTTTTACGGAAGCAGACTGCTAAATTTTTCTCCGTAGAGCGGCTGGTGGGTTCGAACCACTGACCTTTTGGTTTGCAGCTGAGTGCTTAAGCATTGTGCCACCAGGGCTCCTATATGTATATATAACCAAAAAACCTGTTGTCGTTGAGTCACTTCCAACTCATAGCAACCCTATATTTACCATCAAGTTTTTTTTAGTTCCCAGGAATGATTTTGTACTAGATAAAATTTTACAATGATAATCCAAGAGATAATTTATTACAAGAAGGAACAAACTCACAATGAGATACCACTTCACAGCCAGTGGGATGGCCATAATTAAAAAGAAAAAAAGGGAAATAGCGAGTGTTAGTGAGGATGTAGAGAAATTGGAATCATCATATGTTGCCAATAGGAATGTAAAATGGTGCAGCTGCTGTGGAAGACAGTGGCGGTTCCTCAATAAGTTAAACATGGAATTATCATCTGACTCAGCAATTCTGCTTCTAGGTATATACCTCCAAAACTTGAAAACAAGTTTTCAAACTAATGTTTGTACGCAGTGTTCATTGTAGTACTATTCACAGTAGTCAAAAGGTATCAACAATTCATATGTTGGTCAACAGATAAATGGATAAACAAAATGTGGTATATCCATACCGTGGAATATTATTCAGCCATAAAAATAAATGAAGTACTGATACATGCTAAAACATGGATGAACTCTGAAAACATTATGCTAAGTGAAAGAATCCAGGCACTAAAGGCCATATATTGGATAATTATTAGTTACATGAACTATTCAGGATAGGCAAATCATAGAAACAGAAGACAGATTAGTGGTTGCTAGGGCCTGGGGAAAGGGGAATGAGGAGTGTTGCTAAATGGGCATGGAGTTTCCCTTTGGGTGACGAAAAAGTTAAACTAGATAGTGTTAGTGGTCGTACAACATTGTGAGTGCGCTTAATGCAACTGAATTGTCTACTTCAAAATGGTTAAAGTGGTAAATTTTATGTTATATGTATTTTACCACAGTAAAAAAAAAACATTGAAAGAAAGAACCTACTGTTTGAGGGGAGGGGTTTATACATTTTAAGAAATTTTGGTAGAGCTTTTACTATATATTTACATAAATTCCTTGCACCCATGACTCCAGTATGCATTGAACTTCCATTTTCATGCAGTCAGGTACTTTAGCATTCCCTAAGGCGTGATACGCAAGGTGATTTTAGGTGATATGTATATTATTGCTTAAAATGGGGATAAGAAAATGTAAATTTAAAGAAAAATATATAATAAATAATCACAGATGAGAAGCAAATATGGCTAAATTCATGATGGTGGTATTCACATCAATGAAGTTTTAGTATACTGGGTAATGTCAAATTCAGATTTTCTGGTGAACTCAATTTGAATCATGATTACCGAGTAAATCCTGTATGTCTCTACTTTATGAACTGATGACTTGAAAAGGAGAATGGAAAATTGATTTTTACTTTTGATGTTTGATTTGTCTTTTATCAGCAAAAACTGATTCTAAAATGGAAGAAAAAGAAAAACGACGAATTGAGGCTCGACGAGAGAAACAAAGGCGGAGAAGAGAAAAAAATAATGAGAAATACGGAGATGGATACAGGTTTGTGCTCATTAGAGTCAGAAAATTGGGCTCATTAAAAATTAGTTTCCTAGACACATCTAGCTCAATTGTAAAGAAAATGTTCTACATTCTAGTTTGGTGAGTAGCTTCTGGGGTCTTAAAAACTTGTGAGCAGTCATCTAAGATACTCCACTGGTCTCACCCTTTCGGGAGCAAGGGAGAATGAAGAAAGCTAAAGACACGAGGGAAAGATTAGTCCAAAGGACTAATGGACCACAACTACCACGGCCTCCACCGGACTGAGTCCAGTACAACTAGATGGTGCTTGGCTACCACCACTGACTGCTCTGACAGATCACAATAGAGGGTCCTGGACAGAGCTGGAGAAAAATGTAGAACAAAATTCTAACTTACAAAAAAAGACCAGACTTACTGGCGTGACAGACTGGAAAAACCCCAAGAGTATGGCTGCCAGACACCCTTTTAGCTCAGTAATGAAGTCACTCCTGAGGTTCACCCTTTAGCCAAAGATTAGACAGTCCCATAAAACAAAATGAGACTAAAGGGGCACACCACCCTGGGGGCAAGGACTAGAAGGCAGGAGGGGGTAGGAAAGCTGGTAATAGGGAACCCAAGGTCAAGAAGGGAGAGTGTTGACCTGTCGTAGGGATGTTAACCAGTGTCATAAAACAATATGTGTACTGTTTAATGAGAAGCTAGTTCTGTAAACCTTCACCTAAAGTACAATGATTTAAAAAAAAAAAAGTTTTTTTCCTAGAAAAGGCAAATACATCAATGGGAATGTGAAAAAATTCTTCAGAGTCAAGTGGAAAGGTTTGATCAAAGATATGTAAACCAGTTGCCTTTGAGTCATTTCCAGCTTATGGTGTCCCCATGTATGTCAGAGTAGAATTGTGCTCCATAGGGTTTTCTTTCATTCTTTTTTTTTTTAAATGTACTTCAGGTGAAGGTTTACAGAACAAATAGTTTCTCATTAAACAGTAGTACACATATTGTTTTATGACATTGGTTAACAACCCCATGACATGTCAACCCTCTCCCTTCCTGACTTTTTTTTTTTGGTGAAAATATAGATAGCCAAAGATACACCATTTAAAAAATTTCAACATGCACAGTTCAGTGACATCGACTATACTCTTTCAGTTGTGCTGCTATTCTTACTTTAGATGAAGGTTTACAGATCAAAATAGTTTCTCATTAAACGGTAGGTACACATGTTGCCCTATGACAATGGTTAACAACCTCACAACACATTAACACTATCCTTACTCAACCTTGGGTTCCCTATCACCGGCTTTCCTGTCCCCTTCTGCTTTCTAGCCCTTGTCCCCGGACTGCTGTGCCTCATTAGTCCCATTTGGTTTTATGGGGCTGTCCACTCGCTGGCTAAACAGTGAACCTCAGAAGTGACTTCACCACTGAGCTAAAAGGGTTTTTGGAGGCCATACTCTCGGGGTTTCTCCAGTCTCCTTTAGGCCAGTAAATCTGGTCTTTTTTTGTGAGTTAGAATTTTGTGCTACATCCTTCTCCAGCTCTGTCCAGAACCCTCTGTTGTGATCCCGGTCAGAGCAGTCAGTGGTGGTAGCCAGGCACCATCTAGCTGTACTGGACTCAGTCTGGTGGAGGCCGTGAGATGTGGTCCGTTAGTCCTTTGGACTAATCTTTCCCTCGTGTCTTTAGCTTTCTTCATTCTCCCTTGCCCCCGAAAGGGTGAGACCAGTGGAGTATCTTAGATGGCTGCTCACAAGCTTTTAAGACCCCAGACCCTACTCACCAAGGTAGAATGTAGAACATTGTCTTTATAAATTGTGTTATGCCAGTTGAGCTAGATGTTCCTCGAGACCGTGGTCCCCACAGCCCTCCGCCCAGCAATTCAGTCCCTCAGGGAGTTCGGATGTGTCTATGGAGCTTCCATGACCTTTGCTTGTACAAGTTGTGCTGGTTTCCCCAATATTGTGTACTGTCTC
>NW_004443994.1:4758865-4819824 GCF_000243295.1 Trichechus manatus latirostris
TTATTTCACTCAGCATAGTGTCCTCCAGTTTCATCCATGTTAGGAGATGCTTCACAGATTCATCATTGTTCTCTCTCGTTGCATAGTACTTCATTGTGTATATGTACCATAGTTTGTTTATCCATTCATCTGTTGATGGGCATCTAGGTTGTTCCCATCTTTTTGCTATTGTGAACAGTGCTGCCATGAACATAGGTGTGCATATGTCTATATGAGTGACGACTTATTTCTCTAGGATATATTCCTAGGAGTGGGATTGCTGGATCGTATGGTGTTTCTATTTCTAGCTTTGTAAGGAAGCGCCATACCATTTTCCAAAATGGTTGTATTATCTTGCATTCCCACTAGCTCATTCTTTTTTTTTAAATAATATTTTATTGTGTTTTCAGTGAAAGTTTATACAGCAGTTTAGGCTCCCACTCAACTATTTCTACACAAGTTGTTCAGTGACATGGGTTATGTTCTTCACAATGTGTGAACATTCTCATTATTTCCATTCTCATTGTTCCATTTCCATTAATCTAGTTGCTCTGCCCCCTTACGTTTTCATCTTTGTTTTAAAGTAATTGTTGATCATTTGGTCTCGTATAGATGATTTTTTTGAAGGAGCACATTACTTACAGGTGATACTATTTTCTGAGCCAGTTTGTTGTTTAGCTACAAGGTGACCTCGGGTTAATTTCAGTTGAAGGTTTGAAAAGTATCTCAGGGCAATAGTCTCAGAGTCCCTCAGTCTCAACCAGTCCAGTAAGTCTGTTTTTTTTTAAGGAATTTGGGATTCTGTTCCACATTTTTCTTGCATTCTGTCAGGGTCTATCCATTGTGGCCCTGATTAGAATGGTAGTGGTAACTGGGCATCATCTAGTTCTTCTGGTCTCAAGATAGATGAGACCGTGGTTCATGTAGACTGTCAGTCCTGTAGACTGTTTCTTCCTTGAGTCTTTAGTTTCTTTCTTTCTCTTTTGCTCTGGATGAGTAGAGACCAACAGTTGTATCTTAGCTGGCTGTTCACAAGCTTGTAAGACCCCAGTTGCTAATCATCAAACTAGGATGTAGAACATAACTTCATAACTATTTTATGCCAGTTGACTGAGATATCCCCATAGGGGTTTTCAGTGGCTGGTTTTTTGAAAGTAGATCGCTAGACCTTCTAGGTGCCTCTGGGTGAGTGCCAACCTACAGCCCTTTGGTTGGCAGCCAAACGCATTAACCATTTGCATCATGCAGGTACTCCAAAGATATATAGGAGTACTTTTGATGTTTAATGTTTATGTGTAATCACCTGAAGTCCTATTCATAATGATAATCCAAAAATATAAAATACCCAGAAATACAGTACTCTTAAAAAGAAGTGAAGAAAACCATAAAGTCTGCTTGAAACCAATTTGACTACATGGAGATGTAGTGATAGTCTTGGGTAGGAAAACTAAATACTATGCATACTTCACTTTTTCCCAATCCAGATCCCAAAGAAAATTCAGAAAAAGAGAGTGAGTGAGTACGTACTAGCTTTTCTAGAGATTGAACTACTAGAAAGCTATGATAGTTAAAAATGTGTTAATAGACAAAGCAAATGTATGTGATAAAATTATTAGCTTGTAAATAGACTGCATGATATTAAAAATTAATATATAATAAAGATATTACACACAAAAAGGGAATTGCTTCAACAGCTGACCAATAACATGAAAAAAATCAGTTTAGATACTCTTTTTACGCCAGCAAAAATGAATTCACATGGGTTAAAAAACCAAGAAAAGGGAGAAAATGACAGAAAAATAAAATGGAATATGTTGACCTCTGCAAAGAGATTTTTTTTCCAGGTGTAGAAGTTATACAATAAATTATGAAGGAAACTACGGGCAGATTTGGCTATATAAATTAAAACTTAAATGGAGAGCTAACATGCTTGGAAAATATTATGAGAAATGATTAATGTCTGAATTAGATAAATGGCACCTAATCAAATTTTTTTAAAAAGTAAGAAAATGAAGATTCCCAGTACATAATTTGGTGAAGGAACGCAGCTGCTTAACAGGTGTAGGAGAAAACGTTCCAACTCACTAAGTTAAGCTGAAAAGTTAAGTAATTAAATAATGGTATACCATTTTATTAGCAAGGAGAAAAAGAATTATTTTGCTAACTGAGGTTCGATCAGAGGACACTTACAGTATGCTTTGGAGAGCAATTAAGCAGCTTTTTTTATGTGCCTTAAATGTTTTTATACTCATGATCTCCAAGAAAATAGTAAAATAATATAAAGAAGAGTTTCATCTGAAAAGATGCCCATTACAATATTATTTATAACTGCTCCCAAAGAGAAACAAATGACAGCTGTAGAGAGTGATCAAGTGAACGTAAGGCTTGACACATCCGTTTATGGACTCTTAACCCATTGCTGTCAGGTCAATTGCGATTCATAGGGATCCTACAGAATAAAGTAGAACTGCCCCATGGGGTTTCCAAGGAGCAGCTGGTGGATTTGAACTGCCTACCTTTTGGTTAGCAGCCATATGCTTAAGCATTGCACCACCAGGGCCCTTATGGCCTATTAGGCCACTGTTGAAAATGAAGGTTATAAAACTTGATGTAACATGAGGAAAATGCAGGTAAAATAGAAAAGCATATATGCAAAATATAAAAATACCTGTAAGAAAAGAAAAAAAGACTACCTGGAAATATAACAATAACAACAAAGTAATAGGGCTATAAATTGATAAATTTTTTTGGTCTTTTTCTCTGAAATCTGCCCAGGTACTACCTTTGCAAAGCAAATAAAATATAATTCAGTGTATTTCCTGTTCATTGTATGTTTTTTGCTCTTTGAAAGTTAACTTGTTTGTGTAGCAGTAAGGGAATGAAATGTTTCAGTTTGTGTAGCAGTAAGGGAAGGAAATGTTTCACAAAAGTGAATTTTCTAGGTAACCGTAACTTTATATTACTTCAAAAGAAAATTCAAGAGAAGAATTTTTAAACCTTTTGTTGGAGATCTTTTTAAAATGTATGAGTTTCCTTACATATTAAGCAGATATTGTTTGTTATTACTTGGTCTCAATAGATATGTTGGTTGATACTGTTTTGTGTGAAATGTAGTAAAAGAAAATTTAGTTGCATCTAAATTCCCAGATGTCTTGTTTGTTTGGTCTGTCTTGTTTTAGTCTGTTAAGTATTACTTATTTGTGTCTTTAATAACTTCAGTACTGTTTCTGGTTTGTTGCTCCTAATTTGCTGGGATCTTAGAAACAATAGGATTAAGTTTATGAATCTTCCCATAAACAGGAGTTCAGTTTTAAGAGAGCAGCTGTTTTTGACCTTGAGAGTATATGTCCCACTCTTGCGCTCATATAATTACTTTATTTGGGTAGGGGTAAGAGGCTTAGTTACTTTGGTATGGAAATAAATGAAGTTTATTTCATTTGTGAAGTTTATTTAATTAACACTTTGTATCAAATGTGCTAGGAGTCTAAGGTGATATTACATTATAGGACTAATTTTTCCATTTAATTAACCTATGACTACTATTGCCATTAAAAACTATAGATTTGGATATGCTATCTCCATGTTGGTAGATGTTATTTGTAGTAAATGAAAGAACAGAATTTTCATTTAATGATTTTTTCCATAACTGAAAATAGGCACTTGATGACAGTAACCAAATGAATGTCGGTTCAGCTAAATTTTTGTTTTAGGATAGGAATTCTTTAAAATAGTCTAAAATTAATTTACAGAGCAATTTTGCTTTGCATTCATAGGCTAAGAGGTTGATAGTTAATGATTATTGGAATATGTTCCTTTTGGATATTTGAAAACATTTAACCTAAAAAGAGGGTGGAAAGGTGACTATGTATACCTGCCCTACAGGGAGCCTGGGGGAAGAGGGACATGTGTGAGAAGTGTACACAAACAGCAGTATGTGGTGAAGAGTGCCAGAAGAGAAGTGCAAAGTGCTCTTTCCAGACATCACTTCTGAATAAGGGTGTAGTGCAATTAGGGAAGGCTACATGATGGAGGTGGTGGTGGTATTTGAACTGATCTAGGGAGATGGTGGGATTGCAGTAGGAGTTCTAAGGCAGCCCAGGTAGAGGGCATGGCTTGAGGTAAAAGCAGAGAATTAGGAATGTTTCATTGGTATTCAGGAAGTGGGAAGTTATGCAAATTGAAATGACTCCAGCGGGAGTAAAAGGTGTAATCTCATTTAAACATTCAATGAAGACATACTATGTGCCTGATACTGTTCTAGGTATTGTCTGGTAAAGCTACAAAGACGCCAAAAGCGTCTTGACTTTCTTTGTTGTTGTTCTTTAAGGAGCCAAATAAGCCTTTTGAGCCAGAATGTGCTATTGTCTCCTTTAGGAAGTAACACTAATTAATTGTATTAATTATCATATTATGTTACGTGTTATATTAATAATGATACATTTTAATAGTAATAATAGTTACTATGTGCCAGGAACTGTTGTAAGGGATTTATATGGATTCATTTTTTAAATCCTTATAACACCTCTGTGAAGAAAAAAAACACTTAAGGGTTAAATATTTGCCCAAGTTCACACAAAGGGGCTCCAATGGAAACCCAGCAGTCTGTCTCCAGAGCCCATACTCTTAACCAGGAAAATAAATCTGATAGCAGTGTAAGGAGTTAATTAGAAAATGGTCACTATAAGCAGAGAAACCAGTTAGGAGACTGTTACCAGAATTTAAGGAAAAGGAAATAGCAAGGAGATGAAAAAGTAGAAACAGTTAAATGGAGGAAAAGGAAGGTATTTGTTTTAGGGTGACTCCTGAGCATCTAAATGTATGTATTCATCTAGTCTAGGGCAGGCCTGTTAGTTATCCTGAAGTGGCCTATTAGGGGGCAGGACATTGATCACCTAAAAGCTCTAAGAGAGTGAGTTAATGATTGTGTAGTGTGGCAGAGTGGTTGAACATTTGGCTGCTAACCAAAAGGTCGACAGTTCGAATCTGCCAGCCACTCCTTGGAAACCTTATGGGGCAGTTCTGCTTTATCCTATAGGGTTGCTGTGAGTCAGAGTCAACTTGATGGCAGTGGGTATGTATGTGGGGTTGCATGTGGCTTTGTTGATGTACGTTAGTGGTTTGATAACTTGAGAATGGAACAGTGTAAAATAAGTAGTGGAAGTTGGGAATTTGATATATTTCAAAGTTTGCTTTGGCTTTGTAGTCTAGTCTAGAAGTGGAGAACTCAGGACTAGATTAAGTAGATCCACCTATTCCATCTTTTATACCCCGAAGCTCTGGGATGGGCTAGAAATGCAAGGTGATATAGTGACCCCAAAACACCGAGCTTTGTGCAGTCAGTCGATTTCAACTCATGGTGACCCCATGTGTTCCAGACTAGAACTGCGTTTTCAAGGCTGTGACTTTTCAGAAGCAGATAGCCAGACCTTCCAAGGTGCTTCTGGGTGGGATTGAACCACCAACCTTTTGGTTAGTAGTCGAGTGCTTAACCTTTTGCACTACTCAAAAACCAGAAAAACCCATTGCTACTGAGTCGATTCTGACTCTAAGAGCACCACTCAGGGACTCCAGTATAATGAAAGTGCTGTTTAAATAGGTATTTAAAGTAATAGTTTTTCTGACTTAAGTGAAATTGAGATCAACCATAAGACAGAAGAAAGAAAATTATTTATGCTGGTAAAATTAGTTTCATTGATATATTCTTATGAATTCTTTCTAAATGAGTAAGATAATACTTTATATTATTCTAAATGAATAAGATAATAAACTTTTATTTCCCCTTATAGAACGGCATTCACATGTTCATTTTGTAAATTTCGAACGTTTGAAGAAAAAGATATTGAACTGCATCTGGAAAGTTCTTCACACCAGGCAACATTAGATCATATTCAGAAACAAACCAAATTTGACAAAGTAGTTATGGATTTTTTGCATGTAAGTAGATATTTTTGAGGGGGGAAATGCCTTATAATTTTGGTTTTTCATAATTTCCCATCCCTCTCCCATTTTATGTTTCTAAAATTTACTATTTATTTAAAGGAAGAACTGTTTTAAAATAAGCCCAGTATTAGATGTGAATTCCTCTATAATAGAATTTGGATTTGTTATTTGAGAATACATTTTACATTTTTAAGTGATTTCTGGCAGACATGTCAAAGAGGCAGTTCCTTTAATAACTGTTTAGTGATGCAGATTCAGCTATCTTTTGAGAGTGTACTGCGTATCAGATGTTGTGCTAGGTACTTTCATTATTTCATTTGAACCTCATAACAACTTGTTTTTATGATGAACGAACATGCTCAGAGAAGTTAAAGGACTCTGTCACTAAGTGGCAGAGTCTGAATTTAGAGCCAGAGAGCCTGCTGTCTGTTTAGTGTCCTTTCTGTTAGGAATGTGTGGTCATCAGCTCAGTAGTTTTTGAGTACCTACGAAGGGTACTATGTCAGACACCGACGACACAGACGCTATCCTCAATGAATGAACAGTAATTGGAAATAGACTACATTCACACATAATTAAGTGACATAATTAAGTGAAAATGCCAAGGATGCATGGTACATACAGACATACTAAGAGTTTGGAGAAAGGGAAGATCATTGGGACCAGAAATACTTGAAGGAAGGGGCTTGAGCTGGATTGCTAATTGTGTGTCTGATTAATCTGGGCAGAAGAGGTGGAATTATTAGAAGGTTAGAACCATACTGTGGTCATTCACACGTCTATATCCTTGCAGAATTGTGTTCCTTAATTCGCATTTCTTTCTGTAATTTCCTTAACTGGTTCCTATCTGTCACTTCGAATTTAAACACCCACCTATCCTGAGAAAACCTCTTGACTATTCCAGCTCTTTTTGATCTATCTTTCTCTGTATGCCTAAAGTACGTTTGGAAAAGTGAATATTTTTTATACTTTCCTAGTTTTTTTGATAGTCTTTTGAATTAAATTGTAGGCTTCTTGAGAGTAGATGCTAGTTTTTATACTGTATTTTCCATAGAACCAGCAGGTGCTAAGCATATCCTAAGTGCTCATTGAAAACTTTTGGATTCTGATCTATGAAATCCTACTATTTTGTTTTGTAGGAATGTATGGTGAATAAATTCAAGAGAACATCTATCCGTAAACAACAGACAAATAGTCTAACAGAAGCAGGCAAGATAATTGATAAAGATGCTATGGAAGGTAAATGTTTAAACACACTGCTTTAGAAATCACATGTGGATTTTACATAATATAACCTATTGCAATGTAAATGATGCTCCTTGGAGTGGTACAGTGTAGTCGTATGCGGTAGCCCTGAGTGGGTATCAGAAATTAACTCCTTTGACTTCCTGTTTTTGTGCTTAAAATTTGTCTCTACGTATCCTTATCTCCTTCACTTCAGTTTTAGAGGAAAAGTCATAGCCCTCTGCTTTCCTCTGCCTCTCATCCCTTCTCATCTCCTTACGGATTTTTGCTCAGATGGTAAACTTATCTCTTCTGTTTTTCCATCTTTCCTTCTCTCTTGATTCCTTCTCTGAAACGTATGAGAAACTGGTTGTTGTCGAGTCAGTTCCAACTCATGGCAACCTCTTGTATCAAAATAGAACTGTGCTGCATAGGGTTTTCAGTGGCAGACTTTTTGGAAGTAGGTCACCAGGGCTTTCTTTCCAGGTGCCTCTGGGTGGACTTGAACCTCCAACCTTTTGGTTAGCAGCTGAATGTGTTAACTGTTTGCACCACCCAGGGACTCCCTGAAGCCTATAAACATGCTCTTATTATTTAAAAAAAGGAAAAGAAAAAAAGGAAGGAGAGGAAAAGAAAAGCAGGTACTAGTTCTTCTAAAACCTACCGTTTCTTTTTCTCTTTAAACAACCAGTCTTCTTCAGATGTAGTTCACATTAGTTTCTGCTTCCTCACTTACCATTTATTACTTTACCCATAGTAGTCTGCTCTGACAGAGGTTACCAGCACCAACTTCAATAGTTTCTTTCGAATCATTATCTTTCTTCTGCAACAGTTTTCATTGACAAATGCATTCTTTGTGAATCTCTTTACTTTCTTGGTTTCTGTGACACCTTTCTGTCCTAATATTCTCTTTATCCTCTTGTCATTTTTAGTCTTTGGGCTTTTTTTCTATACCAGTCTTTTAAAAGTTGGTATTCACCAGTACTCTGTCATTACCCCAGTCATCATCCCTTTCCTGATTAATTCATCCTTCGTGATTAATTCATTTACTTATAGTAATATGTATATGTTGATTACTTATAAATCTATATGTTAGCACAGATCTTTTCCTTTTTTTTTAAATTTTATTGTGCTTTAGGTGAAAGTTTACAGCTTAAGTTAATTTCTCATTCAACAACTTATACTGTTTTGAGACATTGGTTGCAGTCTCCACAATGTGACAACACACTCCCCCTTTCCATCCTAGGTTCCTTGTGTCCGTTTGTCTAGTTCGTGTCCTTTCCTGCCTTCTCATCTTGCTTTTGGACAGGAGTTGCCCATTTGGTCTCATATATTTTATTGAACACGTTCCTCCCGTGTGTTGTTTTTTGTTTTATAGGCTTGTCTAATCTGTGTCTGAAAAGTGGGCTTCAAGAAAGGTTTCATTTCTGGGTTAGCTGAGTGTCCGGGGGCCATAGTCTTGGGGGTCCTTCCAGTCTCTGTCAGACCAGTAAGTCTGGTCTTTTTTTGTGAATTTGAATTATGTTCTACATTTTTATCCCATTCTGCCCACGATTCTCTCTTGTGATCCCTGTTAGAGCAGCTGCTGGTGGTAGCCAGGCACCATCTAGTTCTTCTGGTCACAGGCTGGTAGAGTCTCTGGTCATGTGGTCCTTTAGTCCTTCGGGCTAATATTTTCCTTGTACGTTTGGTTTTCTTCATTCTCCTTTACTCTGGACGGGGATGGGACCAATAGATGTATCTTGGATGGCTGCCCTCAAGCTTTTAAGACCCCAGGTGCTACTCACCAAAGTGGGATATAGAACATGACCTGGATTACCCTGGAGACTGTTCCCTAGCCCCAGCTACTCAGTCCCTCAGAGTGTTTGGATGTGTCCAGGAAACTTCTGTGCTTTTGCGTTGGTCCAGTTGTGCTGACTTTCTATGTAATGTGTGTTGTCCTTCCCTTCTCCGAACTTGATACTTGTCTACTATCTAGTTAGTTATTCCCCCCATCCCCAAACCATCAAAGAATGTTTTTTTCTGTGTGTAAACCTTTTCTTGAGTTATTACAATAGTGGTCTCATACAGTATTTGTCCTTTTGTGAGTGACTTATTTCACTCAGCATAATGCCCTCCAGATTCATCCATGTTGTGAGATGTTTCGCGGATTCATCATTGTTCTTTATTATTGTGTAGTATTCCATTGTGTGTATGTATCATAATTTGTTTATCCCTTCATCTATTGATGGGCATTTAGGTTAGCATGGATCTCTTTTCAACTCTACTCCTATACATCTAACTGACAACTCGTATCTAAAAAATTTATCGTCTTGTACACTCCCCACCTTCTTAAAGAAAAAACAAAAACTCAGCAAATATTTCCTGCATTTATCTTAGAAGGTGGCCCCACCATCTGCCAAAGCCAGAAGTATGGAATTATTCTAGGTACAGAGACACTTCGGAAGATAGGCCTGGTGATCTGCTTTTGAAAGGTCGCAGCCTGGAAAACCCTATGGAGCAATTCTCTGCACTCATGGGGTCACTGAGTTGGCGAAGACAGCTAACAACAACATATCCGTAGCACTATATCCTGTCAATTCTCTTTTAAAAATATTTACCAAATTGGTTTACCTTCATTTTAATATTGCATTTGTTTAAATCCGTATCTTTTAACAATTGTAGTATTTTCCTAACTAGTTTCCTTATTTCCAGTCTTTCTTATCCCCAGTTCTATATGATCTTATTAGTGAAAGAACTTGGGATGGCTTCCACATCACCTACAGGATAAAGTACAAATTCCTAGACGTGACACACAGATTGCTCCATTATCATCTTTTGTCCTTTCTTTATACTCCAGCTATACTGAATAACTTACAGTGACCAGAAAGTGTCATTTTCTTTGATACCTTTCTCCTTGCATATATTAATATCGTTACCTGTAATAAATCCCTCTCTCTTAAGATCCAACACGTTTTGTTCTTTATGAATCCAATTTTGACATCTTTTCCCCCATTCCCTACTTACTTTTATTCATAATTATGGAAGTTCTTATTTTTCTATAAAATAATCCAACGTTTGTTTTCCTTTATGTTATATTTTTGGGGAGATGGACTTATAAGCCTTAGAGCATGATTGTATAACATGACTAGGAGATACAGTAATTGCACTTTGTAACTTCTAATCTGCTATCCATATATTTTTAATCTATATATGCAGGTTTATGAGATGTGGTAGAAAAACTTAAACCTACCGTATTTTTTACACAAATAATGCACACCTACGTTTGTTTGCCAACCGTACCCTCCCCCTCCATGAGGTGTTTTTGTAAGTGCGCTATGCTAATTGTTTTTTTTTAAAACAGTGAAAGTAAAAATATGGTAAATATTCTGGTCCTCTTTTTTGAAGAAGAGTTGTAAATAATTGGGGAAGCTTTAGTAGTAAAAACACAGTCTGTCAGACACAAGAACGTGAATCATTACTTTTCTTTAATAATAGGATTTCTTATTTAGGTGTTACTGCAGATGATCACATGATGAAAGTAGAGACTATTCACTGCAATGCCTGCAGCGTGTATATCCCTGCTTTACATAGTTTAATTCAACAGCACTTAAAATCTCCTGATCATATCAAAGCAAAGCAGGTAAGTTTTGATCTGTCTTAATAAATTCATTGACTTACCCATCAGTCCTTTATTATTCTTTGGCCATTGTTTCACACCTACCTACTTGCATATAATTTCTCTTTACCTCAGATAACTATAAGGATACTCAGAGGGAGTGTAGTGTTACTGATTAAGATCATGAGCTCTGGAACAAGACTTTCTGGGTTGAATCCTGGCTTAGTACATAACAAGTGTTAAGCAAGTAAATTAACCTTTCTAAGTGTCAGTTTCCATTATCTATAAAATGGGGATGGATAATTATTATATTCTCTTATGTGATTGTTTAAGGATTAGATTAATTAAAAAACATATAAGACACTTAAAATAGTACTGGCACATAGCATTTAGGAAATCATAACTGTTATCATTAACATTTTTTTAAAGTTGGTATTAAATGGTTTTGTGAGTGTGTATGTTTAAGAGCATAAAATGAAGATTTGATGATAACTGGTACATTTTTCTGATGGTTTGGAAAAATAAATTTGAAAACTAAGATTACCAGTTAACCATCTATTGTCATTTTTTTTGAGCAAAATATCACTGGAGACTTTACCATTTTCTTTTTGATTAGCATATTTCTGCTTCTATATTGGCTGGTTTTATTTAGTCAAATTTATTTTAAACAAAACACTTGTTTATATTATTGGGAGTTAGTTTGTTTGAAATGAAAATTTTTAAACTTCAAAATTAAAGACTTATATTTTTAAACAGAGCATACCTGAGTCGTGAATTTGTATTTTGTACTGAAGTGAAACTCATTTAGCTCAGACTTCTTCTAGGCACTTCCAGCACAGTCTTTTCTTAGTCTTTTGTTTTTTCTCTTCCCTTTTTGATACTCACTTGCCACCTTTTTGGCAACTAGACATTCCATATTATTACCTTTTCTCCTTTGCATAATAAAGTCTTGTGATAACAACAGCCCAGAGGAAGACTAAGTACTCTTACAGTATAAAAATCATTGTTTCTTTTTTGATAGCAGGAAAATTAGTAGTTGGAATAGTTGGGGTCTGGGGAGATGGATATAGACTGGAAAGGAGAGAAAGCAGCTCTCTAGTAGACCTACACTTCTGTTATTTGGGAACTGGGTGTTTTTTATTGAAGCTGATTGGCTTATAGAATTGTCATTGCTTTAATCCATAGATAATTTAGATTGTGGTAACTGTAGCTGTTGTTGCTCTATAGCTTAATTTGCCAGAAAATAAATCATTTAAATCTAAGGGATTTGAACATAAAATGCTGTTTTAATTATATAAATATTTTTTATGGCAGGTACTATCAGTGTGTTCTGTTTTTCACAGGCTTATAAGGAACAAATTAAAAGAGAGAGCGTCTTGACTGCTACAAGCATTTTAAATAATCCAATAGTGAAGGCGCGATATGAACGTTTTGTTAAGGTAAGATTTTTGGGCAAAGCCTTTTAGGTAATATTGTGGTATCACAATATTAAACGGTGAAATAGTAGATCTTTGTTATATTTAAATATAGTACACCATACTAGGAAAGTTTTTACTTGGGGTCTTGCATATAGGTAAAACATCTCTTTTCCTTATTGCTGGGATTCGGTTGAAAGGGGAGGGGGAGTGGGTGGGGAGCAATAAATGAGTCCTCTCTCCTCTCCTTTCCAGCTCTAGCTCAGTTGAGAGATACACTGGAGTCTGATACAAGATGAAAATGTCAGCTTTATTCTTGATTTAAAAAAAAAAAAAATGGATGGCTTAGAGTATATGTCTTAGATGTGCAGTTACTGTGTGCTTTCTAATATTTTACTCCTGAATTAGATAGACTAACTTCCACCTACCCCTGTCACTAGTCCAGCTGGACAGAAAAGGCTCCCCCTAGTTTACCACATGGCATAGAACAGACTGTAATGTACTCTTTCTGTGGTTAGCAGTACATAAAGGAGAAGCCAAGGAACTGAGGTATACATGCCTAGTTTCTCCTTTCAAGTGAACTAATTGGATAAATCATTCATCTTTCTTGGATAAAAGTTGGAGGGGAGGCAGGAGGCACAAAGTCAGATATGTTGCTCCAGAAAAAGCTCCCTCATGGAATCAGGAGGCCAGAAGAAAGGAAGTTTGCTCCTAATGTTAGGAAACCCAGATTGGAACCCTGGCTCGCCACTCTTCAGGATTTTTGCAACGTGTTACTGCTTTAATCCTTCTTTACATAATATTTATTATTGCACAAACAAGGAAATTCACAGAAATAAATTTTAGAGGTTTTTGAGTCTTCATAAAATAATACCTTACTTAAAATCATTTCTACACTGAAGAGAGCTCTTATGTTGAAGATTTACAAAATATTACATACATTAGTAACTGAATCTACAAAATGAGATTGAAGAAGTTTTGTTTATTTTGGCTGTTGTACTCCGTGAAGAAGCCTGTCATATATTTAATGACCATTCAGTTAGCCCTCAACCAAGTGATCTCCATGTTGAATAATCTCATTTCTTTCAGCTTGTTCCTTAGGGGCCTGTTTTCTAATTTGTTAATCATATTTTTCACCATTTACTCCATTTTTGACACGACTTTAAAAAAATGAATGCAGCCCTGAATTAAATCTGATTTTATTGGAAGTATGGAATCAGAATGAGGCGCTGGCAGTTTAGCGGTAGAATTCTTGGCTTCCATGTGGGAGACCCAGGTTAGATTCCTGGCCAGTGCACTCCGTGCGCAGCCACTCCCTTTCTGTCAGTGGTGGCTTGCCTGTTGCTGTGATGCTGGGTAGGTTTCAGTGGAGCTTTTAGACTAAAATGTATTAGGAAGAAAGGCCTGGTGATCTACTAAAAATTTAGCCACAAGAAAGCCCTGTGGATCACAATCATCCAATCTGCAACCGATCATGGAGATGGCACGGGAACAGGCACTGTCCTGTTCCGGGGTGTCACCTTGGGTCGGGGGCCAACTCGATGGCAACTAATGACAACATGGCTTCAGAAAGACAAGAGCATCATAGCTAAAATCTAAAAATTAGATTTACATCTTGCTTTATCACAACCTTTTTAGAAGTCACGGTTTCTGTTGACATACGAAAAGTTTTTAGTCAGGGAAGAATACAAATTAGAATTTCTATGTAAGGTTTTTAAGCTACACATGAGAGTCACTTTGTGGAAGGAGTGACATCACTGGTGTGAGTGTCTTGCTCATGTGCATATTGTGGAGAAGACCTGGACTGACGAGCACTTCTCTAGAACCTTGATACTCTGAATGTGATACATGGACCACAGCATTGGCATCACCTAGGAGCGCATTAGAAATGCAGAATTTCAGGTCATACCCAGGCTTACTGAATAAAAATCTTAATTTTAACAAGATGCCAGTTGATTCATATGCATATTAAAATTCAGGAATCACTGGTATAGAACATTCTGTCACATTATCCAATTATTTTTCTTTGTTCAGCATTCCTGTCTGTTCTGTCCTCTGCAATCATTCTTCATCACCTGCTCTGCTCCTGGTCAACTCTGGTCATGACTTAAAACTCTTCTACTTTCAAGAACTCTCAATTTGACAAAATACCCTTTTTAATCTTTGTCCTCATCAAGATAATCAGTTGTCAATTTCTGCCAGTTCTCCAGCTGTATCATCTGTTACACCTTCACTTTCTTCCCTCCTAGGCCTGTACACTCATAGCCAGCCCTTTCAGCAACACAATGCTGCTGTTGTAAAATCCCTTACTCATTTGTTCTTCCACTGCTTCCCAGTCCCCGGCACTATGCCATCTGTGTTTAGCTTTATTAACTGTGAATCTTGCTAAAAAATATCATGGAACTGTGTCTGTCCTGTTTATCAGCTGCAGTTCTCAGTAATTATTAGCTATCATGTAATGTGTTTCCTATAATTACTGTTCCAAATCTTTTCCATCCTTATCATATCCCAGATTTTATCCTTACTCCCCTCACTTCCCATATTCTTATCTCTTCTTTAGTGAGATTCTTATCTTCTTGCTTTAGTGAGATTGAGACCATTTGATGTGAGTTCAGTAAGTTTTCCCCTTTCTACTTTAGATTTCTGTATCTTTCCCTCAGTCCCACCATCATTGTTGTTTGTGTGGGAAGATATTCTTCTTTGCCTTTTATCTGTGTTCTTGTTTCATCAGTTATCCTTACTTCTGTCTGCATTTTTTCCTGTTTAGTATTTTTCTATTCTTCCCCAAACAGATGTGCTTGTGAGTTCCCTAACCTAACAGTGACTTAACTTCTCCTAGACTCTAGCATTCCCCATTTCATTTTCTCTTCTCTGGCCACCATACTTGAAACAGTAGGTCACTCTGCATTGTGCTCTTTATTCCCTCTATATTATTTACTCTTTAACCTAGTAGTTTTTAACTGGAGGTATGTGTTAGAATCTCCTGTGAGGCTAAAATCAAATAAAAAGCTGCCTAGGTCCTTTCTCAAGCCTTCTGAGTTAGGGTGTCCCAAAACTCTGATAAATACCTCTTGAAATACTTAAATAGGCAAGTAACCAGGCTTCTCCCCTGGAAGTTCTGGATCAGGAGGTCTGAGATTGATTCAGAAATTTTTGTTTTCAACAAGGACTCTAGTACTAAATTAAAAACCTGGTTTTTGAAAGCACTTCACAGGGGAAAAAAAGATTGATTCTTAGGCAACCATTGCTGTCTAACCCCCACGTGCATCATACTTCTGAAGCTGCTGTAAGATGACCAGTGACCTAATTGCCAAATCTAAACTTTTTATTGTTTATTACTTTATTATTTTAAACATACAAAAAGGAAAGGGGATAGTATAATAAATCGTCAGGAACCCATCACTCAGCTTCAACAGTTACCACCTCCAGTGGCCTTTTCCACTTTCTGCTGTTACCTCTTTGTGTCATTCGACACCAATGATTAATCACTTATTCTCAAAACTCCGTTCTGCCAGATAATATTTTATCATCCTAGATTTTCTCCTACATTGAGTGTTTCTTCTAACTTCTGCCCCCATGTGTAGGCATTTTCATAGAATTTTATTCTTGGCTCTTTTTCCTACTTATTTTCCTTCTCCCACTGCAGTGCTATCCCACTTAAGACCCTGGCTTCACTATTCACGCTGTGCAGACAACTCACAAATTGTAATGTCTTGCTTTGAACTTCCCTTTCTTTTGAGTTACAAGCTTACATGTATAGTTGCCTGTTAGACATTTAGACAGCATCTTAAATTCTGATTATCTATAGCATATACCTTCTTTCCTTTCCCCATCCTAATTCATGATGTCACTACGTCTTTTAAACTTCCCTTTCCTGGGCTGTGAGTGTAGCGCCCTCACTAGTGTTCCTTCTCTTGCTACTCCAGTTCATCCTGCACGTTCCTACCAGGTTCACGTTAACACTTTCCTGCTTAATAACTTCTACTTCCTCGTTTTTTTACTGTATTATAGCCTTTTGTTATGGTTAATTTATATGAGATTTAATCTAGGTATATAATTTAAATATTAAAGTAAAATGTTATCTATGAATGCTTAGTGAGTAAAAGATTTGTCTGCTTTTTACCAGTACAAGTATAGGTATAACAAGTACCTGATTTTCATTTGTGTTTTAAATAGATCTTAAAACAGTTGTACGTTAAATACTTTTTATAATCAAGTAGAACATAAATCTTTGCATCATCTGCTTTGTTTTTACCAAAAATCGTATATTTACTTTTATATATATGATTTTAGAAGTTTAGTTAAGGAAATGAGGTCTTTAGTAATCCGATTTATGAAGTATAAGGTAATGACTTAGTAATTTATATATCTGCATTGGTATGAAATAGGCACTCAAAAAATATTTAATGAGTATGTCATAGTTAGAGTAAAAGGCTTCAAATAGAGGTTATTTTTAAGGATTTAGCAAATAAAAAGTTCACTGATACAAAAATGGATGTGCTGATTTTAAAAGTTACTTCTCATGTTTTTAGGGTGAGAATCCTTTTGAAATTCAAGATCATTCTCAGGATCAGCTAATAGAAGGAGATGAGGAAGAAGAAGAAAAGATCGATGAAGCTATTGAAGAAGAGGATGATGAAGATGAGGAAGAAGAAGAAGAAGTGGAGGAAGTAGAGGAAGTGGAAGAAGTAGAGGAAGTTGAAGGAGTAGAAGGAGGGAGGGATATAGAGGGAGTGGGGGAGGTAGAGGGAGCTGGAGAGGTAGGGGGAGCCAGGGAAGATGGGGGAGCCGAGGAACTAGGGGGAACTGGAGAAGTAGGGGAAGGTGAAGAAGTAGAGGAAGCTGCTGGGGAGGTAGGGGGAGCAGGAGAAGTAGGGGAAGTAGAGGCAGTAAGGGAAGAAGCAGAAGAAGAAGCAAAGGAAGAGCCTGTCAACTTCTCTGTTGACCAGCCTGAAGAAAATTAAATATATTAGATTTAAATGGAGCTTTAAGTTTCTTTTGTGTTCTAATGTGGAAAAGAGTTAAGAATTTTAATTTTAATAGCTTAAAATGAGTCGACACCCATATTGCATGCATTCCACACATTAAAATTTGTTTTATATAATTTCTAAATATTTGGCATTAGTTTAATAAAATAAAGGTAGGACAATTTTAGTTTGATTTTTTATAGCTATAAAACTTAGATCTGAATAATCGTTTATATAATTTTTAAGCTTAATTTTGATTGTTGGTGTTAAGGATAATGGATGTGTATTGTTAGTATATCTATTCTAATCATTTGAACTTAAATGCTGCTCTTGGGAGTAAATATTCAAGTGTGCATTAATGTTTTGAATACTTAGCCTAGAAGAGATAAATTGGGCAAGTATTTTGTGCTCTGTGTATTTTTTTACTGCGTTGGACATTGAATAGTAATTTGCGTTAAGATACGCTTAAAGGCTTTTTGTGACCACGTTTCCCTTTGTAGCAATAAAATGTTTTTTACAAAAACTTTCTTCCTGGATTAGCAATTTTAAATGAAACAAGTTCAACAGTTGAATGAGTATTAAAAAGAATTATTTCTCTCTTCTCTCTTACGTTTTATGGCGCATATGCTTACATACTCAGAAAAGAGAAGATGAGATTGATAGATGGTCTATTCTTAAGTCATTTATTTTCAGATGACCATCCAACTATGTCACTGAAAAGCAGTGCTCTTTATTTCTTTAAACCTTTACTCTGGCCAAGGTGTGGTTGACCTTTTGAGAGGGAGACTATTTCAATGAAAATTAGCTTCTTAAAAACTTGGATCGGTATATGGATATATTAAGTAATTTTAAGATATTAAATGGATGAATATAGGCATTTATCGAATTTCAAAGATAGTTTCTCTTTTTGCATACAAGGCTTTTAAAACTAGTTTTTCAAGTCTAATAAGGGTTTATTGTGGTTGGCTAGGTTTGTTTTAAGCTGAGAAAATCCAGTAGGCACTTAAATTCAGTTAAAGGGATTTGGAGCCAAAAAGCACAAGGTTAGTTGAAAACTAGAGATATTTAGAGCCTATCTAGGAGTCTCTGTTTATTTAAATTGGCTTCAGAAAGTCTCTTTGCCCAGGAAGTTCAAATTTTAGGGATAGTAGGACTTGCTCAGCCCTCTTGTTTCTGCCTTTATTTTAAAATATTTGTGGAAGGGCTAAGGTAACAGAATAATAGATCCCTTTGGGTTAGAAGGGAGCCCTGTAGACACAGTGGTTAAAGCAGTCAGCTGCTAAACAAAAGGTCAGCAGTTTGAGCCCACCAGCCTGCTCTGTGGCTTTCGTACTTGGAAACCCTGTGGGGCAGTTCTGCTCTGTCTTATAGGGTCGCTGTGAGTCGGAATCGACTTGACAGAAGTTTGATTGGGTTAGATTAGAATTTGATTCTTTTGACACTAAGTAGGGTGTATATATATTTTTTGTTACTGTTTTTAAGCGTCTAATAATCTGTTTAAGATGCTAAACTTTTGAAAAGAATCCTGTAGAACAATCTGTAACAACTGCTGAGTAAACGTTTTAGAATGAGAGAGGTAGGAAAGAACATTTAAGTAGTAACTTTAGTGGATTCTTTTTTCAGAGTCTCTATGAAAAAAAAGTAAAACCTTTTATACCTTTTATTAGTAAAGTGAATTTTGTTGTTTATCTTGCTGGATAATTTGCAGATGGGCCGTTTAGTTTGCAGGCAGATTAATTTTTGGGATCCTTAGTGTTTATGTTCTCAATGTTTTGTAATAAGGACTTAATGTAAGATCTTTAATTACCTTCAACTTCTTTTATCTAAATATTATTTATTTATTAAAAAGCTAAACATACAGTTCTAATAAACCAAAGAAATGAATTTATAAGTTGCTTTTAAGTCTGTGCTCTGACTCATGGCAACCCCAGTGTGTCAGAGTAGAACCTGTGCTCCAGCAGTTTTCAATGGCTGATTATTTGAAAGTACATTGCCAGGCCTTTGTTCCAAGGTACCTCTGAGTGAACTCGAACCTCCAGTCCCCAGTCTTTCGGTTAGCAGTTGAGCGTGGATGACTAGGGGCTGTCCTATAGTTTTCTCTTTTTATTACCTCCTTCCTCTAATTCATCAGAAAGTCTGTCTATTCTGCTTCAAACATTTATCCACCCATTCTTCCACCTCTACTGCTACCAGCCCAGTCCAAGTCACCATCATCTCTTTCCTGGACTATTGAAATAGCTTATTAACTAATCTTGTGTTCACTCTCACCCTGTTAAACTCAGTTTTCCAGGCAAAACATTTTAAAAACGTACTTCAGATAATGCTGCTCTTCTGCATAGAATCCCTCGTTGGCTTCCCTTTTTACCTGTAAACTTACGGTGATGAGCCTGGCCTAGTTTTCCTACTTTATATTGTGTTGTTCTTTCTACCAGCCATACTAGCCTTCTGTCAGTTTTTTGACAAAGTTCTTCTGTCTCCAGACCTTTGCATTTTCTGTAGCTTATACCTATCAACTTTTCTTGGCTGACTCTATCCTTCAGATCACCTTAAATGTTAGGAAAAGCTTTTCTGTGGAAACTTTAAGAAGTAGCTCTTAAATTTTGGTAAAAGTAAGGATTTGGAGACACCACCCCAAATTTACTAGATCAGACTCTTAGGAGGAGGTGGTGTTTTTTTTTTTTTTTTTTTTTTAATTAATTTTTGGGGAGGTAGTGTATTTTTAACAAGTACCCCAGGTGATTTTGATGGTAGTGGTCAGTGATTGGAGCCCTGGTGGCGCAGAGGTTAAGGGCTCAGCATTAATCAAAAGGTTGGCAGTTTGAATCCACCAGCCACTCTTTGGAAACTCTATGAGGCAGTTCTGCTCTGCCCGCTGAGGTCGCTATGAGTCGAAATTGACTCAATGGCCAGTGGGTTTGGTTTTTTTGGTTGGTCAGTGATTGCACTTTGAGAACATTGCTAAGGCCCTCAAATAAATTTCTAGTGCCTCCAGCTCTCCCATATCAAAGTAAGAGCTTCTGCCCTTTTGAAATCAGGCATAGGTTTGGGGGATTCTCCATAATATTTTACTAAAGCATTAGAATAACTTTAACAGGCCTCTCTGGGAATCAGAAAACTGGGCCATTTTTTTTTTTTTAACCTGTTAGATCATTTAATTCTTCAAACATTGTGAAGTCGTAATAGCAGTAACAGTAGTTTACTCATATAACAATCTTCTGTGTCATTCCCCTACTTGAACTTCTTCATCGGCTCTCCCATAATAGGATAATGTCCAAACCCTTTTAGTGTGGCATATGTGGCTTTATGCATTTTGTTCTTGCCTACTTATCCAGTCTAACTCATCAGTCTTAACATATTGATGTTAACTGCCTGGCCTTGTAAACATTTGACTTTATCATCCCTGCTGCAAGAAAGGTTTCTAGAGCTGTAAGATTTGACTGAATTTTAGATATTATATTTTTATATATTTGTATTTTATAATATGATAACTATTCTGGGAATAAAGTGAAAAAAAAAGAAAATATCTAGAGAAATTTGTGTATCAAAAGTCATGACCACATAGAAAAAAGAACTATGAAGGCAAATGGTGGTCATGTGTGTTGAAACATACGTGAGAATTCTGTTTTTGTCGGCAAGATTATATTTATTGTAGAGGTAGATACTGTCAGGTTATCTTAGGCTTATGTTATTTAACATTTGATTTAGCTACCAAATTGTCCTTATTTTGATACACTCAAACTTGTGACTGTAGTTCGGCATCCATTGTAGTTCTGCTGATGGATAGAAAATAGAGTAGTCATGCCGGCCAAAGTGTTCCAGTCCATGTGACAGTTAGAATTCATATTATAAATTAACAGTTTGACTTTCTTATTTGATAGTTACAGTCCTTTGATCCAAGATAAGCTGCACCTGCCCTGATAATAGCTGGACCCCTATTTGGCAGGCAAGCAAAATTAGGGAGGCTGCAAGGCTAGAGGGCAAATTCTTGGCAGTTGTAGATACAGTAGGCACCCATACCCTGTGAGGCCTCCTGGGAAACAGCCATACTAGTCTTGTCCCATATTTCCCTTGCCCTGATTTTCTGAGTTTTTGTTTTTTCACTTTTCTTCTTTAAAATAATTAAAAATTGTACATTAAGGGTAGGAATGAAGTGGTGTTGATGACAGTGGGAGTCATTCTGTTCAGCTAGAGATGCATGAACAGAGAGGTGTGAAACAGCATTGAACATGGAGGGAAACTACAGGCAGCTTAGCTCTTAAATGAGTAGAAGATATGAATCTGGGGGAGTTTCAGATCAAGGTGACATACTGGTTTCAAGTCATTATCTTCTAAAACTTAAAATTATAGAACAACTACAACAATAAAAAATTAACAGTAATTAAGATAAACTTATAACCGTACTAGAAGGACAACAAGGGTGCTGCGAATCATTTCTAGAAAATATTAAATGAGGAATCAGATCTTGGTGAAACCAGGAATTCTATCTTAGTTCATAGCTACATCCAGATGAAAATTAAGGATTTGCCCCCATTTTTAGATGTAGCTATAAGCAGGGAGGCCACCTAGGTAGTGAATTGGTTAAGTGCTTAGCTACTAACCGAAATGTTGGCAGTTTGAGTCCACCCAGAGGTGCCTTGGAAGAAAGGTCACACTGAAAACCCTATGGAGCAGTTTTGCTGTGACACATATGGGGTTGCCATGAGTCAGAATCTACTTGAAGGCAGTTGAAATAAACAGGGATAGGTGGTAGTGTGGTAGGCCAGATTTTTAAAGGGCTGAATAATTATGCCACTGCCTGGTTCAGATCTGCTGGTCCATAGATTCCTCCAGGCTAAAGCCATAGTACAGCTTGCTGTTTGCCAGATAGTGTGAGACTTCTGATATGGTAGACTCCCAGAGCATACCATGTAGGGGCCATAGAAGTGTGGCAGTGCCCCAGATGTTTTGTGGATACCACAAGGGTCTATGATTCCCCACATTGAGAAGATAGGCAGAAAACAAGCAACCCTGGCTGTTTCCCATTTTTCCTACTGACTGCTCCTCTCTCTTCCTTGCCCAATTAAAATGCTAGATTTCCTCTAATCAGAATCTGCCAGGGAAAGGGAATTTTTTACTCAAGCTGAGAAAATAAACTTTGGGGAACAATACTGAAAAATCTAGAGGTTGGCAAACTACCATCTGTAGCCCTCCCAGGCCTGTTCTTGTATAGATTTTAAATTTTTAAAGGGTTATGGAAAACAAGCAGAGAATATGTGACCATATGTAGACTTCAGAACCAAAAATACTGTCTGGCCCTTTACAGAAAAAGGTTGTCAGCCCTCAGGACCTCATTTGCAAATATGGGCAAACAACCAAGAAACAAACATTTGGGGAGAAGAGCAACGTGAAAGGTAGTAAATTCAACAAGCAGAAATAATTCATGGGGAAACAGTGAAGGGAAAAAAAAAAGGTATTTTATGTAATCCTTATAAATATCATTACGTATTATGTATCATTTTAAGAGATTTGAGAGGATATTGCACTAATTAAAACATGCAAACTGAAAAACATCTTGGAAATAGTTGCTAAAATAAAAATCTCTATTGTAGACTAATTAGTTGAATAAATATGACTGAAAATCAAATTATTGAGCTAGAATTTTGAGCTGATGAGTACTCCCAGAATCTTATGCAAAAGGTCAAAGAGATGGAAGTTGTGAGAAAATTAATGAGCCAGAAGATCCAGGAGGATGCCATCCATTTAAAAGTAAACTTCGTGAGATTCGGAGCCATAAATACAGAGAATTCACCATTGAATACCCTGCATATATCATAGTGCCAGGCACGTTGTAAGTACTTAATGAATATTTTTGAGTGAATGAGTTTCAAAAGGCTAGAACAGAAAAAAAAAATTGAGAAGAAAGAAAAAATTATTCTGGTGAATGACCTATTAAAGGGCCCGACATGCTGAGCAAAAACAATGAAAAAGGAGACATACACTTGGATAAATTCTGATGAAATTTCTGTAATCCCAAGGTGTGTGTGTGGCAGAAGGGATCTCAGAACATTCAAGAGAAACAATTTACCTATAAGGGGAAAAGAATCACATTGGTCTCAGACTTCTCATCTGTAAATTGGGATGCTAGAATACATATTTAAAGTTACAAGTGAAATTTTAGAACATGCAAGGATTCAGAAATTAACAGTCATGAAACTACTCAAAAACAGTATCAAATTATGTAAAGAAAAACCAGGATAAATGAGAATGGACAAACACGCAGTCATAGCTAAGTTCGAACACAGCTCTCAGAGATTATCAAAGAATTGAAAATTGAAACTTTGATTTATACAAATCACAAATTTCAATAGTTACATTTCTTTTCAGATACTGCTAAAATGTGATTGTAAAGCAGACAACAAAAAAATTTTTTTTGTTAAGTAGAAATCATGCAGGCTCCATCCTGTCATCACAATGCAGTAAAGCTGGAAATTAACAAATCAATCACAATAAATTAATAAAAAATCTAATCAATGAAAAAACACTCCTAATGCTTAAAAAGAAAACCTTAATTAGACCTATTGACTGTACTTGAAATGGTAGACAAATACTTACTGTCTTAAATACAAACATTTCAACACAAGCAAGTTTGTAAGTAAAAACAAATTCATGAATCTAGCAAAGCAATAATGAAAATAAAGTAGAAGAAATTAATAGAGATAAAGTAGATCTTTAAGAAAGAGATTATTTTTTGAAAGCTGTTCCAGATGATAAAAAAAGCTGAAACATCTACCAGTTTGGTCTCTGAGGCTATAGCATAACCCTTATTCCAGAAAATTGTCTATCAAAGAAAACTGTAGACCAATATCACTTAGCAATAAACTTGTAATCATTGGAAATAAAACAGCAAATCAAATCCAAAAGAATAATGTGCCATGGCAAATAGAGTTTATTGAAAGAATGTAGCAGAATCTTAATGTAACACAATACATTAAAAAATACATTAGAAAATCTGTTACTGTAACTAAAAAAAAACCCTACAGATTAAATGGGGGAAAACTACATGATAATTTCAATAGATACCAGAAAAAGACATTTCCTGGAGTTTCACCTTCATTCCATTTAAATCTTGTCAGAGTAGGAATAGAAGGAAACCTTTTTAACTTGCTGAGGATATCTATGAAAAACCTTCATCACACATTGAACCTAATGAAACGTTCACATTCAAGTCAGGCTCAAGACAACAATGTCTGTTGGCTACATAACAATCACTTAACTTCAAGAAATAGAAATACTAGGAAGAGACAACACAGTCATTATTTTAGGCAATGTGATTGTGGAGACAATATATCCGAGAGAATCAATTGAAGAGCTATTAGAACGTTTTGTATAACAGTTCAACATATAAAAAGCTATAGCTTTCTATAGACTAGCACTGATGAACTGGAAAAGTAATTTTTACAATCCCATTTGCGATAAAAAATGTGGACTGTATACCACCTAGGAATAAACTTAATAGAAGTGAAAGATTCATATGAGGAAAATTACACATTATAATGAAAGATATAAAACACCTAAATAAACATTTTATGCTTTTATCTGTAAAGACTCAATGTTGTCTAGATGTCAGTTATCCTCAAATTAATTCATAAAATAAGTACCATTCCAATGGCATTTTTGTTACTTAGGATTAGTGGTAGCTGTAAAAAAGATAACAGTGGCTTAAGCAAATTGAAGTGTATTTCTCTCATACAAAAGATCAGGTGGGTAATGCAGGGCTTGTGTCGCAATTCACTGTGTTAAGAGACTGAGGCTCCCTCTATCTTGGTCTGCCATCTTCAAAGATTCTTATCTCCAGACATCCTGCTAGTGGAGAGGAAGAAAGAGAAGAAAAGCACTTGCCTTCTCTTTAAGAACAGTTCCCAGAAATTGCATGTACTTTTCCAGTTTCTTCTCATTGCTTAGAACAGTCACATGAAGATACCTAGCTGCCAGGAAGACTGGGAATTGTGTTTATGTGGTATATTCCCAGCTAAAAACAAGGGTTCTAGTATCATAGGAGTCCCTGGATGGCGCAGTTTGCCCTTGATTACTAACTGAAAGGTTGCTGGTTCAAGTCCACCTGGCAGCACTGCAGAAGAAAGGCCTTGCAATCTGCTTCTGTAAAGATTGTTGTTGTAGTTTTCCATTGAGTCAATACCAAGTCATAGCGACTCTATAAGACAGATAAGAAGTGCCCCATAGGGTTTCCAAGGCTGTAATCTTCATGGAAGCAGATCTGTAAGCCAGGTCTTTTCTCCTGCCGAGTGGCTGGTGGGTTTGAACGGCCAACCTTTTCAGCTAGCAGCCGAGCGCTTAACCATTGCACCACCAGAGCTCCTGCAAAGATTACAACCAAGAAAACCCTACGGATCTCAGTTCTAACTCAGTTCTAACACACGGGGTTGCCATGTTCAGAATTGACAACAACAAGTAGTAGTATTACAGTAAAACCTGTGAAAGCTGGAACCTATATAAGGCAGAAACCTGTCAGAGAAGAAGAACTAAAATATTTTCCAGTGATACAGTAGAAAAATGGTAAGACTGCACCCTATCAAAGGTGGAAGACTTGCAAAACCCGAAAAAACAAGGCAGTCCTGTCAAGTTCCGGCTCTCACAGGTTTAACTGTACAGGAAAATAGGAAAGTGGGTATTAGGGTACTACGACGAGTCGGAATCAATGCCATGACAATGGGTTTGGTTTTAATGGGTTTATCAGTATCTGCCACTTAAGGTGATTCAGAAATTCATACATAAAGTAAATAACCAAGAAAAAAACTATTAAAAAAAACCAGTGAGGGGAACTTGGCTTATGTTTTCTTACTAGAAACATACCACAAAAATGCAATAATAAACAAATTTATTTTCTCATATTTTAGGAGGCTAGAAGTCCAAATTCAGGGTGCTGGCTCTAGGGGAAGGCTTTCTCTGTCGGCTCTGGAGGAAGGTCCTTGTCTCTTCTGAGCTTCCGCTCCTGGGCGATCTTCATGTGGCTTGATATGTCTCCTCCCGTCTCTGCTTCCTTAATCTCCTTTTATATTTTGGAAGAGGTTGACTCAAGACACACTTTACACTAATCCTGTCTCATTAACATAACAAAGAAAACCCATCCCCAAATGGGATTATAAACACAGGGAGAACCCAAAAAACCAAACCCATTGCTGTCAAGTTGATTCTGACCCAGCCACCCTATAGGACAGATCAGAACGGCCCTATAGAGTTTCCAAGGAGTGGCTGGTGGATTCAAACTGCCGACCTTTTGGTTAACAGCCGTAGCTCTTAACCACTGCACCACCAAAGCCCCAAACCACACATATTATTCTAGGGTAAAATCATCACAGAGTTATAGTAAAGCAAAAAGAAGGTCTTATTTGGCATCTGTTTATAAAGAGGCAAAAGTGGGAAACAGACAAGCATGCTTCCAGAGCCACGTCTGCCCAAATTCAAGGAATATTACAGAATCATCAGTATTTATTAACATTACAAATGGGTAAAATCACTGAAAGCTTCGCCTCTTCACAGATTGGCTAAAAACTGCCAAATCACCATGATTCTACATTTTTAATTGTCTTTCTTAATAATCATTGGTACAGGTGTCAGTAACTACAGTCAGGAGGGTCTTCATTAGTTCAACAAATCTTACAATTCACTAAATGCTAATAGAAAAAATAAGAGTGGAAAGTATGTGGATCTTTTGTGCTCCGTTTAATTAGTTTATGGAAAAGGTTCCCTAAAATATGTTTTCCAAGATTGTCCTAGCTATTGTCTTTATACCTCAGGGCCCAGTTGATGTGTCCTTGTTAAGTCCTTGTGGGTCCTTGTGAGTCCAGCTGCAGCTGGGTCACATTCTTTACACTCAAAGACAGAGAATAATGGCTCCAATATTATCTCCTAAATCAGTATAGAGGTTAGAATTTACAACACATAGGTTTGGTGGACACAATTCAATCCATAACATTCCACCCTTTAAAAAAAAACAAACAAACCTGTTGCCGTCAAGTCGATTCCGACTCATAGCGACCCTATAGGACAGAGTAGAACTGCCCCACAGTGTTTCCAGGGAGCGGCTGGTGGATTCAAACTGTCGACATTTTGGTTAGCAGCCAAACTCTGCCACCAGGGTTTCCTTCCACACTTTGGCCCCCCAAAATTCATGTCCTTGCTACATGCAAAACACATTCACCCCATCACATCATGCCAAAAGTCTTAAATTCACTCCAAGTCCAAAATCTCATCTTTTGAATCATCTATCAAATATGGTTGAGACTTCAGGCATATTCCATCCTGGGGCAAAATTCCGCTTCATCTGTGAACCTGTGAAATGTAGATTACAAGTTATCTGTTTCCAAAGTACAGTGGTACAATAGGCACAAAGTAGACATTTCCATTACAAACGGGCGAAATCGGAGGGAAAGAAGGGATAATGGGCACCAAGCAAGTCCAAAACCCAGTAGAACAATTTACATTAGCTCTCAAGGCTTGAAAATAATCCTCTGTTCTTTGAGACCATCTGGGCAATGGCCCTGCCTTCCAGATTCTAGGTGTTGGCCATTCCCTCTGGATTCTGGGTGGAGGCCCCTTGGCCCTGAGCTTCTTCACGGCCTTCTAGACCCACTGGGGCAGCAATTCTGCTCCCATGGCTTTGGGTGACCCCATTCTACTAGTCCATTTGAGTGGCAACCACACACCCTCAGCCCTGGCAGGTCCTGTTCTTCTGCCCTTTGGGCATGGCAGCCCCACACCCTCAGCTTTGGGCAATAGCCCCATTCCCCTGCCCAAATGGGATTATAACCACAGGTATAGAGGTTAGAATTTACAACACATGTTTTTGTGGGACACAATTCAATCTATAAAAATAATAAACAGAAATATAGATCTATGAAACACAACAGAGATTAAAGAAGCAGACATGTAATATGTGGGTATATAGTATATGATAAGACACCATTTTAAATCATAAGTAAAAGGTAAAGTAGGCTTTAAATGTTTTGGAAATGGTAAGATAACCATGTTGAGGTAAGGCAGTTGCCTATCACACTAAAGGAACCCTTGACTCAATGGTAGTGGGTTTGGGTTTGGGGTTTTACATCACACTATACACAAAAATAAATTTCAAGTGGATTAAAGGGACAAGGGTTAAAAAAATCTACACAATAAGTAAAATAAAATATTTGAAAATAATTTATAATTTGGGGTGGAAATTTTTTTTTTACACATACTGTTTTATGACATTGGTTAACAACCCCACAACATATTAACCCTCTAAATTCTCAACCTTTTTTTTTTTTTTTTTTTTTGGTGAAAATGCACATAGCCAAAGATACATCGTTTCAAAAATTTCTACATACACAGTTCAGTGACATTGACTACGCTCTTCCAATTGTGCTGTTATTCTCACTTAAGATGAAGGCTTACAGAACAAAATAGTTTCTCATTTAACAGTTAGTACACAGGTTGCCCTATGACAATGGTTAACAACTTCACAGCACATCAACAATATCCTTACTCAACCTTGGGCTCCCTATTACCAGCTTCCCTGTCCCCTTCTGCCTTCTGGCCCTTGTCCCTGGACTGCTGTACCTCATTAGTCCCATTTGGTTTTATGGGGCTGTCCACTCCCAGGCTGAACGGTGAACCTCAGAGATGACTTCACCACTGAGCTGAAAGGGTGTCTGGGGGCCATACTCTCGGGGTTTCTCCAGTCTCCTTTAGGCCAGTAAATCTGGTCTTTTATTGGTGAGTTAAAATTTAGTTCTACATCCTTCTCCAGCTCTGTCCAGAACCCTCTGTAGTGATCCTGGTCAGAGCAGTCAGTGGTAGCTGGGCACCATCTAGCTGTACTGGACTCAGTCTGGTGGAGGCCTTGGTATCTGTGGTCCATTAGTCCTTTGGACTAATCTTTTTCTTGTATCCTGTTCTCTTCATTCCTCCTTGCTCCCGAAGGGATGAGACCAGTGGAGTATCTTAGATGGCCGCTTACAGGCTTTTAAGACCCCAGACACTACTCACCAAGGTAGAATGTAGAACATTTTCTTTATAAACTGTGTTATGCCAATTGAGCTAGATGTTCCCCGAGACCATGGTCCCCATAGCCCTCCGCCCAGCAATTCAGTCCCTCAGGGAGTCTGGATGTGTCTATGGAGCTCCCATGATCTTGGGGTGGAAAAATTTTTGTAAGCAAGACAAACTCCAGAAACCATAAGGAAAAAGATGGACAGATTTGGTATGTAAAAAAATAAGAACTACTGCAGAGTTAAAGACACCATAAAGTTGAAAGAAGAGTGATAGATGGGGAGAAAATATTTGCAATATGTGTAAGAGACAAAAGATTAAATTAAGTCAAAAAAGAGTTCCAATTTATCAACCATTACACTGATAAATACTCAAAGATTTATAATAACCACTGTTGGTGAGGGTAACAGCCCCTCTCCCAGATGGTTGATGCCTGTATAAATTGATTCACCTTATTTGGAGGACAATTTGGAAGTAGCAAAATTTAAAATGCACATACCCTTTGATAGAGCAATTCCACCTAAAAATAGCTAGGTAACAAATACACATGAATGCAAAGATACCATATTTCATCTAATCCTAAATGTATTCAGGCAAATGCTTTTTTATTCTTACCAGAAAGTATCAAGGAAAGGTTTTTACATAACAATTACCACCTGGCTGACAGCAATGCTAAGATATCATCAGTTGTAAAATGCATCCCAGCTCCAGACATTATTTGTTGTTGTTAGTTGTGGAGTTGATTCCCACTCATGGCAACCCAATGTGTGCAGAGTAGAACTGCTCCATAGGGTTTTCAAGGCTGTGAACCTTTTGGAAGCAAGTTGCCAGACCTGTCTTCTGAGGTGCCTCTGGGTGGGTTTGAGCCGCCAGCCTTCTGGCTAGTAGTCAAGTGCTTAACCCTTTGCGCCACTCAAGGACTCCACTAGAGATTTTTTCTTCTAGCATTTTTTTTCCTCAGAGATGGTAAAATGTGAGAAAAAAGTCTATCTAAACATTGATGAAACAGGGAATATCTATAAGAATGGTCTTGGCAGCATTATTTGTAATAATGAGAAATTGGAAACAACCTAAATATTCAGCAGTAAGGGAAATGATTAAATTATGATGCAGTTCAACTTGGAAAAATCTCCAATATATGTTGTTAAGAGAAAAAAAATGTTACAGTGCAATGTATATATTAGAGTTTCACTTATTAAAAACTATATGTACATAGTTTATAAAGAAAATGTTCTACATTCTGCTTTGGTGAGTAGTGTCTGGGGTCTTAAAAGCTTGTGAGTGGCCATCTAAGATACCCCACTGGTCTCACCCCATCTGGAGCAATGGAGAATGAAGAAAACCAAAGACATAAGGGAAAGATTAGTCTAAAGAACTAATGGACCACAACTACCACAGCCTCCACCAGAGTGAGTTCAGCACAACTAGATGGTGCCCGGCTACCACACTGCCAGCCTTGACAGGGATCACAATGGAGGGTCCCAGACAGAGCTGGAGAAAAATGTAGAACAAAATTGTAACTCACACACACACAAAAGACCAGACTTACCGGTCTGTTAGAGACTGGAGAAACCCCAAGAGTATGGTCCCTGGACATCCTTATAAGCTCAGTAATGAAGTCACTACTGAGGTTCACCCTTCAGCCAAAGATTAGACAGGCCCATAAAACAAAACAAGACTAAATGGACACACCAACCCAGGAGCAAGGACAAGAAGGCAGGAGGGGACAAGAAAGCTGGTAATAGGGAACCCAAGGTCGAGAAGGGGAGAGTGTTGACATGTTGTGGAGTTGGCAACCAATGTCACAAAACAAAACGTGTATTAATTGTTTAATGAGAAACTAGTTTGCTCTGTAAACAGTCGTCTAAAGTACAATTAAAAAAAACCCAAAACCTCATTTCCTCCTAAAAAAAGAAACAGAACTATACGTACATAATAAATATGTATGAAAGTTGTATGCCTATACAGAAATGTATAGAACAAAAATTATATATTTACACAGAAAAAGGTCTGAAACGATACATAAATAGTGTTTTGGATTCATATGTTTATAATGTAGAAGGTTAAAAAAAAGAAAATCCATAAAATACAGAGAAGTATACAGAATAAAATAAAAACGACGTAGACTCCACACACTCCGATAATAGCACTATTAACAGTTTTTGTGTATTTCCTTATGTGATGGTTAAGGTTATGTGTCACCTAGGCTAGGCCATGATTATCAGTGGTCTGGCAGATATTACGTGATCATCCTCCGTTTTGTTATCTGATGTGAGCAGCCAATCAGTTGAAAAGGGAGTTTCCCTGGTGGGGCCTGCATCCAGTATATATAGATGTTCTGACAAAGCTTGCCCTCTCTGGATCCTGCATCTGACTCATCATCCTCTTGCCTCCATTTCTTGGGTTGTGAGCCAGCAGCCTGCCATATGACCTGCTGATTTTGGGTTCATCAGCCCCTGCAACTACATGAGTCAGGAGAAGCCTCCAGCCTGAGGTCTCACCCATGGACTTGGGTCTTGCCAGCCTCCACAACTGTGTGAGTCATTTTCTTGAAATAAATCTCTATATATGGAAACCCTGGTGGCATAGTGGTTAAGAGCTACAGCTGCTAACCAAAAGATCAGCAGTTCAAATCTACCAGGGGCTCCTTGGAAACCCTGTGGGGCAGTTCTACTCTGTCCTATAGGGTCGCCATGAGTTGGAATTGACTCGATGGCAACCGGTTTTTTATATTGGCTTCAGTGGTTTTGCTCCTCTAGAGAGCCCAGCCTAAGACACCTTATAATCCTTTTTTCTTTGCAACTAGGTGGATGTTGATACTGTTCATTGAGATAGATAGGAGAAACAGGAAAAGGAGCAGGTTTAGGTGAGGAAGATGATAAATCTGTTTTGGGGCATGTTAAATTGGTACTGCTCATGGAACACTGAAATGGTGATATCAAGTAAGCAATTGGATATAGGAGTATGGAGGTTAGGAGAGGTCATGAATAACTTATAGTATCCATGCTTTCTCTTTCAAGCAATGAATTTTAATATTCACATGTCTGACAAATAAAAATTAATTTCCTGTGGCAGCATAGTGTAACACAAAACTTATTAGCCTTGGGATTCAAAAGATCTTACTTCCCTGCTGTCTCCCACCCCCTACCCCAGCTGTACCACTTTCTAGTCCTATCCATCTTTTTTTTTTTTTTAAATATTTTATTGTATTTTAGGTGAAAGTTTACAAAGCAAATTAGGTTCCCATTTAACAACTTTTATACAGCTTGTTCCATGACATTGATTATATTTTTCACCATGTGCCAACATTCTCATTATTTCCATTCTTTTTGTTATGTTTCCATTAACCTAGGCTCTCTGCCCCTCCTTAGCTTCTTATATTTGTTTTAGGGTAAATGTTGACCTTTTGGTCTCATATAATTGATTATTAAAGGGGAGCACAGTATTCACAGGTGATATTGTTTATTTTATAAGCCAATCTATTGTGTGGATGAAACGTAACCATCAGGAATGGCTTCAGTTCCAAGTTCAAAGTGTATCTTTGGGCAATAGTCTTGGGGGTTCCTCTAGTCTTGATCAGTGCAGTAAGTCTGGCCTTTTTTGGGAGTTTTGTTTTACATTTTTCTGCTTTTCTGTCCAGGACCTTCTATTGTGTCCCTGGTCAAAACACTCCGCAGTGGTAGCCAGGAACCACGTAGTTCTTCTGGTCTCAGGCTAGATGAGGCTGTGGTTCATATGAGCTATTAGTCCTGGGACTGTTTTTTTCTTTAAGTCTTTGTTTCCTTTATTCTCTTTTATTTTAGTAGAGACCAATAGTTGTATTTTAACGGCCTCTAGCAAGCTTCTAAGACTCCAGATGCTACTCACCAAACTAGAATGCAGAACATTATCTTTATGAATTATGTTATGTCAATTGACCAAGTTGTCCCGTGAGACTATGGTCCCAAGCCATTAAACTCAGTAATCCAATTCTTCGAGGTGTTTGGTCATGTCTAGGAAATATCTGTAACTGTGCCCCATATGTGGTTTATTATATATATGACCATATGGTCTACTATGCCAGGAATGACAAATCAAAGAGGAATGGCGTTGCATTCACTGTCAAAAAGAATATTTCAAGATCTGTTTCGAAGTACAACAGTGTCAGTGATGGGATAATATCCATATGCCTACAAGGAAGACCAGTCAATAAGACTATTATTCAAATTTACACACCAACCACTAAGGCCAAAGATAAAGAAATTGGAGATTTTTACTAGTATATGCAGTCTGAAATTGATCAAACATGCGATCAAGATGTATTGATAGTTACTGGCAATTGGTATGCAAAAGTTGGAAACAAGGAAGAAGGATTCGCAGTTGGAAAATATGGCCATGGTGATAGAAATGACACTGGAGATCTCATGATAGAATTTTGCAAGACCAATGACTTCTTCATTGCAAATACCTTTTTTCAACAACAGAAGTGGTGACTATACATGTGGACCTCACCAATAATACACAGGAATCAAATCGACTACATCTGTGGAAAGAGACAATGGAAAAGCTCGATATTATCAGCCAGAACAAGACCAGGGGCTGACTGCAGAACAGACCATCAAATGCTTATATGCAAATTCAAGTTGAAGTTGAAGAAAATTAGAACAAGTCCACGAGAGCCAAAATACGACCTTGAATATATCCCACCTGAATTTAGAGACCATCTCAGGAATAGATTTGATGCATTGAACACTAATGACCAAAGACCAGACAACTTGTGGAATGACATCAAGGACATCATACACGAAGAAAGCAAGAGGTCATTAAAAAGACAGGAAAGAAAGAAAAGACCAACATGGATGTCAGAAGGGATTCTGAAAGTTACTCTTGAAGGTAGAGTAGTTAAAGCGAAAGGAAGAAATAATGAAATCAAATCGCTGAACAAAAGATTTCAAAGGGCAACTCGAGAAGACAAAGTAAAGTATAGTGAAATGTGCAAAGACCTGGAGATAGAAAACCAAAAGGAAAGAACATGCTTGGCATTTCTCAAGCTGAAAGAACTGAAGAAAAAATTCAAGCCCCGAGTTTCAATATTGAAGGATTCTACAGGGAAAATATTAAATGACATAGGAAACATCAAAAGAAGATAGAAGGAGTACACAGAGTCACTGCGCTAAAGAGAATTGGTTGATGTTCAGGAGGTAGTATAAGATCAAGAACCAATGGTACTGAAGAAAGAAGTCCAAGCTGCACTGAAGGCATTGGTGAAAAACAAGGCTCCAGGAATTGACAGAATACCAACTGAAATGTTTCAACAAATGGCTGCAGTGCTGGAGGTGCTTACTCATCTACCGAAGATATTTGGAAGACAGCTACCTGGCCAACCAGCTGGAAGAGATCCATATTTGTACCCATTTCAAAAAAAGGTGATCCAAAAGAATGTGGGAATTACGGAACAATATCATTAATATCACACACAAGTAAAATTTTGCTGAAGATCATTCAAAAGCAGTTGCAGCAGTACATTGACAGGGAACTTCCAGAAATTCAAGCCAGATCCAGAAGAGGACGTGGAACAAGGAATATCATTGCTGATGTTAGATGAATCCTAACTGAAAGCAGAGAATACCAGAAAGATGTTTACCTGTGTTTTACTGACTATGCAAAGGCATTCAACTGTGTGGATCATAACAAATTACGGATAACATTTGCAAAGAATGGGACTTCCAGAACACTTAACTATGCTCATGAGGAATCTGTAGATAGACGAAGAGGCAGTCATTTGAACTGGGGATACTGCGTGGTTTAAAGTCAAAAAAAGTATGTGTCAGGGTTTTATCCTTTCACCATACTTACTCAATTTGTATGCTGAGTAAATAATCCAAGATGCTGGACTTTATGAAGAAGAATGTGACATCAGGATGGGAGGAAGACTCATTAACAATCTGCGACATGCAGATGACACAACCTTGTTTGCTGAGAGTGAAGAGGACTTGAAGCACTTACTGAGGAAGATCAAAGTCTACAGTCTTTGGTTTGGATGACAACCCCCCATCATAAAGAAAACAAAAATCCTCCCAGCAACCAATAAGCAACATCATGATAAATGGAGAAAAGATTGAAGGTGTCAAGGATTTCATTTTACTTGGATCCATAATCAATGCCCATGGAAGCAGCAGCCAAGAAATCAAATGACGCGTTGCATTGGGCGAATCTGTTGCAAAAGACCTTTTTAAAGTATTAAAAAGCAAAGGTGTCACTTTGAGGACTAAGGTGCACCTGACCCCAGCCATGATGCTTTTAATCTCCACATATGCAAGTGAAAGCTGGACAATGAATATGGAAGACCGCGGAAGAATTGATGCCTTTGAATTATGGTGCTGGCAAAGAATAATGAATATACCATAAACTCCTGGAAAATGAACAAATCTGTCTTGGAAGAAGTACATCAGGAATGCTCCTTAGAAGCAAGGATGGTGAGACTATGTCTCAAGTACTTTGGACACGTTATCAGGAGGGACCAATCCCTGGATAAGGACATCGTGCTTGGTAAAGTCAGCAAAAAAGAGAAAGACCCTCAAGGAGATGGATTGACACGGTGGCTGCAAAAGTGGGCTCAAGCATAACAATCGTGAGGGTGGCGCAGGACTGGGCAGTGTTTTGTTCTGTTGTACATAGTGTTGCTGTGAGTTGGAACTGACTTGACAGCACCTAACAACAACATATATATGAATACATATACAGCATATATAAACATTTTATATCTGTGTACAGTTACACCTGTACATGCACACCCATATACTCATATATCCTTCTTGTACACTGTCATGGATTAAATTGTGTCTCCCAAAGATATGTGTATCAATTTGGCTAGGCCATGAATCCCAGTATTGTGTGATTGTTCACCATTTTGTCATCTGATGTGATTTTCCTATGCATTGTAAATCTTATATGGTTATTGATGAGATGGGATTAGTGGCAGTTATGTTAATGAGGCAGGACTCAATCTACAAGATTGGATTGTGTCTTGAGCCAATCTCTTCTGAGATGTAAAAGAGAGAACTGAGCAGAGAGGCATGAGGACCTCATACCACCAAGAAACAAGACCCAGGAGAATAGCGTGTCCTTTGGACTTGGGGTCCCTGCACTGAGACTCTCCTGGACCAGGGGAAGGTTGATGACAGACACCTTCCTCCAGAGCCAACAGAGAGAGAAAGCCTTCCCCTGGAGCTGACACCCTGAATTTGGACTTCTAGCCTACTAGACTGTGAGAGGATAAACTTCGGTTTGTTGAAGCATCCACTTGTGGTATTTCTGTTATAGCAGAACTAGATAACTAAGACATACACATATATGCATACATATCTACCTATGTAACCAGACACATTTTTTTGGTTGTTATTATTGTTGTTGCAAAATTGTATGTTATAGCGTTTATCAAAATTGTCCTTTATTCTTTCTTACTTCTTAGTGTCTTCATTTACCTTGGACGAGTTGTGCAGACTTCACCCATATTGGGTATTGCCTTTCCCATCACCAAAAATAACAAGTGTCTACCATCTAGAAAGTGACTCCTCCTCCTCCCTCTTCCCATACCTGGTAACCATCAAAGATTGTTGCTTTCTGTGTGTATAGCTATACTTTTTATAAAAGTGATACCATCCAATATTTGTCCTTTTGGTGATTAACTTATTTCACTCAGCATAATGTCCTCCAGATTCATCCATGTTATGTTTTCTGAACTCCTCTGTATTCTTCATAGTTGCATAGTATTCCATTGTATGTATTTTACCACAATTTGTTTATTCATTCATCTGTTGATGGGCACTTAAGTTGTTTCCATCTTTTTTGCTATTTTGAATAATGCTGCAATGAACATAGGTTGTGCACATGTCTATTCATGTCACTGATCTTATATCTCTAGGATATGTACCTAAGCGTGAGATTACCGAATCATATGGTATTTCTATTTCAAGCTTTTTGAGGAAGTGCCATATGTTTTCCATAGTGGTTTTACCATTTTACAACCCCACCAGCAATGTAGAAGAATTCCAGTCCCCACAACCTCTTCTGCATTTGTTGTTTTTCTGTGTTTTAAATCATTGCCATTTTTTGCAGGGGTGAGGTGGTATCTCGTTGCAATTTTAATTCTCACTAATGACTAATCCCATGGATTGCCAGAAGAAGGAACAAATCTGTCTTGGAAGAAGTACAGCCAGAATGCTCCTTCATACTTTGGACATGTTATCAGGAGGGACCAGTCCCTGGAGGCATCATGCTTGGTAAAGTAGAGGGTCAGCGAAAAACAGGAAGACCCCCAATGAGATGGATTGACACAGTGGCTGCAACAATGGTCTAAAACATAGCTAGGATTGTGAGGATGGCACAGGACTGGGCAGTGTTTTGTTCTGTTGTATATAGTGTTGCTATCAGTTGGAACCGGCTTGACAGCACCTAAAAACAACAACAAATGGCTAATAAGCGTGAGCATCTTTTCATGTATTTGTTGGCTGCCTGAATATCCTCTTTGGTGAAGCGTCTGTTTACATCTTTTGTTCATTTTTTGATTGGATTGTTTGTCTTTTTGTTGAAAATTTTTTTAAATATATATTTTAGAGATTAGACCCTTATCAGATATGTCATTGCCAACGATTTTTTCCCAGTCTGTAGATTCTCTTTTTACTCTCTTGGTAAAGTCTTTTGATGAGCATAAGTATTTAATTTTTAGGAGGTCCTAGTTATCTAATTTATTTCTGCTTGTGCATTTTCAGCCTGTTTGATAGACTGTTTATGTTGAAAATTAGGTCCTCTAGTTTTGATTCTATGTTATCTTTCAGGAGCTTCATAGTTTCAGCTTTAACATATAGGTCTTTGATCCATTTTGAGTTGGTTTTTGTGCACAGTGTGAGGTATGGATCCTGATTCATTTTTTAGCATATGGATATCCAGTTTTGCCAGCACCATTTGTTAAAGAAACTTTTTCTTGCCCATTGAATGGACTTTGACCTTTTGTTGAAGATCAGCTGCCTGTAGATGGATGGGTTTACTTCTGGTTCTCAATTGTATTCCATTGGTCTATGTGTATGTCATTGAACCAGTACCAGGCTGTTTTGATTACCGTGGCTGTACAGTAAGTTTTGAGATCAGGAAGTGAGAAGCCTCCTACTTTGTTCTTCTTTTTCAATATTGCTTTAGCTATTCGGAGCCTCCTTCCTTTCTGTATAAAGTTGGAGATTAGTTTTTCCATTTCATTAAAGACTGTTGTTGGGATTTGGATTGGGATTGCATTATATCTATAGATCAATTTTGGTAGTATTGACATTTTCACAATGTTAAGTCTTCCAATCCATGAGCATGGAATGTTTTTCCATTTATGTCGATCTCTTTTAGTTTCTTGCAATAGTGTTTGATAGTTTTCCTTGCATAAATCTTTTACGTCCCTGGTTAGGTTTATTCCTAGGCATTTTATTCTTTTGGGGGCTATTATAAATGGTACCGATTTCTTGATTTCCTTTTCATAGTCCTTGTTAGTATGGAGGAAACCAACTGATTTTTGTGTGTTGATCTTGTACCTTGCCACTTAGCTCAATCCTTCTATTAATTCCAGTAACTTTCTTGTGGAGTCTCTGGGATTTTCTGTGTAAAGGATCATGTCATCTGCGAATAAGGATAGTTTTACTTCTTCCTTTCCAATTTGGATATTCTTTATTTCTCTTTCTTGCGTTATTGCTCTAGCTAGAACTTCCAGTACGATATTGAATAAGAGTGGTGATAAAGGACATCCTTGTCTCATTCGCATTCTCAAAGGGAATGCTCTCAGTCTTTCTCTGTTGAGAATAATGTTGACTGTGTGTTTTATATCAATGCCCTTAATTATGTTGAGGAATTTCCCTTCTATTCCTATTTTGCTGAGACTTGTTACATGGAAAAGGGTGTTGGATTTTATCAAATGCCTATTTTGCATTTATTGAGATGATAATGTGATATTTTTCCTTTGTTTTATTTATGTGGTGAATTATGTTGATTGATTTTCTAATGTTGAACCATCCTTGCATACCTGGTATAAATACACACTTGATCATTATGTATTATTTTTTGGATATGCTGTTGAATTCTGTTGGCTACAATTTTGTTGAGAATTTTTTCATCTATAGTCATGAGAGATATTGGTTTGTAATTTTCTCTTTTAGTGGTGTCTTTGCCTTTCTTTGGTATCAGAATAAGGGAGTATTCCTTCCTTTTCTGTGCTCTGGAATAGTTTAAGTAGAACTGATGTCAACTCTTCTCTGAATGTTTGGTAAAATTCTCCAGTGAAGCCATGTGGCCTGGGAGTTTTTTGTTGGGAGTTTCTTTTCTTTTTTTTTTAATGATATCTTCAATTTCTTCTTTTGTTATATGTTTGTTCACATTTTCAACCTGTATTTGTGTTAGTTTAGGTAGGTAGTGTGTTTCTAGAAATTTGTCCACTTCTTCTAGGTTTTCACATTTGTTGGTGTACAATTTTTCATAGTATTCTGTTATGATCCTTTTTAATCTCAGTTGTTTCTGTTGTCCTGTCACCCACCTCACTTCTTATTTTGGTTATTTGCATCTTATCATTTTTTTTCCTTTGTCAATTTGGCCAGTGGTTTGTCAATTTTATTGATCCGCTCAAAGAACCAACTTCCAGTCTTGTTGATTCTATTGTTTTTCTGTTTTCTATTGCATTTATTTCTGCTCTAATCTTTATTATTTCCTTTTTTTTCTGGTGACTGTGAACTTCTTTTGCTGTTCCTTTTCTATCTGAGTTGCAGAGATAAGCTATTGATTTTGGTCTTCTTTTTGGATATGTGCAGTTTTTGTTATAAATTCTTCTCTCAGCACTGCTTTTGCTGTGTCTCAAAGGTTTGGTATGTTGTGTTTTCATTCTCATGTGATTCTAAGAATTTTTAGTTTCATTTTTACTTTCTTCTATTGCCCAATAGTTTTAAAGTAAGGTGTTATTCAGTTTCCATGTATTTAATTTTTTCTTTGTTTTTTCTGTTACTGATTTCTAGTTTTATAGTGTTATGACCAGAGAAGATGCTTTGTATTATTTCAGTGTTTTTGAATTTATTGAGGCTTGCTTTGTGGCCTAATTTATGTTCTATTCTGGAGAATTATCCATGGGCATTGGAGAAGAATGTATACTGTGCTACTGTTGAGTGGTGTGTTCTGTATATGTCTATGAGGTTGAGTTGGTTGATAGTGTTATTTAGAACTTCTGTATCTTTGTTGAGTTTCTTTCTAGTTGTTCTGCCCATATTGAAAGTGGTGTGTTACATTCTCCTACTATTATTATAGAATTGTCTGTTTTTCTTTTAAATTCTGTTAGAGTTTGTTTTATGTATTGTGGAGCTCTGTCATTGTGTACATAAATATTTATTATGATTATGTCCTCTTGGTCGATTGATCCTTTAATCATTTTATAATGTCCTACTTTGTCTCTAATAATGGATTTTGACTTAAAGTCTATTTTATCAGAGATTATTATTGCCATTCCTGCTCTCTTTTAGTTACTGTTTGTGTGATATATTTTTTCCATCCTTTGATTTTTAATCTATTTATGTCTTTGTATCTAAGGTATATCTCTTGTAGGCAACAAATTGATGGTTATTATTATTATTATTTTTAATTCATTCTGCCAGTCTCTGTCTCTTGACTGGAGCATTTAAACCACTTACATTCAGTGTGATTATCAATAGGCATGAATTTACTGCTGCCATTTTGTTATGCTTTTCATTGTGTTGTTAACATTTTCTTTGTTCTGCTTGATTTTCTGTGCTGAGTTCTTTTTGTTTATGGATTTTCTTATCATTTCCTTCTTTGTTGTTGATATTATGTTTGCTGAGTCTTTTTGATTTTCTTCTTCTCTCTCTTGGTGAGTAAGTTTGTTAATTTTCTTTGTGGTTACTCTAAAATTTACCCTTCTCTTTCTAAGTTTAAAACAGTCTGTTATGTCTTGATATCACCTTGATTTCCTCTCCATATAGAAGTTCTATAACTGCACCATTTATTCCCCCTTTTTGTTGTGAAGTTGTCATCATTTACAGATTGACATCTCTGGTTCCCTGTTTTCAGTTTTGCAGCTTTATTTTGCTTTTGAGAATTCTTTATCTGGATTGGTATCTGGGTGATGTTGTCATGTGTCTTCATCTCAGGTTGTCATCTGATGTCATTGGTTCTCTGTCCAAAGGACTCCTTCTAATTTTTTTGTAATGTTGGTATGTTTTTTTACAAATTCCCTTAATTTCTGTTTGTCTGGAAATGTTGTAGTTTCGTTATCTTATTTGAAAGACAATTTTACTGGATATATGATTCTTGGTTGGCTATTCTTTTCTTTCAGGATTTTATATATGCTATCACATTGCCTTCTTGCCTGCATGGTTTCTGCTGAGAAATCTGAGCTTAGTCTTGTTGGTGTCCCTTTGTAGGTGATAGTTTGTTTTTCTTGAGCTGCTCTCAGAATTCTTTCTTTGTCTTCGGTTTTGGGAAGTTTGATTATGATATGTCTTGGTGACTTTCTTTTGGGTCTATCCTGTATGGGGTTCACTGAGCTTCTTAGGTGGAAACCTCATCTTTCATGATATTAGGGAAATTTTCTACCAATAAATCTGAAGAAATTCTCTCTGTGCTTTTTTTGGTCCCCTTTTGTTCTGGAATTCCAATTTTGCATGAATTATTGCTCTTGCTAGTGTCCCACATAACTCTTAGGCTTTCTTTGTTCTTTTTTTTTTTTTTTTTGGAGTGTTCCTCAAATTAGTATCAAGGATTTGTCCTCTATTTTGCCGATTCTTTCTTCCATTGATTCATTCTACTTCTATGCCCTATTGAGTTATCTATTTCTGATATTTTATTGTTAAACTTCTGGATTTCTAGTTGTTGTTTTTGTATGGTTTCTAGTTATCTGTTTACTTTATCATTTTTTTTTTGTTTTTGTCTATTTATTTATTTATTTAATTGTACTTCAGGTGAAGGCTTACAGAACAAATTACTTTATCATTTTGTTCTATATTGTTTTCCTGAATTCTTCTAGAGTTTTGTCTGTGTTTTCCTTGATCTCTTTGAGGATTCTATATATAAGTCTTTTGAATCCCTTGTCAGGTAGTTCTATTACCATTTCTTCCTCAGAAAGGTTTTCTGCACCTTTATTTTGCTCATTTGTTTGAGCCCTCTTAACCTGTTTCTTTATATGATTTGTTTTTGTCTGCTGGCTCTGAGACATTACGTTTGGTGCTAGCAGTTAGTGCGTCCTCTGGAGGTCAAGTTAGGATGTCTCTGTATTTGCTGTGAGGGAGTATTACACAAATGGACGAGGTAGGCTTGCTATGGGTGCCCAAATTGGCACCTCAGAAGGTGGTGAGGTATCAAGGGGTTTCAGTGCAAGTGCAGATGGCCTGCAGGAACTCTTTGGCTGTGGGGTGTGTGTGGCTGCAGCTGAGTGCATGTTAGATGAGGGAACTAAGATCTCCTGGTCTTCATTTGGCAGAGGTGTAGCTGGCACCTCTCAGGATGTGGCTAGTGTTGCTAGTTAGGTGATGTGTTTGGCCAGTCACCTGGGTGTGGGTGCAGAGAGCGTTCTTGTTGGTTACTGGGTTGATGATGTGTGTGTGTGTGCTGCAGGTTGCTAGGTGATCAGGGCAGGTGTGCACAGGTCACCAGTCACCAGGTGTGTAGCACAGGAATGTGCACCATTGGTCATCGGGTGGGCAGGGCAGTGCAGGGAGTGGTCAAAGCTAGTGAGCACAAACTTCCATTGCAGGTCCAACAGCGTGTATGTGCCACCAATAGCTGATGAGCGTGGCTGTGTGGGGATGGGCTGGGGCAGGCTATAAGCCTCCATTCTCAGGTCTGACAGTTCGGGAGTACGTGTGTCATGGATCAGTTGGTGGGGGACAAAGGGGGCTCACAGCTGGTCACCAGGAGGGTGGGGGAATAAGGGGGAGAGCATGCTCCCCCAGTCTCTGGCGTGGGCGCCAGGCCACTCCCCTAAGGGTACAGCCAGTGATCAGGACCTGGCCCCAACCAAATGCAAGGAATGGGGAACTGTCCAGAGTCCAGTTGGGTGGGGTATCTCTAGCTGCCACTCCAAGGATCCTCCTCTCCACCAGCACCACCCACCCAAATAATCAGCAACCAATGCTGGTGAGTTGTTCTGTCCCTATTTTCCAGCTCCCCTCCCTTTTCTGTGGTTACCTGGCTCCCCAGAGCTTGCACCTGCCTTTTTGCACTTTCCCTCTTTAGATTCAGTTTATGTTCTGCTCACCTTGCTTTGTTCAGGGTTTGGCTATACAATATCTCTTTCTCTTACTGGGGACTCTGTGAAATTGCCTTTCTTTACTCCTAACCCAGAAACGCTGCTCGCTTTGTCTCAAGATGGCCACATTGCCCCAGGTCAGCTGGCAGGGTGCCTACAATCTGTAAGTCTCCTCATTCACTGTTTTCATTTAGTTTTTCCTTCCCTTCGGTGTTCAATCTAATTCTTCATTTTTCTATTTGCTGTTCTGGGTGCCCAGGTTTGTCATCTGTATCTGTCTCACTTGGTTTCTTGGTTCTTTGCTGCAGGGGGATGGCACAGTGTGTATGACTAAGCTGCCATCTTGGGCTGTCTCCAGTTCTATCCATCTTGGGCAAAACATTTAAATTGAGAAAAAACTTCTGTTTTCTCATCTACAAAGTGAAGATAATGTTGCAAGACTGAAGTGAACACCTAGCTCTCTGTGAGGCACTTAATTGGCTCTAAACATTTAAGTTTTAGAGTTTTCCTACAGCTACTTAAAAATCTGAACTAACTTTTTGTTTTTTGTTTTTGTTTTTTATTAGAGCTAAAAGAGAAAAGGAAGTACTGGCTTGTTAAATGCTGACATCAAATTAACATAGAAATTTAGTCTTTTTTCATTCATTTTAACCTAGTGTTGATCTTCTATAACTTGTTTTAAAGATCACATTACATCTACTTATTTCTCTTTAGGTCTTACACAGACCTTTGGTCAAAATTAACAAAATCATGACTTGATAATTTAATATAATTGAAGGGAAATAAGTCATGAATGTCTCATATAACATAATTAACCATAATTTTTCTCAGTGACTTTTTCTTTAGTATCAGAGGTCCTTAACTGACAAGGATAATAATAACCTGCTAATATTAGAGCTTCAGAATCTCCTACCCTCAAAGGGTTAAAAAAAACTCTCCTCAACTGGGATGTGAATTGCTTGTCAGTGCTAAGGTCACTATCACTGTTAAATGACAGATGTTTTCTTGAAAATCCCTTGTATCTCTTCTTGCAATATAAAGTTCAGTGCCTGCAACAACAGGGTGGTTCTTTAATAACTGTTTAATTTATTCTTTAGAGATTTTACAAAGATGTCCTATTGCTCTGGGAGGACTCCCTTGATTCCCAACTCTACATTTTCTTTTCGTATAATGTCTACAATTTAGAGGCACCAGGCTCCCTGTTGTATAGCTCCTGTATCCTTGGTTCAGTACAACCAAAATACTCGTAAATCTCCTTTTCTTCCAGTAGCTTTCTGCAGCAGCTGCGGTATGACAGTGATGTCCCTGATCTATAATTCCAGACAGCCCTAGGGTGAACAGATAGTCCAATCCAGAGCCACTACGTCAGATAAAGTGATGTTGTTTGCACAGCTCAATGTCCTCAAGAGATAGTCATGTAATACTCTCAATTTGTATTCTACATAAAACTCTTTTTACAAGTTATAAACTTCCTATAGGGAAAAAACGCATCCAGCTAAAGGATACTGAACATATGACTATGTAATGTAATTTTAAACTCAAAAGGAATGGGCTAAGCCTTTTTCATCCTAGAAACCGAAAGCTACAAATAACTGCAATTGCTATGTAAGTATGACATTCTTCAATTTGGAATTCTAATCATACAATGTTTTCTTGAGACACTGGGTTTGATGTAATGCTAGGAATATGATAGATTAATATAAATATTTGAATTGCACCTATCGTGAGACTTAAATATTTCATTCATAAAAATTTAGTGATTGTTTTATTTGTACCTCAGTGATTGATGCTTGAGGCAGCTAATTTGATTGATTTCTGTGATCACACTAATTGCATTAGAGAAAACGTGACTAAATGATTTATTTGTATTTTCATTTGCATGGTACTTCATACTTCTCATTCTAGATCAGGATTTCTCAAATATTGACATTTTGGATGAATGATTCTTTGTTGTGGATGTCTGTTTTGTGTATCGTAGGATGTTTAGCAGCAGCCCTAGCCTCTGCCTAATAGATTCTAATAGCACCCCTCACCCCCTTCCCCCAGTTGTAACAATCAAAAATGTCTCCACACATTGCCAAATGTCTCATGAGAGGCCTCAGTTGAGAATCGCTACTCTAGATATATTAAAACAAGTTAGGTGTGAAATTTGAACTCTATATGTGCTGATTGAAGTTATTATGATTTATTTAAAATATACATATAAAATTGTACATTGAAAGAAAGGCCTGACAATCTGCTCCATAAAGATTACAGCCAAGAAAACCCTATGGAAAAAACCATATGAAAACCCTATGAAACATATGGGGTTGCCATGAATTGGAATTGACTCGATGGCAACAGTTATGTATATGTATGTAGGGATATATATATATAAACCCGTTGCCGTCAAGTTGATTCTGACTCAATGACCCTATAACGACCCTATAGGATAGAGTAGAATTGCCCATAGGGTTTCCAGGGAGTGGCTGGTGGATTTGAACTGCCAACCTTTTGATTAGCAGCTGAGTTCTTAACCACTGAGCCACTAGAGCTCCATATATATATATATATATATATATATATCTAACAACAAACCCACTGCTGTTGAGTCAATTCTGACTCATACCAGCCCTATAGGACGGAGTAGAACTGTCCCATAGGGTTTCCAGTGCTGTAATCTTTATGAAAGCAAATAGCCACATCTTTCTCTCGTAGAGTGGATGGTGGGTTTGAATCGTGACCTTTTGGTTAGCAGCCAAGTGCTTACGACTGCACCACCAGGCCTCTGTATATATACATCTTCCCTTAAAACAGCCCTCCTTCACCAGTAATTCCCCACCCCCAAAAATGATTATTTTACTAGAGTAAGTACTGTAAATATTTCTCTCTCCACTCTAGACTGTGCACTACTCGCCTCCCAGCAAGGCCTTTGCTTCCAGCTTCTAGCACATTAAAAAAAACAAACCCATTGCTGTTGAGTTGATTCTGACTCATAGAGACGCTATAGGACAGAGTAGAACTGCCCCATAGGTTTCCAAGGAGTGGTTGGTGGATTCGAACTGCCGATTTTTTGGTTGGCAGGCAAGCTCTTAACCACTGAGCCACCAGGGCTCAGCACATAGTAAATGCTCAAATATGAATCTGTCGAATGAATGAATGCTATAGTTATTTATCCATTAGCTGTATATATAGGTCATATATATAGGTCTTTTTTTTTTGTTTATAGATGTGTGTAGTTATTTTATTTTGCTTTATGGAATCTCTTTAATTGTTAGAATCCTGTAAGAATTTATTTTCATATTAAGTGCTTAATGTGCCAGGCACTAATGTTAGGCGCTGAGGATACAGTTATGAATGAAACAGACATAATTCTTGCCCTCAGGAATCTCTCAGGAGTATACAGACAATTAAGACACAATTACAGTTCAGGAATGACCTACTACTTATCCAGGTCTGTCTGACGACACTGTTCTCCAAGGAAAGCAAACTTATGTAAGGCCCAGGATCCGCCTGTAGATACATGACACATCAGAAACATGTCCTGCAGACTTCATGGGTTTCCCACTGCGTCAGAGATCCCAAATGATTTCTTCAAGCATTCGCCAGCCTCCAAAACCCCAGATGAGGAAATTTGGAGTCAATAGCGGTGGGATTACCATTAGCAAGTAATGAGGAGGCAGTGATCTGTTCTTCAACTGGACTCTTCCCCACAAGGTGCCTTCCAAGAATCTATAGAGGCCGCATTTCAAGAAAGCAGAAGATTTTGAAATGAGATTAAAAAAAAAAAAAAGTTGAATAGCTTTCCTCCTCTGCTAGTTACAAATGTATCTTAAATTTCTTTAGAAGTAAGCTGTTTGTGGGTACTGATAGGAAAAAGCAACAAAAATAGTTCAAATTATCCTGTTCTCATCTCTACTGGCTCACTAACTTAAAATCTTTAATTCCGACTACATGTGATGTCCCCCCTACTCAGCCCCAATTTTCCACACACACCAGAGCCTGTCCCACATATGCTCATGAAAATCTGCCACACTGCACGCATCACTGCCAAACACCGAGGTCTTCCTCTGCATGACATCTCCAAAAACTCCCTTTGCCTCTAAGTTCAGTACCACGCGAGCAATACCGTAGGCGAGCCTGTGCGTGTCTTTCTGACCTCATCTCCTGCCTCTCTTCCCGTTAACTCTTTATGCCACAGGTACACGGGCCTTCTTTCTCCTTCTCCAATACATCAAGCCCATTTCTGTCTCACAGCTGTTGGGCTTACTGTTTGCCCAGAGTGTTCTTCTCCCAGACCTTTGCGTGATTGTTTCTCTGCCATCGCTCAGCTAGGTTAAACTGTTCTTTCCTCACAGAGGCCTTCCCGGGTAGCCGGTCTCCATCCTGTTAGCTTGTTACCACTCACCACTATCTAAAATTGTTTGATTTATTTGTTTGTCACCTGTCTCCCGCACTAGAATGTAAGCCCCATGAGAACAGGGCTTTTGTCTTTTAATTCGACACTGGATTCTCAGCATCTAGAGTGGTGGCTGGTACTCAATAAATACTTACAGCATTAATTAATTAATTGGTTAATCAATCAATGTTGCCACAAACGCACAGGAGTCCTTATAGCTAAATAGAGGTGTGTGACAAGGCAGGAAAGAATATGGCATCCTTATTTGTGTCATACTGTATTAGGACAGGGTTTCTCCACCTCAGCAATGTTGATATTTTGGGCCAGATAATTGTTTGCTATGGGGTTTGTCCAGTGCACTGCAGGATGTTTAGCAGCATCTCTGGCTTCTACCTACTAGATACCTGTAGTAAACCCTTCTCCCAACTTGTGACACCCAAAAAGATCTTCAGATATTGTCAAATGTTTGCCTGGGACTTCTGATTGAGAACCACTCGAATAGAGATATCCAAAAGCACAGAAACTTGTGAACCTGTCTTACAGAGTTTTTGGGAACTAGTTTGTTTCAAAGGAGCCCTGGTGGTGCAGTAGTTAGCAGTCTCCTGCTAACCAAAATGTCGGCAGTTGGAACCCACCAGCTGCTCCGTGGGAGAAAAATATAGAGTCTGCTTCTGTAAAAATTACAGCCTTGGAAACCCTATGGGACAGTTCTACTCTGTCGTATAGGGTCACTATGAGTCGGAAACAACTTGACAGCACACAACAACAGTTTGTTATTTTCATAATAATGCTGCATAATCTACCCTGCCCTCAGTGGTGTACAACAATAAATATATATATTTTTCCCACTCATGTGCCTGTACTTTGGCTGGAATTAGGCCAACTCCGTTTTGGGCTCAGGCTTCAAGCTGCAGGTTTCATCCAGGTGTGCTCTGAATATCTTTCATTTTCCTTGGACCAATGACCACCTGAGTCATGTTCTCATGGTGAAAAGCAGGAGTGCAAAAAAAGACAAGCCCAGTTATGGCGACATATTTCTTTTTCTTTGTTTATATAACAGTTTTATTGAGCTATAGTTGACATACCTTAAAATTCACCCATTTAAAGTGTAAAAACACTAATGGTTTTAGTATGCTCAGAGTTGTACAAAGATCCACCACAATCAGTTTTAGAGTAGTTTCATCAATCCGTAAAGAAACTGCCTACCTATTAGCAGTCACTTCCATTCCTCACAATCCCCTAGGTCCTAGAAAACAACTAATCTGTCTATATTTGCCTATTCTGAACATTTCATATGAATGGAATCATATAATATGTGGCATTCTGTGACTTCTTTCACTCAGTATAATGTTTTCTAGATTCATGCATGTTGTAGCATTTATTGCTTTTTATGACTGAGTAATGTTCTACTGTACGTGTTCACCATATTTTGTTCGTCTATTCAGATGGACATTTAGGTAGTATCCACTTTTTAGCTATTATGAATAATGCTGCTGTGAACATTTTTGTATGGACATTAGTTTTAAATTCTGTTGGGTGTATACCTTAGAATTGCTAGGTCATATGGTGACTCTATGTTTAACTTTTTTTTTTTTGCATGTGTTTTGGTAAATCTATATGTAACAAAACATTTGACATTTTAACATTCTTCACATGTATAATTCAGTGATATTAATTATGTCCATCACATTGTGCAACCATCACCATTATCCATTTCCAAATGTTTTCATCACCCTTAACAGAAGCTCAGTGTCCCCTAAGCAATAAGTTCCTTTTTTCCTCCTCCCTCCTGCCTGCCTCAGGTAACCACTAATAAACTTAGGTCTCTATACACTTGCTTATTCTGGGCTTTTCATATGCTAGTATATTTCAAGGTTCTGTTTTTGTTAAATTCTCAAACACATTATTGGCTAAAGCAAGACTCATGGCCAAGACCAAAGGCCAAGGGTAGGGAAGTATAACATCCACAGTGGGAAGTGGAAGCGAGTGAAGATTTGCTGAATGATAATCCACACTGTTACATGTTACTGTTAAAAAAAAAAAAAAAATTAGCATAGTGCTCTTATGAAAATACCTCGGGGTAGGGGGAGAGCGATTGGCAAACAAACATAGAAGGTGCTCATTATTTGTGTAAAAATATGGTACACAGATCTTTTAGTTTTCACTCACATTTCTCTATCCAGACATAATAGCAATAGGGCAGGAGACATATCTGGTTAATAGTCACACTGAAGTCTTCTTTGACAGCTAACGCTTTCTTAATGGATCCTTGAAGCTTCTTCCCTTGGAATTAGTTTGTTTCAAGGATGATTTTTAGTTTAATTTGAATCCATCTTAGAGTTTAAGGTAGAACCCCTCTGCCTTAGTTATCTAGTGCTGCTGTAACAGATATACCACAAGTGGATGGCTTTAACAAAGAGAAATTTATTTTCTCACAGTCTAGTAAGCCAGAAGTCCAAATTCAGGGCGTCAGCTCCAGGGGAAGGCTTTCTCTGTCAGCTCTGGAGGAAGGTTCTTCTCATCAATCTTCCTGCGTAGGAACCCCGGGTCCAAAGGCTGTGCTCTGCTCCCAGTTTTACTTTCTTGGTGGTATGCGGTCCCCCTGTCTCTCTGCTCGCTTCTCTCTTTTATATTCCAGAAGAAATTGGCTCAAGACACAATCCAATCTTGTAGATTGAGTCCTGCCTCATTAACATAACTGCTGCTAATCCCACCTCATTAACACCATTGAGGTAGGATTTATAACACATAAGAAAATCACATCGATGACAAAATGGTGGACAATCACACAATACTGGGATTCACGGCCTAGCCAAATTGATACACATACTTTTGGGGGACACAATTCAATCCATGACACCCTCCTATACCAATTTTTCATAAAATATTCAAACTTTTCTGTTTTGAAGAGTCTTTGAAGAAGAGAGCTGTTTACTTTTTTATTATGATCTTTTACATATGTCTCAAACTACTTTAGGAAGCTGAATCGGTTTTGATTGTGTTTGACTGCAAGTAACAAAAATCAATTTATGTTGGCTTAAACAAACAGGGTTTAATTTTCCAACATAACAAGAAATTTGGAGTTAGATGACTACCGTTATTGGTTCAACTGCTCAGTACTGTCTGATCCAGTATCTCTAATTCTTTTTGCCTTTTCATCGTCATCTCAAGATGGCTGTTGCTGTTCCAAGAAAGGCATCTAATATTTAAGGCAGGAAGAGGAGAGGATGGGGAAGGCAGTCCCCAGACCTATCTGTCTCTGTTATTGGGAAAGCGAATATTTTCCTGGAAATTCTCCAACAGAGAAAGTCTCTTGGACCAGAACTGAGTCACATGGCCATCCCTAGCTGCTTATAGTAGAAGATGGCAAGAAGAACAGGTCTGGGAATGTTTATCGAGTTAGTTGTCCAACAGTATCTGTCACAGAAGCTAAGGAAGAAAGCATGCTACTGAAGTAGCAATACGCTCCAGGGAACGGTATTGATATGCTACAATTCAGAGAAAAACAACAGTGATAAAGAAATAACAATAGTAATAGCTTCAAGTTATTAGACATCTATATTGTGTTACTTGATTTGCATTTATGTTATTTAATCCTCACCCAAACGCAGATAAGGAAACTAAGCCTCAGAGTGGTTAAGTAATCTCCCCCATAACCTAGTTCACACAGCAGTAAATAGCACAGCTGGAATTCACACCTAGTTCTATCAGAATCCAAAGCTTATGCAACTAACTCTGTTATGTGTACAGTTTAAATGATGAATTTTTAAAATCAGGGATTCCATAGAATTTGTTAGCCTCTCAAACTTAAAAGTTAACAATCAATTATTTGAGCTTGAGAAGTGAGTAATGACCCTGAAATTCAGCCATCTAGTAACATTTAATGCTTTTATTAATTTATTCAAATACTTATTGAGTAACAAGCACATGCAATGCCTTCTACTAAGTATTACGTATGAGGAAGGCATAAAAAGTGATTGAAACATTGATACTGTACTTGTCAGGAAGGAAAGTAAGACATGGACAGAAAGACTACAAGTTGGAAAGTGGTAAATATTAGACTGTAAGATACACAAGAACGGGGATCATGTCTATTTTTGAATGCCTCAGTGTGCCCTGATTAGCATAGTCCTGTACACAGTAGGGACTCAATAAATACATGCCCATTTGAGCTGAAGAGAAAAAGAGATAGAATGCTATTGAATTTGAGAGAAAGATTAGTTTCAGTTGAAGAAATTAGGGAAGGATTTGTGGAAGAATTGGTATTTAACCTAGAACTTGAAAGATGCATATGATTTGGATAAAAAGACCCAGGGATGGTGGGTGGCGGTGGGAAAGCAGTCAAGGACAGCAGAAGCAAGACACAGAAGAAAATTATGGACTGTCCATAGGGAACAGCATTTGCTTTAAAGTGGTTGCAGTGTAGGGCATTTGAATGGAGTAGTAGAATCAGTTGGTATAGATCATGGAGGGCCTTGAATGCCAAACTAAAGGAGTTGGAATTTATTCTGGGGCAAGAGGGAAACAATGGAGTGATATGAGCAGAACTGTACATCAGGAAGACTAATTGTCAGCATTTTTTTTTTTTGAGAGATGGAATTCAGTTTTTTGTGTCCTCTCTGAAACTTCCATTTATACCATGACCTACCTATCGAAGAAGAAGAGGAAGAAAAAGCACTGCCTTATACCATAAAACTCAAGTGTGCATGTACTTATTAGTTAGAGGTGGCAGGATGTTTGTATCTCTAGTTTTTTGACTCCAAGATACTACACCTTTAGTACCAGTGTAGTAAGGAATGACTGGCAAACCACTGGAAGTGTGTTCTGGATTAATCAGTGTACCATTGCATAAGGCGCTTCTGGAATTAAAATCTGTAAAGCTGTCAAAAGTGTCCACACTTCTGCAACACAAAGGATAAGGGAACCCCAATGGGTATTTCTCTCCAGTCTTTCCCAGCTAGGTCTCAGTGCTGGCACTGCTGCTCTAACCTTCAAGGTGCTGGCTCTCACCCTGGCTCCTGTTCAGGTTGTCGTTAGGTGCCAGCAAGTAGATTCTGACTCATAATGACCCCATGTGACAGAGTAGAACTGCCCCATAAGGTTTTCTTGGTTGTAATCTTTACAGGAGCAGATCCAGCCGGGTCTTCCTCCCGCTGACTGCTGCATGGGTTCCAACTGCCAACATTTTGGTTAGCATCTGAGTGCTAAACCATAAAGCCACCAGGGCTCCTTACTCTTCATGTAGTAGATTGTAATTTGGATTTGCATCCGGTGTATTAAAAATAGTCTGCAAAATAGACGGTGGTTTCAGAACTCTTATTCCACCAGGCTGATTGGAAAAGACATCTTTCAAGAAAAAATATATGCAACCAACTGCAATACCCATAATGATTAGGAGTCCCTGGGTGGGTAGAGAGTTAAATGCTGAGCTACTAACCAAAAGGTTGGCAGTCTGAACCCATCCAGAGGTGCCTCCAAATACAGGCTTGGTCATCAAAATAACCTTCAAAATAGATGGTGTTTTCAGAATTCTTATTCCACCAGGATGATTGGGAAATACATCTTCCAAGAAAAAAATATAAGATACAAGTGCAATACCCAAGAGGCCCACAATGAGTGAGTTCCCCAATAACAAGGAAAAGCCCATGAGCACCCAAGGCAGAAAGGGGGCCTGGAACTTGAAAAGGTTGCAGAAATTCATGTGGGCATATGGGTTCCTTCCGCTGCACATGTAGACAAGCATTATTATTCAGGCCTGATCTAAGAGAACTAAGTTCACAAACAAACCAAAATGAGAAAAGTCATGTTAAGTAAAAAATTGAATCCAATTGGCCATCCAAATTGGAAACTAGTGATGAACCTCCATATGTGAAAGTGTTTAAAGATTAATTCAGGACTGAAGCACAACTGAAAAGACGTGAACAATTCCAGCTGCACAGTGGTGGTGGTGAGGATGCAGGCAGTGGTATAGGTGTGGCTGACTGGTACTCCAGCCGGAGGCTCTGGTAAGCCACCTTCCCCAGTTCCCCACCACCATCTGCCCCACACTTTTCCTTCTGCCAGTGCATCCCAGTGGGGCCTGCCAGCAACTTAAAGATGTATTGGAATGAAGAAAAGTTGGTACAAGCTGGAGACTGCAGTTAGACGGCTAGTGTAATGTTCCAGACAGAAATAGTGGTCCCAGTGAAGGCCTAAACCAGTGTAACAATGAAAAGGAGATGATAAGTTTGAAAGATGTTATGGAAGAAGGCAGTTCCTGCAATTCATCTGATGCAGGGGACTTGTGACAGGAAGAAAAAAAAATCAAAAGATGTTAGAATTTTTTAACTTGAGCTACTGGAGAATAGTTGTGGTTGTTAGGTGTTGTCAAGTTGGTTCCAACCTACAGCGACGCTATATACAACAGAACGAAACACTGCCTGGTCCAGAGCCATCCTCACAATCGTTGCTATGTTTGAGTTTATTGTGGCAGCCACTGTATCAATCCATTTTGTTGAGGTCTTCCTCTTTTTCACTGACCTTCAATCTTAGCAAGTATGATGTACTTTTCCAGGGACTGGTCCCTCCTGATAACATGCCTAAAGTACATGAGACAAAGTCTTGCCATCCTCGCTTCCAAGGAGCATTCTGGCTCTACTTCTTCCAAGAACAGTAGCACCATTAAAAGAAACAAAGTTCACTGAAGGAAACCCTCATACTGGCTGGTTTGTGAAGGAAAATGCTGAGTTTGGTTTTGGTCATTTTGAGTTTGAAGGCCTTTGGATATCCAGGGATGAGTAAAGCTTGGGTGTTGAGGGTTGGAGATTCTCTGTCAGCATGGAAGTGATGGCTGAGTCAGAGGATTGTTCCAGAAAGAGCATCAACAGGGGTCGATTCTGGGAGACAGATCCAGGGTGCCCTTCAGTGTGCTGAAGCCACGGCACTTATCACCATGTTTAGAGGATAGAGGGTGTTTTCAGAGCCCCTAAGTTGGAGTAACATCAGTATTTTTTGGTTTGGGATGTGCATGTTTGTGTGTGTGTGATATTGTTCTTCATAATTCAGTCATTTCCACCTGCAAACAGTTTTTGTAGTGGAAGGCAGGGGGCAGCAGAGTCCCACTTTTCAAAAAAGATTCAGCCCTTCATTAAGATTTTTATTCTTATATCTTTTTCTAAATTTTGTTAATGAAACCATATTCCGTTTTAAAGTTAGAGAAAATAATTTCTTACCTAAGTTGCTGTCTTTGGGTACAGCATTGGGTCTGAAGTTTTACTTTGGGGGAATGAGTCTCTGAGCTATGTCAACTTTTTTTTTTGACAGTGTTATATTTTATTAAAAAAAGTTCAAAAGTTAGAAGAATAGGCAGAAGAAATGAAAAAAAAATGGAAGAAAAATACAAATAACTAATAAATTTAAAAATGAATAATTTTCTATTTCTCTAATAATCAAAGATATATAACTTGACAAAACACATATTTTTTCATATCAAATTAGCAAAAAAAATTTATAATACTCAGTGTTACCAATGATGCACAGAAATTAGTACCTTTGATACATTAAAGGTAGGAAAACTTTCTAGCTGGAGTTTTGGAAATATATATGTTGTTATGTGCTGTGAAGTTGATTCTACCTCATAGTGACTTTATAGGACAGAGTAGAGCTTCCCTATGGGTTTTCCTAGGCTGTACTCTTTTTTTAAAATTGTGTTTAAGTGAAAGTTTACAATTCAAGTTAGTCTCTTATACAAAAATTTATACACACATTGTTATGTAACCCTAGTAGCTCTCCCTATACTGTGACAGCACGCTCCTCCTTTCCACCCTGGAATTCCTGTGTCCATTCAACCAGTTCCTGACCCCTAGGCTGTAATCTTTATGGAAGCTGATTGCCAGGTCTTTTCTCCCAAAGAGTGTCTGGTGTGTTGGAACAGCCGACCTTTTGGTTAGCAGAGGAGCTCTTAATCACTGCACTGCCAGGGCCCCTTGGAAATGTATATATACAGCTTAATTTAAAAAAAAAAATTCTTATTTTATCATATCTCTTCCTTCTTTCCTCGTTTAAGCATAAGGCCTTTTTTTTGACCCTGCACATTTTTTAACTGTAAAAATATATATAACACATTTACTAATTCCAGTTTTTTCACATGTACAATTTAGTGACATTAATTAATCATGTTGTACCACCGTCATCAATCTCCTTTGCCAAATTTTCCACAACTTCTTTTAAACAAAGATGTTAAAACTTACTTACTAGTGTTGGTCTGATGCTATTCCAACGGAAGGCTTGGGGTTAGAATCGCAGTGGGTAGTTTTTAGTCTGAGGGCTGACTCCATCTTGAAGACTGTGGTTTGCATTAAAAGAAAACAAAAATTAGCTTCATCATAGCAACACTTTTAAGATACATTTGCTATTATGGTTATATTCCATGGTAAATACAGTCCACACTGTTTATTGCTGCTATTGGCTAGGTTTCCAAAAGTTGGGTCGACCTGGTATAAGAGTGGGAAATGAAGCCACATTTACAATAATAAGTTACATTTCTTTGGTTTTTGACCTAATTCACTATTTCAGGACCTCTAGGTTGCCATGAGTTGGAATCGACTTGATGACAACAACAACAGCAGTTCTTCCCAATCTTTGTTATTTTCTCTCTCAGCATTTACCTACCTTCTAGACTACCTATGAAGCAGTAGCACAGAAGCTTCTCATTTCTGTTTCCAGTGTTGAGCTATGCTGTCTTCCACCAGGTGATGTCACCTCTGGTCTCTGAGCCGTGAGTCCTACTGTTGCCCTTCAGTGTGCCAAAGCCATGCACAACCCCATGCAGGAAAAAAGGCTCACGTCTCTCTTTTCCATTATGCTTTGTTACACGGACAAAGACCTTGTACATTATCGTATCTGTAGCACCAACACCATGCCTACTGTGTAATAGGTGCTCGATAATTTTTTTTTTTTATTGTTATTGAATAGGTACCAAAGCATTTTCACTCCATGTCCTATGGAATTTAAGATTAAAAAATTTAAAAAATAGTTTATTCAGTTCTTGTACTTCTTCTCTTCATATGTCTCAGACATATATATCCACAGGGATAAGAGCAAAAGGCAAACTTTCAAGGGTTCCAGGAAGAAGGTGGGGTAGCCTGTTGATAAGTGAGTGCTCAGGGCAAATTGTTGAGTTGAGATGAGGCCTGAGGCAAGGGTTGGCATACCCGTTGCCATCGAGACGATTCCGACTCCTAGTGACCCGATAGGACAGAGTAGAACTGCCCCATAGAGTTTCCAAGGAGTGCCTGGTGGATCCAAACTGCCGACCTTTTGGTTAGCAGCCATAGCACTTAACCACTACACCACCAGGGTTTCCAGGGGTTGGCATATTCATTTTTAATATTGCTTTATACTCCAGCCTCACCACACTATCCTCAATTCTCTGATCATACCACTCCGCTTAAACCTCCAGGCTTTTGTTCAGACTGTTTTCCCCCTTGGAATGTCCTTCTTTTCTGTTTCATGAACTTCTCATTCTTGCCCTACTTTTTCTTTTTTTCCATAGCATTTATCACTTTCTAACAGATTATATAATCTATTTATTATGCTTATTGTTTATTGTCTGTCCTCCCATTCTCCTACTAGAATGTAAGCTCCATGAAAGCAGGGGTGTTTGTTCTGTTCACTGATAACATCCCAAGCACCTAAAACCCTGCTTAGGATGTCCTAATTACTCAATAAATATTTTTTAAATGAACAGATGAATCCTTGAAGCCTCAACTCAAATGTCGTCTCTGCAGTGAAGCCTTCCATGTTCAACTTCTACTCCCAGTCCTGGGTAAAATTTATTTATCCTTCCTCTATATCTACCACCACAGCACTCTATTTCTATTTGCATTATAGCACTTAGTCCACTGTATGATGGTTGCTTCATATTTCAATAAAAAAGATAATAAAAAATAATGTAACAGAATATTAAATTGGAAGTTTTGACTGAGGCACCAAGATGCAATATGTATGAAATTCCAAAATGAGGTGACAGGCGAAGATGAAAATTTTTATGAGTTTCTTGACTCTTAGAAAACCCCCACCTATACTGTAGCTATTGAAGGATTAAGAGAGTGGAGCTGAGGAGGGTCTTGATGAAGAGGATTTCTTTTGAGAGAGCTGTGCTGTGAGTACCTCACCCCCATCACGAGGAAGATGGATGGTGCTTCCATCTTCAACTCAAGTCAAAAGAGAGGGTTTTCAAAGGGGCCACTTAGAGATAAAGGAGTCCTGGTGGCACAGTCTTGGAGCCCTGGTGGTGCAATGGTTAACAGCTTGGCTGTTAACCAAAGGGTCCAAAGTTTAAATCCACCAGCAGCTCCTTGGAAACTCTATGCAGCAGTTCTACTCTGTCCTATAGGAGCACTATGCGTGGGAATCACTCAGCTGGATGGCAGCTTTTTTTTCTTTTTTCTTTTTTTTAAACAGGTCGCACAATGGTTAAGAGCTTGGTTTCTATTCAAAAGGTTAATGGTTCAAACTCACCCAGTGGCTCCATGGGAGAAAGACCTGGCGATCTCCTTCTGTAAAGATTACAGCTGAGAAAACCCTACGAAGTGAGTACTATTACCCCATTTTACAAATAGAGAAACCAAGGTATGGAGAGGTTAAGTAACTTGTGCAAGGTCAAAAGGTAAAGTCAGGACTTGAAACGAGGAGTTTTGTCAGTTTTTGCAGAGGAGTTTTTGAAGTTGCATAAATTGAGTTTTCTTTGATTCTTCTTAATTTTTCCAGTCTGCATCTTTTGGATATCTGGGAATTGACTCAACAGTTTCCTTGAACATCAGAGAGTGATAGTCTTGGCCACTGTACCTTAACATGAATTTTCTGGAGTAAAAGTTACCTTGGCTGTTGCTCAGCTAACTCTGGGCCTCAGGTATGCATGCATGTGTTAAGATTATCCAAGCAAGCCTTGCTTTTCTGTAGATGTCCTCAGTTTTTTTTTTTGTTTGTTTTTTTGAGAAAGAACTATAATATATAATTGAGGAAAAGTAGTCATGAGGTAAAATGAGCTATGGCTCCCTCTTCTGAACTAAACACTGAAGCTGTGACAGAAGCATGAATAAGGTTGTTGCATGAGACAAAAACATAAAATTGTGAAAAATTCCTGAGGAAAAAGTGGTTGTGGGAGACAATGATGACCCAGAACAGAAAAGGGCTGTGTGTCAAGGACAGGAATAGACAGAGGAAAACTTTACAGTTGCGCCATTTTTCCCTCCTCCCCTCATTGCCCTGAGTGGGTCACAACCTGCCCTGTCATCACAGCGAGTCAGAGAATTTGCAGCACCAGCCCAGCACTGGCAGGAGTAGGGGAATAACATCAGGATTGTTCTTCAGCCAGGCTTGGAATGGGAGCCAGTAACAAAAGTCAGAAGTCTTTACACTGCCCTACACCCATCCACATGGGCTAGATAACAAGAAAGACCAGGGTGGGAGTCCGCTGATGAGCATGATCATCTGGTGCACAAAACATCAGTAGGAAGTTGTCAGACCTAAATTTTAATGCCAGACATTTTCCACTGGAAGGCGATTTCCCTCCCCTCTACCCCCACACATTCCCTAAACTCACAGGAAGGGGAATAAGTTAGGGCCTGGTCTATAGCTGGGTTCCTGGGTGGCACAAATGGTTTTCACTCAGCTACTAAGGGTTGGCAGTTGAATCCATCTAGTGATGCCAAGGAAGAAGGGCCTGGTGATCTATTTCCTTAAAGTATAAAATAAATGTTAAGAGATATGGAGGATTGATGTAGGCATTGCAATATCAGAAGTAAATTGTCAGGGTTTAAGCAGGAAACAGAATACACACTAAGCTGGAATTTTAAAGAGATTTGTGTGAAAGCACTATTTAAAGAATAGAATTTAAGGTAAAAAATGTCATCATAGTCAAAGAAGGATATGGCATACTGGTAAAAGGAACAACCCGTCAAGAAGATGTAATAATAGAAAGTCACACTGACAAACTATGGAGAAAAAAATGATAAATTGAATATTATAATTGGAGATATTGCTATATATCTTTCAAGAACTGATAGATTGAACAGAAAAAAATAAATACCTGGTATAAACAATACAATTAAACTTAGACTAGAACTAACATATACACATACACATGTAAACAATATAACCTTACTCCCAACAGAGAGTACAAATTATTTTGTAGCAAGGATGGAAAACTTTACTATATACTAAACCACAAGTCTTTAATAAAGTTCAAATAGCCAACACCATTTAGATCATGCTCTCTGACCATAGTGCAATAAAATAAGAAACAATTTTTTAATAAGAGGACAGCTACAAGAAAAAAAAAAAAAAAAGATAGCTGAGAAAGAAGTAATCCTAAGGGAAATTGGGAAATACATAGAAGGAAAGACAATAAAAAGACTACATAGTTTAGTTCACCTAACATAACCAACATAATACTTAGAAAGTTATAGCTCTAATAGAATATAAGAGAGAATAAAATCAAATAAACTAATATATCATTTCAGGACATTAGAAAAATATAAATAGAATACATTAAGAACAAAAAAAAACAAAAACAAAAAACAGAAGGAAGGAAATAGAAAGGGGAAAAAATTAACAAACTATAGAATCCCTCCAAATTAGAGATGATTAGGAAACGCAAAAGCTTGTTATCTAAAATATTAATGAGACAATAATAGCTAATACTTAGGTAGTATTTACTATGTGCCAAGCATTGTTCTATACTCTTTCTTATTTATTTATTTTGTTTATTGTTGTAGTTTAAATTGTTTACATTTCAAGTTAGTCTCCCATACAAAAATTTATACATACATTGTTATGTGACCTTAATTGCTCTCCCCTTACTGTGACAGCACACTCCTCCTTTCCACTCCTGATTCCCCATGTCCATTCAACCAGCTCCTCTCTCTGCCGTCCCATCTCACCTCCAGACAGAAGCTGCCCGTTTAGTCCCTTGTATGTACTTGAGCTAGGAGGCACACTCCTCACGAGTATCTCTTTACGTCCCACAGTCCAGTCCAATCTCTGTCTGAAGAGTTGGCCTCAGAAATTGTTTTAGTTCTGGGCTGATAGAGAATTTGGGAGCCATGCTTTCCGGGGTTCCTCCAGTCTCATTCAGACCATTAAGTCTGGTCTTCTTACTAGAATTTGAGTTCTGCACCCCACCTTTCTCCTGCTC